>NC_086104.1:117793474-118115349 GCF_963921235.1 Mobula hypostoma
CTATATCCTGAGGCTATGTTCTCTTGTCCTAGACTCTCCCACCATGGAAAATTTCCTTACCATTTCTACTCTGTCTAGGCTTTTCAACATTCGAAAGTTTTCAATGAGATCTTCCCTCATCCTTCTGACATCCACGAAGTACAGACACAGAGCCATCAAACTTTCCTCGTATGATAGCGCTTTCATTGCTGAAATCATCCTAGTGCACCTCCTCTGGACCGTTTGCAATGCTCGTACATCTTGTCTAAGATGAAGGGCCCAGAACTGATCACAGTACTCAAGCTGACGCCTCACCAGTGCGTTATAAAGCATGAGCATCACATCCTTGCTCATATATTTGAGACTTCTTGAAATAAATGTCAACATGGCATTTGCTTTCCTCACTACCGACTCAACCTGCAAGTTAACCTTCAGGGTTTCTGCACAAGGACTCCCAAATCCCTCTCTATCACAGATTCCTGGTTTTCCTTCCCGTTTAGAAAACAATCCACACATTTATTCCTACTACCATGAAGATAGTTTTCCTTTTACAATGCTTCAACTTTGGGAAGAGGTCTTTGTATGGTGTACAGTGTCCATTTTCATTAAAACGTATGATGTGAATTTCTGCTGAAGAAAAAGAACAACTTTGTCTCGCGTGTCCACCAAGCATTGTTTCAGAACCTCTGTGGAACATCGAGGTGGTGTTTACAGTGTTTTCTTACAATGAATATTCAAAGAGACTAAGCATTTCTGGAGACTTCTTCAGGTCTGTCGCCGTTACCCTTGTGTTCTTTTCGACAACCTTCAGCATTGCATGTGGTGAACATGGTATCATCTTTGTGGTACTCCACTTCTACGGAGAATAGCGACAGTACTGAATTTTAGCCATTTTATCTTCCACTGCGTGAAAAACTCAGGACTTTAGAAATGATTCGTAGGCATTTCCATCTCCATGCATCTCTTCAAATCTTCTCACGCCCTCTGAAAGTTGTTTACATCGGGACACTGAGCTTTTAAACAGATCTTTATTGAGAGCAGACGCTGTCTGTAACATGACTCTGTGTGTGTGTGTGTGTGTGTGTGTGTGTGTGTGTGTGTGTGTGTGTTTATATAAAGCAGGGCAGTACCCTTCTACAATACACATCTCCAAACTTACGTCATTGATTGGAATACCTGTCTCCAAATAGATTTTTGTAGGAGATATTATCCCAGAGGTCCACAGACTTTAAAGTCAGACTGTCATTGTGTAAATGGTGTACACAGTACGCAAGAGAAGAAGTTCTAACGCTTGTGTCGCTTGGGAATACTGCTTTAGCGAAAGTGTCTTCTGTCTATAATTCTGACGTAAATGAAGATTAAACCATATTTAATTAGTAATTCACACAGAAGCGAAAAAAAATGCGTAGGGTTCACAAAGGTTCAGAAAACATTTTTGTCTTGCAGTTATGTATGTATATTGATATTAATTTGACTTTGAGCATAGAATTGTTACCCTGAAGGTTTTAATTAGAATATATGCTATATATGCTTGTCAGAGCCAGAAGGTCTTCACACAGAGCCTACGGTCTAAAACTGCAACAGCTTTAATTTGAACGGAATCTCACCGCCCTGTCACTCAACTTTGGAACACCTATAAAACTGCAAGGCATTCAAAGTCTCTTGTTTGTCAAGTCACTTTCGGAGTTCCATCATTATCACCTTCGTATTAATCAACAAATGTCAAAACATTAGCCTCCTTATATCACGATGCAACAGCCTGTATTGCTTCCTCTTGGGGAGACCAATGCCAGTCTGAAGCAATGATAACATCTGTTGCTCGCTGACTTCAACAATCATAATTGGCAGTGAAGAGGCATACATTTTTTTTCAGATAGATTGGCTGTTTGAGTTGTGTCGCAAGAACATCCGCGTTCTGAGCGTTAGAGAGACAAATAAATTAATGTTGGTCTACAGGTAGTTAAATACTCGGGAATAGGCATCGGTATTATTGAGGGAACCGGGATACAAATGTTGATCTGCCTTTAGGTTTATCTAATGGAGTAACGTTGTTGTGTTCAACATATTGATGTAATATGAAGGCACGTAAGCGTTTCCATTTCATTAGGAGTTCGATAAGATTTGCGATGTCACCAAAGATTCTTCGGGTTTCTACAGATGCTGATTACAGAACATTCTGTCTGGTTGCATAGCAGCGTGGTATAGATGCTCGAACTCTAAGAATTTCAAACGAATGCAGATTCTCGAGGTATCGAGCTATATCAGGGGTACACCTACAACAAGACAATCTCACCCAGCTCCGCACGCATTACCACTTAAAGCAGATCTTCAACAGATGTTGCCTTATTAAAGTGCTATACATCAGTAGGCATTCCCAAAATGTGGGGCGTAATTTCTTCTCAACATTTCTACTACTTTCTCTCCCTGAGAACGGCAGCTGACGACCCAGAGTGTCCTGCAGATCTAGAGACGTGGCGGATAATTTCTAAGCAGACCTGGCGCTTTCGGGACATGACAGGCACGTGATTCAACTGAGACGGGCAAATTCGAAACAGATCTCATCTTCTCCAGACAGGACTGTCAACTCGGGAATATTGCACATAAATTGGTACCATTGCATATAATTCTGATTTTTTGTATATAAATGGGAATCGGTGTTTCCACCTCAGGGATATATTGCATCTTACTCGGAAACATAGCATCAAAATTGAAAGACTGGAATAGTCCCTGGAAACCTGGAGGGTCAGGGGAGACTCAAGAACACGTGAGACCTTGAACGGAGACTTGAGAGGCTGGGATGCAGACTTCGGTTACTCGGAACTATTCCTTGGGACGAGCATTGAGAGTAGAGAGTTCCTTCGCCTCCAACCGACCCATGTCCAAGCCGCTGTTGAACATCGGTTTGATCCAGTTATGGCAATGGTCCATTTGCAACCGTTTGCGTTGAAAGAAGTCCGAACCCAGATGAGGAGAAACGACATATTCCCATGTTGAGACAGAAACAAGGATTCGCTCATTGGAACTCCAATTGAGTTTTGGTGGGTTGACCGAGTAACACCAGGAGAAGAATCGATCTCGAAGAACACACACAAGGGCTATGAACGGCGGGAATTTGGAGTCTGATGTAAATAACTACCGTAGGCTGAAGTCCATGCTAGTCAAAATAAACTTGACAGGTGTTTAACGAATCTAGATAAGAAGTTAATTAGGAAATACAGGTGGAACTCCGAAAGGGATCATGACCAACTAGACTACTTCAGTAAACAATCTACGAGCCGATGAACCGGAGATTGTAACATCGTCTTCAACTCATATCTAAATTTAGTCTGAGTTATTACGTAAATAAACGTGTTTGTGCAGCAGCTAAGAAGCAAAAGCATGTAACCCGTTTCTTGAAGGATAAACAATGGATCATTGTATCAAGAGTAATAATATGTTTTTGTGATTCGGTAATACATATAATTAATCGTATACGTGAGCCATAACAGTATGAAATTGCCGGATATACTGAACAGCAAAATGATAGATTTCTTCCGGTTCTCGATCTCAGAGTCAGGTGAGTTCTCCGTGCAACCATTTTTGCGCAGTGCCTTGCGGACTCTACTGGCTGTAATGATGTGCTTCACGGTCAAAACATTCAGCAGCAAAATAGCAAAAAATGGCAGGAAGGGGGAGATGACACAGTCGACATCTGTAAATGCTTGCCACAGAGGTGAGCTATGAAAACTCGACTTCCCACGGCAGTACCAAGGCAAGTTGTTACTTATATAAAGAGGCTCATAAAAGAAGTACCAGGGGATATTTTTCAAAAAGCTCAGGACGATCACTACGCCTACAATGGCGGCTGCGATGGTTTTGTTGCAGTACTTATTTTTCAGCTTTTGACAACAGATGGCGACAAAACGGTCGCAGGTGAACGCCACGGTTAACCAGACTGATGTGTCTCTGGATGCATAAACAATAGGTGTCTTGATCCTACAAGCCCAGGTCAGTGATAGGTAGCTTCCTGGGAAGTAAATGCCAATGATACGATGGAATATAACGCCGGTGATAACAACCGTAAGGTCCGCCGCTGCCATGGCGATGAGGTAATGAGTGATGCAACTGGAGAGACCGCATTTGCCCCGCGACAGGATCACAATTGCTACGAGGTTAACTGTTGGAAAGATGAAATAAAGTGGCATTTACTGTATAATCTAAGGAAATGATACATATCGTTTTTGCATCAGCAGCTCTGTTTATAATTGTTTGCTAATATTTCTCCAAAAACTATAAGAACAATAAATTATGGCGTTGTACAACGGGTACTTGGTCCACCACCTCATTTCAAACAATCTCAAGTCATGTCATGTTGCACTTACCTATTTTGCATCCATAAAGTAACAACCTCTCCGGTTACTGTTTCAACATGCAACACATCACATAAATATACGGTAAATTAAGGTAATTCCAAAGTGGAATACTATGCCATCCACTGCTGAAGTATGACTTCTGTCTGTCTATGACATTACATTAATGTTCCACAAGTGTGATAATTTGTTCTCAGTTTATTTGGGTACATTCAGTTTTTCATGTACATCGAGTTTTTTTTTTATCATTATGTTTATAACCATTCAACGGTTGTTGTACGGCATGTCTTAATGAATCCACAGGTTGCAAGAGCATGAGGACAAATATAAATAGAAAGGTAGGCATAACTAAACAACCGTTTGAGCTATCTCAGTTCTGTAGTGTTGCATTTTCCTGATAGCTGTCGTCAGTGTCATTTCCTCTCTTTTGCTCTTTAAGCTCCACTTCTCGACAGAACAAAAATCCCTTTTGCTCTAAGGTTGCTCATTCGCTAGAATCTAATTTTCCAAAGCAGTCGGAGAGCAATATGCCTCTTTTACCTCAATATGATGTTTCTTTTTCTTGCATTGGAAATTCCTTATTCCGACTCACTCGTTAAACCTACTGGGTCCTCTGCTCCTATTGTAATTCTTGGTCCTAACCGAATGGAAAGATACCCCAATAAAGAGCAGTTACGCAACCGTAGGGAGTCAAAAGAAACAGAGAAGCTTTTGATATATATATATATATATATATATTGTTCTCATGCCATTAACGCATCCCTGATTCCTTCATTGCAACAACTAGTGTATTCATTAACACAATATACTGCATGCCCAAATAAGTCAAATAGATATATAGATTTTACTCCTTATCCATAAGTCCATTAGTACATTGGACAACATTCATTTAGGTACAATGTAAGATTAGCATTTTATTTAAGCGATAATCCCGAATGCAGAAGAAAAAAAAAGTAAAAAAAAAGAAAAAAAAATGCAATCCACCAAAATTAATTTGACAGGTATGATGAAATAATCTATTAAGCTAGCTCTCAAATGACCAGCAGACATTTAGTCAGTAACAGATATCCTCATATTAAGATATCTGAGCCAAAGAACAAATCCAAATACTATTAACAAGCATAAGATACCATAGAATCCTGCAATTTTGTACATACACTACATGCTGAGAGTTCACAGAGTTAAATTAGCCTTTTGAAATGTTCAGATATTCATTCAATATTTTACACAATTTCATACAACACAGATACACGCAGAGCAATGACACAACAAACAGAGTTGTATTTGGCGTCGTAAAGAACGCAGATTATTTTTTGGTTGGCAGTTATACAACTATTAGAATGGTAATCTTCTTGACTAATCAACGAGAAAATTATGTTTTAGTTGTCGAGAAAATAAAATGAACTTCACTTTGTAGGCAAATGCAAGTATTTCTTCTCATTACCAACAAAGACGATTCCTCTATTTTGCAGAAAAATATGTTTATTAACCTTGAAATTTGAGTCCCTTATCATTTCACGAAAGATATGCAACACATCAACCACTGTACACATTGTCCCACGGTGCTCAGTGAGATTGCATATTGAATCATATTTATACGATGTTTCAGGTTACCTGGAATTCCAAGAACTGCGAGAATTGGATAATAAATTGCATACACCGGACCACTTGGCGGCTCGTGCATCTTAATTGAGTTACGGCAGAGCTGCATTGGTGTGCGATCCGTGGAGCTGTCTATATATTAATCAAAGAACCCCCTCTGAGAAAATTATATTTAGCAATTAGTGACGTTACTTCTAACCGTTTGCACAAACAGACAGGAAGTGTTGACATTATCTGAAAATAATATTTTTGAAAGTTAAGCAATAAATCCGTATTTCCATACATAGAGTACATGGTGCACGAGACAAGAGGAAAAGACCCTTTTAAGCTGTTTTCCTTTTTCATCGTGTATTCTTCTCCCCGTACTGGGTCATAGATATTTAAATACCTCCTCTCAGATGAAGGATAAACTTGTTCTTCAAAAGATCTATCTGCCTTTACTGTCACCGCTGGCAGTGCAGCAATTAAGTTCCGTGGACACTGGGATATTTGCCAATAATCTATAAAGTAATATGCTCAAGTACACATACGCCTCATCACTATGAACATAGTAGTTCAAACACATTTCAGCCAGACAGTAGTCTTTGCGGTATCCGAGATAAATAAAATGAAAATGAAGCATAACTAGCTACAACCTCTTACAGAGAATATCGCAAATATGTAAAACATACAATAACAAAGTCGATTTTTAGCATGCGGTGACCAAACTGGTCTGAATAGTTACTGTATTGCGCTTCTGCACTATTGAAAAATAACGCGGGAAGAGACTGACAGGAAATTCTGCGAGACTTGAGCTCGTTTGCATCCTTAGGTCCCTAGTATGGGCCAATGAATCAAATTAGTTTTTAGTGGAGTAGTGTTGGAGAAATATGGAGACCAATGTTTAAGTGCGAGTCGAAGGGATTGGACAGAGTAATAGTTCGGCAAGTACTCGTTAGACCGAAGACCCTGCTGCTGTGCTGCAATGCCTTATGACTGTATGACTCGAGTGTCCATTCAAAAAGTATAGAAGTTATTCAAAGTCAGTGACGTGCTCCGATTGCAGGATGTGGGAGTTCAGGGAGATATCACGGTGTTCCACCTGCGCCATCTGCATCCTTATGCAGGTCCTAACAGAACGTGTTAGGAACGACAGCTGGCAGCGAATGTCCTGGGGCTCGTGTGACAAAATGAGGATGTAATAGGTAAGTAATATAGAGAGGTGCTCACTGATATGTTACATGAGGAGTGCAGCTGTTTGAATCTCTGCCGATATTGCTTAACAACTGTTCACATTCCTCTCAATAACACGTAACATATTTGATCGTATCTTACGATCGACAAGTGGAAAGTCACAGCGACGAGGTTACTCGCACTGACTTTGCTTTTGTGGCTCAGAAAGGAAGCGCGAGAAAACAGGAGAGTGGAGTTGACAGGGAAATAAATAATTAGGAGAACACACAATATATTCTTGGATGTGGAGGAGACTTCCGCAAGGTGTCTTTTTTCTCCCAGATCTAAATGGCAGGGTCGGCACATTTCAGTTCTATGATATTCTAAAAGAGGGTAGGCAGTCTGAGGTCTTGATACAAACTAATATTTCCTCCATAGGTATGAAAAAACAATGAGGCCTGAAGTGAGAATGTGGAAAACTAGGTGGAATTTACCACTCAAATCTCAGTATTGGTAATGGCGGGATGACTGCCTGTCAGTGAGGTTACTACCGAACGATACGGCTGCTGAAATTGTGCTCGAAGAATTGGTGCAGTGACAAGAGAAGTGTTTCACATTTGTTGATCTCCTCTGTAGAAGGTATTATCTGAACATAAGGAATGGCTTACAGCAAAAACGAGCGAGACCAATAAAATTGCGCCAAGTTTGTTATGATGTTTGGGATGATTCAAAATAATTTGGCACGTCGTTGTGAACAGCAGGTCTAGCTCAGAAAATGGAGGTGGAACATTTGTTATATAGCTACGTGCAACGTGTCTAGAATCTCTGAGGAAAGATAGCCATACCTGCAGACAGTGGGATGGGTTGAATTATGTATGTTTTAATGCGATCAGTATCAAGACCAAGGGCGATGAACTTTTTACATGGTACTGCGACGTTGTGGTACTTACAACTATTTGTTTCCCCCAAGGGCAGAGGTGGCTTCAGATGTTTCGGGGTTAGTATGCTACAAATGTACAGGGAGAGAGAAACAAAACGTGGTGTTGCCGTGGCCTTGCTGCAGTACCACTTCTGTAGCAACGGAGGAAGTCCTGGGTGGAAAGTCTATAGTGTGAATGCATGTGCTAGTTACAAAAATGAAGGGAACAATCACTCATTTGGAGATAGTCTATAGAAACGCCCACACTCTCGCAAGAGAAGCTTATGATAGGTTCAGGGGCTTAGGACCAGACACTAGAAAGGAGTGAAAAATGCACGACTATTTTCTATGGGTGACTTAAGCTTCTCTGATTCACATCATATTTAGCACGAAGGTTTGAATGTAGTCATTTTAGGTGTGCCCAGCATGGATTACATGCATGTTATTGGGCAGGGCGACGAGAGGACAGGCCACACAGTATCCATGACTAGGCCAGGAACCTTGTCCAATGTATCCAACGGAGAATGCGGAGATAGTATCCAGAATAACTTTACCACAGGTAATTATATAGAAACAAGTTATAGGATAAAGTATTCAAATGAAGAATTACAATTATGAGGCTTTTTGGTAGGAACTTGTGACCGTTAATTGAGAATGGTAACACTCAGGAAATACAAAGTGGGATTGTGAAGATGTTTTACAGAGAACATTCATGTGGCTTTGAATATTGTGTTTTTCTTTGATGCTTGCTTTGTAGGTTGGAGGACGCATGGTTCAAATAACAAGTTAAAACATCAAGTCTATAGGGAGAGAGATACACTCAAAAGGTTTAGGAAGGAAGGGTGTGTCATTGCCTTCAACAACCCAGAATGAGTTTAAGTATGGAACTGGAGAGCTATAAGGAGGCATGGGTGTCCTTGGCGAGTTGGGTACAGGAAAACCTGTAAGTGTTCTCTCCATTTGAGAACAGACCCATAACTAACCTGAGGGAAGGACAATGCATCGGGGGAAGATGAAACAAATGCCTGGAGTCTAAGGATGTAAGACGCATTACTTTGAGAGGCAACTCAGCAGGTCGGGCAGCGTTTACGGAAAAGAGTACATCGACGTTTCCGGTGGTGACCCTTCAGCAGGTCGGCCTGAAATTGCGACTTTCCACTTTTCCATAGAGGCTGCTTGGCCCGCTGGGTTCCTCCAGTACTTCGGTATGTTGCTTGGATTTCTAGCATCGATACATATTCTTTGTTTTTGACAGGAGGTAAGGCATGACGTTAATGGATAACAATTCAGTATTCAGAAGTAAGCGGGACCATGACGTATGACAGATAAAGCGAGCTGACACGGAGAAACAGGTCAAATTTAAAAAATAAAGATGTGCTGGAAGTTTCTGTGAAAAAAGCGGATAGGTAAGTCCCCGGCGCCAGAAGGACCATAACCAAGGATACGAAGTCAAGCCAGGGAAGAAATTGAGCAAATTGTTTCGATTAGATCATGAAAGATAGCAGTGATAAAACTGGGAGTGAATAATTAAGGTTTGAATCAACAGTTTCGGTTGGAGACGATTCTTGGAAACCAGAAATACGAGCATTAGTACAATCATTGTCTAATTAACAAAAGTAAGCATGGCATTTGGAGGAACAGGCCGTGCCTCCTATGCGTGATTGCAATCCATGACGAACTGACCAAACCACTTGATGTATTTAGGGCACTGGGTATAGTGTACATTGGTTTTAGGACCGTGGTTTACAACTGTTTCCCATGGTCGTTCATTCAGTAGGTCCAGATGGATGGGATCCAATGGGATTTGGCTGAGTGGATTCATCATTTATTTGCTCACAGGTGTTAGATGATGGTTGTATATGCAGGGAATTCTGCCTGAAAGTCACTGATCTGTGTTGATCCGGAGTCAACAGTTGTGGGAACAATGCTGCTTATGATTTTTTCCATGTGATTAGGATGAGGAGGTGAAAGGATGGGTTTCCAACATGGTAGGTGGCACCAAGTTGGGTGGTATCGTGTATCGTGTAGCAAGTTGTCCTAATTTACACCAGTACGTTAACAAGATACAGAGATGGGCTAAGGAGTCGCGGATGGTTTTCAAAACGGAACACTTGGAAAGAGTGTTGTGGGGTTTCAAATTTGAATGTATAATACTGGGTTAATATCAGAATTCTTAACAGTATGGATAAAAAGACGAATCCTATGGTCCATGTACACAGGTCGCTCAGAGTAGCTGTACGGGTTGCTGAGGTGTTTAAAGAAAAAGCATATGATGTGTTGATCTTAGTAGAGCACCGATTGAGTTGATGAGCCGGTTAGGAAGAGTAGATAGTGTTGAAAGCCGGAAGCATTTTTCTTTTGGTAGAAGCGGCTAATACGTGGGAGGATGCATATGTTTTACGGGATTGGCGCAATAACTGAGTGATGGTTTATTTATACATTGATAGTGGTGGGCGATTTTAGAGACTGATAAATGAGGCGCATTTAAGAATTTCTGAGACAGATACATGATGAAATTAATAAAAAAACGAACTTTCTGTAGAAGACAGCATTAGAATGATCTCAGACTGGGTTAAAAGATAGGCACGATATTGGGATGCAAGTCAGGTCAAGTGAAGTCAAGACACATCTTATTGTCATTTCGGCCATAACTGCTGGTACGGTGCACAGTAACAAGGAGACAACGTTTTTCAGGAACATGGTGCTACATGAAACAACACAAAACTACACTGAACTACGTAAAACAACACAAAAACTACACTACACTACAGACCTACCCAGGACTGCATAAACCAGTGCAGGCTTTAATAAACACCACAATCGGTACAGTAAAGGGCAGTGGATCGGTGTCAGTCCAGGCTCTGGGTACTGAGGAGTCTGATGTCTTGAGGGAAGGAACTGCTACATAGTCTGCTACTGTGAGCCCGAATGCTTCTGTGCCTTTTGCCAGAAGGCAGGAAAGAGAAGAATTTGTATGAAGTGTGCGCGGCGTCCTTCATAATGCTGTTTGCTTTGCCGATGCAGCTTGTGGTGTAAATATCAGCAATGGCGGGTGGAGAAACCTGATGATCTTCTCAGCTGACCTCACTATCCTCTGCAGGGTTTTGCGATCCGAGATGGTGCAATTCTTAACCAGGCAGTGATGTAGCTGCCAGGATCCTCTCCATACAACCTTTGTAGAATGTGGTGAGGATGGGGTGTTGGGGAGGTGGGGTGTGATAGGAGATGGAATTTTCTCAGCCGTCGCAGATAGTAGAGACGCTCCTGGGCTTTCTTTGCTATGGAGCTGGTTTTGATAGACTAGGTGAGATTGTCCGTCAGGTGAACACCAAGAAATATGATGCTCTTAACGATCTCCACGGAGGAGTCGTTGATGTTAAGCGGAGGGTGGTCGCTCCGTGTTCTCCTGATGTCAACAAGGTCTATAAGCATCTGAATTGTTCTCCGTTTTAGTACCATGTCGGTTGGTTCAATACCTGAATTATTCACGGTAGTTTTCTCCTCCTGACTAAGCTCCTGTGGGTTCTGTATATTCTGCTCTGTGAGAACTGCAAGTGGATGACATTGTCAGCATGTTGATAAGTCCTCACATTTCAAACTTCGACTGCTCATTATATTTACTGTCATCTTGCAATTAATTTCAAACTGGAAAACCTATTTTGTTTGGAGATGCTTAGATTCATGATGAATAAATCAGCAATACAATTTAATTTATAAACAAATGTTTCCTATTCCAGAATACTTCTTACGCTCTGTCTGCGGAATACTGACTTATCAAGCAATGTTATACCTCGGCGTGTAATCCATGGCGTAATGCTGTATTAGATATCGGTCTGTTTCATTTCTGTCTTGCCATAAGCCTATGAAGCACTTATTCAAACGATTCCCCTGGGAATTTTATTTTGCACAAACTATGTAACACATTTAAGACGAAAGAACCGTCTTGAGCCACAGCCTCATCGATATCAAATAAGGAATAGAAATTATAGATTAATCAGTCCTATGTCAGTGGTTGAGAGGATATTGGAGTCGATTATTAAGGATGTGGTTTCGAGCTACTGAAAGCCGGTGATAAAATAGGCCGTAGTCAGCATGATATCTTCAAAGCAATATCTTGCCTGACAAACTGTTGGAATTCACTGAAGATACAATAGCATGATAGGCAAACGAGGAACGGTAGATGTTGCGAACTTGGATATTAAGAAGGCCCTTGACAAGATGCCACACAGGAGGCTGCTGTAACATAGATAAAGCTGTAGTTGATTAGCAGTAGGCAGATAGAGGGCATAATGGGAAGCTTTTACTGGTTGGCTGCCAGTGATTAGTGGTCTTCCACAGGGTCTGTTTTACAATCAATTTTTATTATGTTCTTAGTCAATGCTTTAGATGATGGAATTCATGACGTCTTTGTACTGATTGTAGAGCATGCGAAGATAGGTGGAGGATAACTCTGAAGAAATATTGCGGCTGAGAGTTACTTAAACAGGTTAAGAGAATGGGCAAAGAGTTGGCAGATGGAATGCAATTTTAAATGTGAATGGTGATTCCCTTTGGGAGAACAAATGAAGGGTTAACCTTATTAGGAAGCCAAATTACAAAAAAAAAAAAAAAAAAAAAAAAAACTGAGGTGTAAAGGAACTTCGAAGTCCTTGTGCAGGATTTTCTAAAGTCTCATCTCCAGACTAAGTCTGTGGGGCGGTATACAAACACAATGTTAGCATTGATTTCAAGAGGGCGAGAATATAAATGTTGATATTGTATAACAACACCAACGAGAAGTTATTTGGTACGTTGTGAGCAGTTTTGGGTCCCTTATATTAGAAGGGATCTTCTGACAATGGAGAGCGTTCAAAGAAGTTCACGAAAATAATTCCAAGTTTGAATGGCCTTTTGTACGAAGAGCGCTTAATGACTCTGAACTTCTATTCACTGGAATTGAACTTATTTAAATCTTTCGGATGGTGAAAGTCTTTCGTAGGGTAAATATGGAGATGCTATTACCTATAGTGGGACTGATAAAGACCAAAGGACGCAGTACCAAAATAGAAGATCGTACTTTTACAACGGAAAAGGGGAGAATTTTCTTTAGCTAGAGAATAGCGAATCCGTAGAGCTTGTTGACCGATACATCACAGGAGGCGAAATTTGACTTGCATGTTTGTTTAAAGCAAAAGTTAAATGATTCTAGATTAGGGAGGACATGAAGAGATTTCTGGAGAAGGCAGGAAACTGTGGTTGAGGAAAAACAGATCTGCCATGATGAAATGGGGTAGCAGTACCAATGGGCCAAATGGCCTAGGTTTGCTCATGTACCTCAGTGTCTTATGATTTGTTATATTCCTTGTAATTATAAAAGTTTTCGAGTTCACTTGTGACCATATTGTGGTCGAAGTCTGCTCCAACAGAACAACGACAGAACGGCAACGTTAAGAAGCAGAATTGCAGCAAATGTTCAAATATATTTAGATAGCCGGAATGCCCTATGAAAAGTGAAGAAAAATTTTAAAGCGTTGTTCTCTGACGTTCAAATTAAATTCCTGTGTTCTCTTTGAAACGTTAGAAACATGAAAATATAGACAAGGAGATTCCGGACTCAGTCATTGAATTATTGTTCTTCATCAGGGAAGCCGATTTGTAAATTAACTCGGCGGATGAACCAAGATCTTTTTTTTTCCCCCGGATTTATTACCCAATATGGCGGAGGAAGTTTTAAGATGCAATTCATGGATATTTTATATGAATGCTAGTGGTAAGAGAAATCGTTAAGTACGATCTCCAAAGATGAGGAAATTTGTCGAGCAATACAAATCGGTTGAACGACATTGCGAACCTTTCTATTACATGTGAAGAATTGTCTAATAGATCGAATTTAAACTATCTTTCCCCGAATGGTGAATCGGGAATGGATTGTCAAGAATAACCACTCCCACGCAATTTGCAGCAACGGAAGTACGGAGCATGCGAGCATTTTGCTAATTTAGCGTTCTTTTTCAAAGGTAACAGCAGCGTCCAAGAGGAGGTCCAATAAAAGGCAATAGAGGTAGATAAGATCCTGAAGAAAGCTTTTGGTACATTGACCATAAATCAGTAAGTTTTGTAAAGAAGCTGGGATGTTATTCTGAAGATTTATTAGACATTGGTGAGGCCCAATCCGCAGTATTGTATGCAGTTTTCGACAGCTAAGAAAAATGTAAACAAGTTTGAAAGAGTGTAGAGAACATTTACAATGATATTGTCGGGATTGTCGGCTCAGTTATAAAGAAAGATTAAAAAGTGTATTGCTATATTCTTCAGAACATAGAAGATTGAGAGTTGATTTGATAAAATTTTGAAGGTTAGTGTTGCAAGGTGGGCGTTGTTGGCGGGCACAAATTGAAGACACAGGCACTGAAGAACTAGGTACAGGACAAGGTTTATCGAGATAGCAAGGTGAGTCAGGAAGAAACGATGCTGGACATTGACTCAGGTCTTGGACGAGGCTAGGATTCAGGGACTGGGCAAGGACTTGTATTAGAAAGAAGGGACCCGGACGTGGAACTAGGAACAAGTAGCCTGGACTAGAAACACGGAACTCCTGAGCCAGAGCCTGGACAAGGAGCAGGAACCTGGCTATTCGTTGGGAATCGGAACCTGGGTTTTGAATCGGAATCAGAACGCGGGTCTAGGCTAGGACACGGGACTAGGATCTAGGCAAGGACAGGACGTCGCTACAGGACAGGTGGAGGTACTCCAGCACAGGAAGAGGTACCCCAGCACAGGACGCGGAATCTCCAGCACCAGGCTTGGCGAGAAACCTCTGGCCTGGGACAGGAACTCCTGGACTGGGAGAGGAAATCCCTGGCAGCGCGAGGATCTCCAAGGTGGGGCGAGAAACTCCTGGGATGGGCGGGGCACCAGAACTGAAGGAGGACACGTAACTCAGACTTGGACAGGGCTGGAACACGGCGTCTGGACTTGGCCTTAGAGCAAAGGAACACAGATCTTGGACTTGAGCACAGGATCACGGAACCTTGGACTTGAGCACAGGAGCGCAGGGCCGGGACTCTTCTTCGGCACAGACACTAAACACGGGGACTCAAAGAGACAGTTCCAAACTCAACGATAGTTAGTTCTATAATTTGGCATGGCAACGCTTGACGGCGATACAAGCGAGGTTGCAGGCAAGGCGGCAGGCGCAGGTTACAGATTAAAATAACAGACGAAGATTAGTGCCAATCTAACTGTTGAGATAAACTGCCGAGTAACTGCCAAGGATTCAGAAGGGAGGAGAGAGGGAGAGAGAGATGTTGAGGGAGGGAGAGAGAGAGGGGGAGGGGGAGGAGTAGAGAGAGAGAGAGGGAGAGAGAGAGAACAGTCCAGCCCGCAATCCCTGATTTTCAGAGATATTTATGTCCAGCCCGATACGAGAATCAGGTGGCTCAAAAGAACCGGGGAAAACTTGAAAATCTGGGATAAAATTCGATGGACTGGACCGTGAACCGGAATGCGGACTAATCGGTACGGACTGTGACAGTAAACCACGCACCATCACATTCTATGGGAGCCTTCTGGATACCCAAAAGGCTTTCCCAGACAATGGATGACACGGGCAGGTGGGGGGGGGGTGTAGCATTAAACAGGAGGGAACCCAGGATGGCGAGAGTAAAACGACAGTGTCTGTGCGGCTGGGTCCATACTTGACTGGACTGTTCTGTTGCAAGGTGAGACAGGAAGAAACGTCGTTGATCGTTGCCACAGGCGCTGGACGAGACTAGGCTTTGAGCGGTTGGATGTGGAGATGTTGTTTCCTATAGGGGCAGAGTCCAAGACTGCAGAGCTCAACCTTCAAATGGTTGAGCTTTTAGAACGGAGAGAAAGAGGAATTTCTTTAGCCAGTAAATAATGAACCTGTGGAATTACTAGCCACAAGCAGCTTGAAGGCTAGGTCTTCATGTATATAGATGGCAGAGTTTGATGGATTCTTACTTGGTCAGGGCGTGAAGGGATATGGAGAGACGGCAGGAAATTGGAACTGAGAGGAAAGTGCGATGAGCCACAATGAAACGGTGGAGCAATCTTGGTCGGACAAACGGCATAAGTGTGTACCTATATTTATAGTCTCATAATTAAGAGTAGATATTTTCATTTTGGAGGTGGGTGTCTGTAAAATTGCTTCTATGATGAATCCGTGGCATTTAGGCTGTAGTATCACCTGGGAAGTAAAGATCCATAATATCTACATCACGGTAATGCACAATAGGTGTCCAAATGTAATTATGTTGTGTACTGTGCCTTAGACTTAATGACTATAATACTAACATATTATATAATTATAGTACTGTTCAATGAGACTTACACAATCTGTTTAGCTTACTCTTCTTTATTACTATTTTTTTTCTGGACAACGGAGACATATTTCAACACGTACCCTGCAATAAAAATGCCCGCGCTTCTATTGATAGGGATACGAAGATGTATTGGTACATATAGAAACTTTGTGACATCGAATCAATGCCACATTTGTGAGAAACTGATTCTCTCAAAGTCAATGATTGCTCTTTTGAATACAAATGCCGATTAATTCGTAGCTTATGACAGAGGGAAAAATATCCAGTGAATGTTGAATACTTTCTGAATATGATCCTACAACTGAAATAATATTAATCTTAAAGGTTAGAAAATATGAACAACCCGGCAACGAAGTAACGGTAATGCATAAAATGTTGCAGCATATAGCAAGATCAAGGAGTGAAACACAATGACGTTCATTTGTGTTGCCAGGTTTTACTAATTGACCACAAAAAAAGCGTCGAATTCCTTACTCACTCTTCCTTCAGTTAGTCCTGACGAAGGGTCTCGGCCTGAAACGTCGACTGCACCTCTTCCTACAGATGTTGCCTGGCCTGCTGCGTTCACCAGCAACTTTGATGTGTGTTGATCGAATTTAGATGTATCATTGGTTAGTAAAGTACAAGTTTTGTTCGAAACTATAGCAAACTGCAAAATGTTGCAGACACAGCTCTGTCCCTAATGAAAATGAGCTCTTTGCTTGGAGAGAGAAACCATCATATTCAACGCACATTCCCACCCTGGGAATTAACTTTTTTTTTCAGCTTCCCATTGACAGATGATAAAACATTATTGAGAGCATACAGAACGCAACCCAAGTACAGCGTCTATCCTTTTGTCAACAGACTCTGAATCAGAACTTCAAATGTTAAACGATGAACTCTTTAACTCATAAATTCCGAGTCTCCCTGATCCTCACCCATGTACTGCATTTTCAACATGAATTTTACATTATCTGTTCCTGCGGCACTATATACGATTGTGATTTTTTTTTTCTTTTTAATACCTCGATGTGATAATGCATCGGCAAATAATGTCTCACAAACGAATAATTCTTCCTGGTGTATTGGTACGCATGGTACAAATCATTGAATAAAATTCAGAATTAAAAAAAAAGATATAATATCACCGACAAGTATCTTGAATTAATTTTTACATCTTTACACGTTATGGCAGATGGGAGGATATTTATTCCTTAATGTTTTAGTACGTACCTTAGTGCTTCAATATCTCCATCCCGATAAGAGGCACGAGGACATAGCACGACCTGGGTGAAACGGCATCTTGATGACAGACAATCAACGCCATGCTACGTTAAAATAACTATTTTCTAATCACGACTGAGATAGAGAATTTTAAACGAAACTGCCAATTAAGATAACTATAGACCAAGCAGAGCGGCCATTCCTGTGAGCGTGCCAGTCTTTATAGTGGCTTTGGATGATCAGATTTAGGCGAGGTAAAGTATCTTGCAAGATATTCGCTGCCTCTTCTGCTCTTCTTTGTTCATTCGTCTTCTGTTAAGGCATAGTAATTCAGTGAGAGAGTTCACGCTGGCAACTATTTACACTGTGCACTCCCAACAACATGCAGCTGGACTATCATCCTTCATATCCCTATTATTGATGTCCTTATCCAAGCTTGTTAAATGTTGAAATAGAGCTCGAATAAACCACTTGTGCCGGCATCCCATCGCATACTCACACGATCCTCTAAGTTAACAGATTTCCCTTCAAGTTTCCTTTAAAAACCTCAGCTTGCCAAAAAACTACTGAAAATCCAAGTACAAAGTATCAGCTGGTTCTCCCTTGTCTATCTTGCTTGTTATTTTTCAAACAATTTTAACAGAGTTGTCAGACAAATGTTTCCCTTCAGGAAACCAGGCTGACTGTTGCCTATTCTATCAATGTCTCGATAGTTAACAATCGTATCTAAAATCTTCCCCACCACTGAGTTCAGACTTACTTATCTATATTTTATTCTGCTTCTCTCCCTTTTCGAAGTATGGTTTGACATTTGCAATTGTCCATTGTTCCGGAAGCATTGAAGAATCTCGTGATTCGTGTAAGATCATTACTGATGCTTCTAATATCTCTTCAGACACCTCTTTCAGAAAGCTTGTTTACACCCCGTGTCCAGGTGACAAACTACAGTCAGACTGTACAGCTTCCCAAGAACCTTCCCTCTAGCCATGGTAACTTAACACACTGACAGCTGAAAATTCCACCATAATGCTACTGTCTTGCAAAGTGAAGTGTGATGCAAAATACTTATTCAGCTGCTTCGCCATTTCATGGTACCCCCATTACTACTTCTCCAGCATCGTTTTCCAGTCGTTTAGATACGTTTTTCCAATATATACTCTCGCCACTCATTTTCACTTAATGTATCTGAGGAAACTTTGTGTATCTTCTACTGTTACTGTCTAACGTACTTTCGTATTTCAACTGTATTTAATTAATTGATTTTTGGTTCCCTTCTGTTGTTTTTATAAGTTCCCCAATCAACTAACTTGCCACCATTTTTTGCTCTATTCTATATCCTCTCTGTTGCTTTTATGTTGGCTCTGACTTCTAGTGTTAGCCACGGTAGTGTCATCTTTCGTTAGAGTGCTAATTCCCCTTTGGTATTGTTTGTACCTTTTGATCTACTTCCAGAAATTCTATCTATTGCTGCCCTGCCGTCAACCCTCCCAGTCGCTCTTTTCCAATGAATTACTCGAGTACTTCCGCTGCAATTCCTTTTACTATAATACTGATACTGTTGCTTCATAGAACAGATCTCCCGTTTCGCTGTTGCAGATAAACTCTATGCTGTCAAGTTGCATGCTACAAGTTACAAGATTAATCTGGCAGTCTACATAACAGTACGCTATTTGGTAGGTTGCAGAAAATGTTCATGATCTGGTTCGTGTGTTTCTTTGTTCATTATTTTTATACCTGTCCCTCGATCTATCTATCCTTCTGTATATTTTATTCCTCTGTCCAGAACGAGGGGTCACGGTTTGAGGATAAAGGCGAAGCCTTTTAGGACTGAGATTAGGAAAGACTTCTTCACACAGAGAGTGGTGAATCTGTGGAATTCTCTGCCACAGGAAACAGTTGAGGCCAGTTCATTTGCTATATTTAAGAGGGAGTTAGATATGGCCCTTGTGGCTAGGGGGATCAGAGAGTATGGAGGGAAGGTTGGTGCAGGGTTCTGAGTTGTATGATCAGCCATGATCATAATAAATGACGGTGCAGGCTCGAAGGGCCGAATGGCCTACTCCTGCACCTATTTTCTATGTTTCTATATGCAAACTGCGTTTGTATATTTACAGGTTTGTTTAATTGATCTGTAACACGCTGTAAGTTTTTTTTTCCTGCCATGTATTGGCTTCTCTGTGATTTTCCACTACTAAGGTAGGAGTTTCTCTGTAGCAGCAATGTTTGGGTTATGACTAGAGTTAACGGCGCATGTTAGCCAATGAGCGAGATGTTGTTCTTTCTTGTGTGTCTGGGAACCTGGAATTCGTGGTCTTTTGCAAGAAGAGATGAGGAGAGAAGACAGAAATCGAGAGAGTTTGCAGACTGCCAAATGGAGTGGGCTTGGAGCGAGGATCGGAAGGTCAGCCACGACCTGGGGAGGTTGATGGTGGACGAACCGCCTTATCAGTCAGCTCCAACGTTACCCATTACACTGTTTCGTGAGAATGTGTTTTTTTTGTCTGTTTGTTTTTTTTCCTAACCATATCGTTAAATTAAGAATTCTAAAGCTTAATCTTTTCATCGCATATTGTATATTGTTCGTTATTTCGTGGTACTGATTTGTAACAAGGGACACACCACCCAGCATCCACTCAAATCAGATTTCTTAAGTTTGGACGGACCGGAGGGCTATCATCCAGAAGGAGAGTGAGATCTTGGGTACCTTAAGCAGAGAGACTCGTCAGGAAAACTTAGAGAAGACCCAGTTAGGGAACCGCATGGTGTCTCTGCGCAAGCACGTTCCTAACAATATACCAAGGAACCCCCGAAAGCAAAAGGCCCAATTCCTGAAGGCTTAGTGAGACCATGCTCAAGTGCGACCCCACAGATTGACGGTATTTATGCTAAAGGCATAGTAGACACCTGGTCCCATGTCACGTTGTTTTACCGTTCGTTTTACAAACGGTATCTGAAGCATTTACCCCTGACCCCATTCAGGACACTGTAGATCTGCGGGCTTAGTGCTAGTGATTATTTGTAAGACGGTTATTTGTCAGTGAAGTTGGAGTTCTCGGAGGCGGATATAGGAGTGTCTGAGGTCATTTATACATCAGTGCTGGTGTGTCCGGACCTGTTGAAAAGGGGGGCATTTCAGTTCGGATCGGGACCGGCACCGTTCTTGTGAGGAGGTTCATGGGGGCCTGCAAGGATAACGCTGGAGTTAGTTTTTTGGCAACATTGTCCGTGCACCCGGTGTTTCGAGCTGCTTTTGAGTAGGTGCGTGGCTACATAAGGCCGGATACCGAATCTAGACAAGTCACTGTGTAGTTCACCTAGTCGAAGCCAATGATTTTACGGCCCGGGAAAGCAGCGAGAATGATGGGGCACCCAATTTTTCTGGAGTGATTGAGGGCGAGGCACTCTTACTGGAAGACCATAGAGGGAGTCGGAATGTCCTTCTGGACACTTGTGAGGCCCGAATTACAGAAGCCCTCTGTTTTACAGGCATACGGGATGGCATTGATTGTCAAGAACACGACGAAAGTGGATGTCATCTTCAAGCGCGGAATGCCCCTTGTGTATTTGCTCCAGATGACAGTAATGTCTAGTATCCTTGTGAGACATGCCAGGAAAAAGGGAGAAAGTTGACGCTGGGTCATTCAATGTTGAGACTCCCCAGTTCCTGCCGTTTGGTAGAGGAGGCTAGTAGAGAAGATGTTGAAGCTGGAGGGCGTCTTTTCCACTGACAAGTTTGACGTGAGAATTGAAGACTGAGTGGGGCGAAGTGGTTCAGTGTGCTGGACTTCAGGATTAGAGATTACCAAATCTCTAGGAGTCAGGCAGAATAAAAGTGTTTATCTGTCTAGGGCATTTATATGTCCCCTGGGATTTGAGCAGTTTGGTAGGATGCTGCAGGGCATCCCGGAAACCCCTGTTGCCTTCCAGCGGGTCTTGGAAAAGACGGTGGGTGATATGAACTTGCTTGAAGTATTGGTATACCTGGATGACAAAGTGTTTGGATCCACTTTGGAAAAAAAAACAGGAATCGAGGCTACTAAAGGTGCTGGGCATCTTGGACGTTGAAAGCTTAAATCTTTCCTTAGCCAGCTGCAAGTTCTGCCGAACGGCTGCGAACTACGTTGGGCATATAGTCTCATGGGATGGAGAAGCTCCTCCAGTTAAGATGGAGGTCGTTACCACGTGGTAAGACCCCGGACTGTGAGAAGTCTGCGCTCGCTCCTCGGGTTCTATGGTTACCATCGGAGATTCGTGAAAGGCTGCGCAACAGCGAGTCATCCGTTGAATCAGCTTCTCTGCTGTTACCTTCCCTTGGGGAAGAAAGGGGGAGGAAAAATGTACATAAGGATAGAGAGTATCTTAGCCTGTCGGAACCCTTGGGACCGAGGTGGGATGCAAAATATGAGAAGGCCGTTCAGTCGCTGAAGGAGCTGGTGACCCAGGCGCCAGTGCCGGTTTATGTGGAACCCCGATTGCCATATGTACAGCACACGGATGGCAGCCCAAAGGGTATCGGAGATCATATATCGGAATCAGGGCAACGGGTTGAGACCCGTTGCGTTTGCTAACTGGAGTCTATAGCCCTGGGAGAAAAACTATCCCACACACAAGTTGGAATTTCTGGCGTTGAAATGGGCGGTTGTGGATAAGCGGAGTGACTACCTCTACGGGGACAAGTTTCCGTTGTGGACGGCCAACAATCGCCTAACGTATATCCTGACCTCCGCGAAAATGGATGAACAGGCCATCGGTAGTTGGCGGCGTTGTATGTCCAAGATGTCAGCCTGAAGTTCCGGCCGGGAAGCAGGTACATTGATGCTGATGCTTTGTCCGGAAGTGCACATGACGTACTAGTCTTGGACAAGGAGTGGTAAAGTATTCCTATCCCAGTTGTGAAGGCCACGTGTCAGTTTGCCATCACCGTGAAGACAGCGGGAAACGAGAGGCAGGATCATCTGTGGATCAATTGGAAGCTTCTGATGACACCATTCCCCAAGTTTGCTGTAACCTGACTGCTCTGAAGTCAAATCAACTGCTGGAATTGAGTTGTGGAGAACGGACGACTCGGACATTGGTACCACTTGGCAGCAATCGATAAGTGAAAAATGGGTCAGGTGGAGCAGACCAAACATGTGTCAATGCCTCCGTTATGCAAAAATGACCTTGGTTAGGGTTGAAGAAAATCATCACTCCCAGACAGACCTCAGTTGTGTTCTTATTCCACAACTCCACCCAAAAATCCTTACAAAATGAATTTACCAATCTGCACTGCATAAGCATGGACGTGATATTTTCACTGATACACGGACTGTCACATACGTAGCGGGAATCTCTTTCATGGTATTTTCCCTCAGCAGTAACTCAACACCGGCCCTCCAAAGGGTTACCCTCTGTAACGCCTAGAACAAGTGAGCGCCGGAATCCTGAGCTGCCAATCGTACCCCTCCAGAACGCAATTCTCACCCAGGGCTACAATATCATAATACAATCTGTTGATCCATATCCTTAACTTATTTCCCTTTCCTACAATAATCATTGCAATGAAACATAGGCAACTCTGGACATTCGTACTACCATTAGCAATGTTTTCATTCCTGAGTTCTTAACAGCATCTGTCTCCACAACCAATCAACTATCTTTTCTGCTGCCTGGTTCTAATGCACTACACTTCTAGTTTAAACAATCCCGTGGAGCACCAGTTAAGCATCCTGGGAGGATGTTATTGGCCCTACAGTTTATTCTCTGTCTTCTGTATAGATCCCTGATTACCCGGAAGAAACCCTGGTGATACAAATCTTTGAAGTCCTACTCCTACTCCATCTCCTTAGCCACGTGTTAAGTTCTGTTGTCTTCCTGATATTGGCCTTACTATCACCTAGCATGGGGAGCAATTCTGATATTAGTACCCTGGAGGCCCTGTCCTACAAGCTCGCAACTTAGTTCATCAACGCACAATAGAGAACGTCGGCTCTCTTCCTACATATGATTTTGAGACCTATGTGAATCACAGCCTCCGTCTGTTCACACTTTCCTCTAGGACGCACTTTACAATTCTGGTGGCTCCATCGGAGATGTCCGTCAAACTGACACAGGGGAAGTGAGATACCATCCGGTAATCTCGTTCACGTTTGAAGAACTTCCCTTTTACTCACTTAAGTAGCACATTTCTTCATCACAGAACGCCTCCTCTTCACCGTTCCCTTCTGAGCCGTAGAGCCAGACTCGATGACAAGCACCTGACCGCTTTGATTTTCGACTACAGAACAGCGCGTTCCCCTCCAGAGTATTCTAAGTAGTATAACAGTTATTGAGGAGGATAGCCACAGGGATATTTTGCACTGTTTTTTAAACCGCTTTCACTCTCCTCACTGTCACCTAGTTTTTTGTGTCTTGCACCTTAGGTGTAACTGTATCTTTATTTTTCTTGTCTATCATTTCTTTCATTCTCCTCACTGATCCGGAATTCACCCAAATGTCAAAGTAACACTGAATATTAGAAGCTGCAACTGGATGCTTATCCTGCAGACACAGTCGTCAGGGAAACTGAAGGTCTGCCTGCCTTCTTACATCCCATAAGTGGAACATTGAACTATTATGCCTGCTTTAACTACTGATAAATTTGTGCAATTATAAAGAAGGAAACAGTAATTAAACTGAATGTAACATCTGAACCATGTTATAAAACGATTCAGTTACAAATGGAAGGAAGCAGCACGATGCACACCATCAATTGGGTGAAGTTTATTCATGCAATAAGAGAAAATCTATAAAGACAAATGGATTTATATTTGCTGTATCTGGATCCTTATCTACACTGTACAAGAAATATGCCGTTTACTTAAAAAAACGTTTGATATGAAAGAAAAAAAAAGCTACAATCAGGAGTTCAGTGTACTATGCGAAATAATGCATTTGTACCATAATATTTTAACAACAGACACGAGTATAACTTGAATATCGTTGAATTTCCTCAGTCATCCAGAGCTTTCCACATCAATCAGAGGTAAATCAAACCAACTGGATTTGTTGTGTTTACCAGAAGACATCCCGGCACTTACACCAGCGTCGTCTTCAGTTCTCTTCCATGGCAGGTAGTTTTCTGGCTTATGAACTCTGTGATATGTTTAAATATATAGCAATCAAATGACCTTATTTCATAGCCGTAGAGGTAATGAGAGGGTAATTAGTCGTATCTTTGCAGGAATGCAGGTGTGGATTGTTTCGGAGTCGCTGGCGAAGAGATGTTAAGACTGCATTGTAAGTAGCTGGTGGGGTTTCCAGTTTGACAAAAATGGTCTATGTTACCACAACCGCCGCCCACCCCCCCCCCCACATCCTTTTAAACCACTTGTTCTCCCTGTCCAAAATGGCCGTCTCATTACCTTTACCATTCCTAACGACTCTCAAGTAATTTCTATACCTTTAAACAACGGACAAAATTGACAAGTCGGAACACTACCGAACATGGATTAGAACTGAAGAAGTCTCCCCGATGTGACAGAACGTCTTCTAGAAAACGCAGCAAGCCCAGTGTGTTAAATCACTACGGCTTGGCTTTAATAAATCAATACATTGTATAGAGGAGATGAGATGATATGTTGAAGTTGTATACACGTCGGTGAGGCCTGCTTTGGAATATTTTGTGCGGTGTTGGTCGCCTAACTACATGAATGATGTAAGCAAGTTTGAAAGTGTACAGAGTAAATTTATAAGGATATTGTTGGAACTGGAGGAAGCATTCACAGTTAAGACTGTATTATGTAAATTGTTGAAGATTGAGAGGAGAATTAATGGAAGTGTACAAAAATATGATTAGTATCGTTGGGTAAATGCAAGCAGATTTGTTTTTCCACTGAGGTTCTGTGGCACAACAAGTGCGAATACTGAGTAGTTTAATAGGAATACGTTGGGAAACATCTTTACGTGGAACATCGTTGCGAGTGTTGATTCAGCTGCCAGCGTAAGTGATGCATACTAGATAGAATTCAATGTATAAGAAAAGTCTAGGTAGATGCCTGGCTAGAATGCGTATGGAGGGTTAATGTCCTGGTGGACGTCGATGGGAGTAGGTAGTTTAAATCATTTCTTCTTAGACCAGATGGGCAAAAGTACCTGCTTTGTTGCTTTACTTCTTTATAATTCTAAGTAAATGGATATTCGGAGAAAATGTGTTTTTAAATTCGCAGTCGAGTTTGTTATCCAATTATTGAAAATATGCATGCAGATCTGCAATTTAAGACTTATTTGCAGCAGCATCATAGCTCAGAGGATAACATTAGTAACATTTGCAAGCAATATTCGTACATTTGGAATCAATTATGAAATTTTTAATAGAAATGATCACGGCTATAACAACAAATAAAGTCCAATCCGGGATGGATTGAACAACATGTTCATAGTGTTATAAAACTACGCGGTTTGGGGCTGTTCCAATTACGTCATTTCACAAGTATTTTGTCTAAAACATCTCCTCTTGAAGCTGGACGTCTCGACCTTCAGGGTTCTGCATCATGAAAAAAATAATAGCTGCACAAATATGAAATGCCTTCTACACTCTGTACCTGAATTCTAAGATTATTGTGCCTCTTTTTGCAATATCTTTAAAAATGTGACGTATAGATGTCTGCCCAGTCATAATTTTCACAAAACAAGGTTCCTTTATAAATTGTGCTCAACTGGACTGACGGAGAATCAGAGTTGCACATTGAGGTGAAGCATTTTCCGAGTAAAGAAAAAGAATATATACTCTCTTGGTTTAAGGAGGATTTTCCCTCGTTAGTTGAAAGAATGATTACCTGATTAACTGGCGTATACCAAATGCCCAATTGACAACAACATTAATGAATAATAAGATAATTAAGTATTGAAGTGGATAATGCTTGAACGCTCCAGATTGTATGACGGTCGTGAGTTGAATTCTACGAAATCGGCCATGGTAGTCCCAGTCTTGTCAAACTAGGAATGATCATGAATATTAACGACTTTGTTAAGGGCTTGATAAAAGCCATCCGGAGAAACATACCGTTGAGATTTTAAATATTAAGATCAAAGAGGAATGTGAGAACCTACCAAGTCATAAATACGGGAAACGAGATTTTGTTTTCATTTTCCCATCAGCATTAACCGTATCTCCCAATGGACAGGACGGGTTATGGGGAAGCGACGGCTTTGGGGATTGAGTTAAAAATTATTTTCTCGACTACTGTTGAAGAAGTCCAACACGGCAGCCCCTTGGCAATCAAGCAAATGACCAAGTCGTTTGCATACAAGCCTTTCAATTCTACGTGTGCTTACGGACACATGTTGCAATCCGATATATCGGATAAAGCATCAATTTCTTCAGCTCTTCTCTGAATTTCATCTGACTAACGGCATAAATAAACGTGTTGGTGCAACAGCTTAGAAGCACAAGCATGTTTCCTGTTTCCTCCAGAATATACACCGGGTCATTATAACCCGAGTATGAATAAGTGTTTGTAATTCTATAATATAAATAGTGAATTGTGTATGTGAGCCATAAGAGGATAAAATTGGCCGAAATGCGGAAGAGTAAAATAATCGATTTCTTCCGATTCTGCATTTCAGAATCTGGACTCTTCTCTGTCTTGCTGTTGCCGCGCAAGACCATGCGAGCCTTACTGGTCACCAGAATGTATCTCACTGTCAGAGCATTGAGCAGAAGGATTATGAAAAATGGAAGGAAAGGTGTTGTTATGCGACTAAAATAAGAAAATGCCTGCCATAGAGATGATGTGTAAAATATAGATCTTATTCGACAGTACCACTGCAAAGTGTATAATGTATACAGAGGCTCTAGTACAAAATACCAGCGAATGTTCTTCATATAGCTCAGAACTGATACAGCGCCAACAATTGCAGCTGCGGAACTTTCAGTGCAATACTTTGTCTTCAGCTTGTGGCAACATATGGCGACAAAGCGATCAACAGTGAACAGAACGGTCAGCCAGACGGAGGTGTCGGTGGTTGCGAATACGAGAAGTGTTTTGAATCGACATATTGGAGTGATGGACAGTCCATTTCCAGGGAAGTATATTCCGATGATCCGATTGAAGATAACAGCAAAAATTACAACCAGTAGATCTGACACTGCCATGGCCAACAGCTAACAAGTGATGCACTTAGAGAGGCCGCACTTTCCGCGAGACAGGACAATAATTGCCATGATATTAACTGCAGAGGAAACAGTTAACGTAACCAGCTTAGGATGATTTAATAATGCGTGCAATTGGCGAAAAATATCATATTCTATTTCATTCTGAGGGCAACCTTCGGCCAAGTTACCTGAACACAACCATGCGGTCTCTTCTTCCTAACTGTCCTGCAGACGTGGGGCAATGCGCCAGTTTTAAAATGAAATTTCGTTTCACATTCAATACTGGTAAGCAAATAGAGCACATAGTTGATCGTTTCACAGCCATATTCTAAGTATGGCGTGGTGCAATTTAAATTTAAATCTCCTTTTTTTTTCATTGATTCTTCATTGCTTCAAATATGCCAATGTTCCCCTCGAAAATTGTTAGCAGTGTGATAGGAATTAAAGACCTCGTCTATATATATATATATATATATATATATACACACAAGTTCCAGACCTGCTCACCACGAGAGACCGAAAACTTAGAAGAGTTCTGTGAGCCAAATGTTATTTGGATCTGCCAGCTTTCTAAGGGTGGTCTCAAGAATGCGATGTGTATCACTGGGGCACTTACCAGTCGGGATATACCATTTGCTCGTTACAAACATGTGAAGAAGGTACAGGATTCTGCACATAACTGGCAGTTTTACAGAAGCAGCAACTTCCATTCCTTCAACCCGTAAGCATTAGTTATTATGTTACGTCCTATAAATGTACATTTGTAATTTGTTGCAATGTTATGATTTCTAGTGGAAAATGTTAAAGATTCTGATCTTCGCTTTACTCGTAAGATTCTGATAATCATTCTACTCTTTACTTTCCGCTACATGAGGCCTGCTTGTCATTTGCTGACAGAGTGGTGGTATGGCGACTCGTTCACACCACTCGAATATCAACTGTTAAGCTTGCCTGGGAAATGCGAAGGAATGATAAGTTTTGCATACCAGGAGAATCGACTGTTTTCGATTCAGGACACCACTCGAAGCCTGACGTCAATCGTTTTCATTGGTCTTGTTTAAACGTGTTTGGAAAAGTATCTTACAAAGATATTTGCATGACGATTTCAAACAAACGTATAGACTGATCAAATCCGAAATGAAACCAATGTACAACTAAAATGTAGAATATGCCTCCGAAAAAAAAAATATTTCACTCATCTACAATTGTAACCAAATTCTAAGCTCAACACAATAAACGATTTTTAAGTGAAGGATTGCTTCGGCGGGGACCCTTCTTAACACAGCTGTGAAATACTAAGCTGCCAAATAAAAGACGTGAACGTGTAGATGTGAGGCTGCATAATTCAGTGTGCAAAAATGTTTAAAATAAATGACGGAATTAATTCCTTAATAACTGCATTTAACAACATAATACAAGAGGCATTCCTAATACACTGTAATAATATTTGTAAGATTTTATACATTCTTTGTATTAATTTACATTTCTTCTGAACCATTGTTAATATTAATATGTTTAGGGTGTTGGTTTCTAAAAAGTCTATATATTTTTATATCTTGCATTGCATGATAGGTTTTGCAAATACTGAAGACGGGCAGACGGTGTTATGATTAACCAGTGTAAATATAATTAAATGGCGATAATGTTACATTTATAAATGGTTACTTGTGTCTTGATACATTTTTAACTCTTCCATTTTCCAAATAGATTGCAATAAATTAAGATCAGTGTAACACTGGAATTGTAATGGAATTGTTGTTTCCTACGCTGTTCCTTAACGAAAACTGCAGTTAAACTCCACTTCAATATTCCAGATAGAAATGCTCTTGATTATTCCTATCATTGATAGGAAGCCTCAGAATATGAATCAGAACAATATACTGTGTAAGATCCTGCTTTTCAAAATAATTATTTACCTGAGGAATTTAACCAGCTGAAGGCTAATTAAAATCAAAGTTCTCTCAGTATATGATGCATTGGGGGGAAAGAGGGAAACTGTTCTATGATAAATAACATTACTTAAATAGATATTGTACGTGGAGGAAGGTAAACTGAATCTTGAAATATTTTAGATACACAGCAGTATCAATTTTCAGAGACATTGTGCAAAACGTACTTAATTCGCAACTCATGATATTGTAATTTACCTGGAATTCCAATAGCAGCTAGAATTGGGTAGTAGACAGCATAGACACGTCCCGATGGAGGCTCATGCATTTTGAGTCAGAGTTTATCCAATGTGAAAGGCTTGGCATGTGACATGCAGTAACGTCCATATATAGTTCAGAGAACCTTCTGGTTGTGTAACATAATTACTGTGGTTAGTGCCGCATCTTTGCACAACTAACGGCACTGAATATTTTCCTGAAATAATCAAATACTACCGTGGCGGGTAATTGGAATGTTGATAGAAGCAGTTAAAATACAAACTTATGTACTATAAACATTCACAGATAATCCCATTAACACGTAAAAGCTATTCAAGAACCTATAGAAGACAGTCGGAGGACATTGACCCGAACTTTTTTTTTCCCTTTGGAATACACATCTGGATATAGCATGCACATCCATATTTTTACCCTTCCCATAATTATGAGTAGCGTCTAATTGTTTTGCACTTATGCCGGTACCAAGATAAATATAAAAGCTTTGCACTGCTTGCCGCCATTGCAAAATAATTTTAAAATATGAAGAAGGCAAGGCAAGAGAAAGGCAAAAAGGAAACTAAAACAAACATTTCACGGTGTTGTATTATATGAGACATTCGAAATTTTCAATCACTGAGTCTTAACTGGAAGATTATTAAGGCTCACCGAAACGTCTTTGTAAGAGAATTGCTATTGTTTGTTTTACTGACTGCCAATAATGAAAAAAAAAGCGATCTTGAGATACCACTCTCATACCGGAACAAGACTTCGTTTGTGCAGTCAGACATGCTGGGCGACATTGGTCGGGCATCAGCTATAAACGGTGCAGAATTATGCTGGAACATTACCACACGAAGTTTGGTAGTGCTGTGCTGAGGTGCCAGGTCATCATACATTTTAGCTTGGCATACATCGGATGCAGAGTTGGACAGAGATGTGGCAGTTAGTTTAATCGAAATAGTACACTTTTTAAGATGCAACTTTGCATTCAGTTGAATACAAAGTACAAGGTTAATGTCATGATTCTTAAACGTTAGGAAGAATACGCTCCCGTGCACAGATCCCTCAAATTTACCACGCAAATTTAGCGGGTATGTGAGAAGCCGAATGGATTTTCGAACCTTATTAATCAATGAATGCCTTAAGGAGCTGCGCGGTCATATCTCAACTCCATTAAACTTCAGTTCCACCGCTTCTCCAGCGGAAGGATGTAGGTGCTTCAGAAGAGGTGCAGAGGAGAATTTGAAAAATGCTTCCCAAAATAGGGAGAGAATGTGTTCTGAGGAGAGTTTGAAGAAGGTAGCACTTTTCTCTTTCGGTCAAAGGGAAATGATAGATGCATTATATATTTTAATTCGTAAGTAGAGGCACAGCTGCCCTTCAGGTTATTATAGCCTGGGGTGGTAGTAGGTTAAGCTACCACTTCTGACGTGTCACTCAAATGGCTTCTGATAACAAAGTCCAGCTCCTCACCTTCACATGTGGCTAAGCTAACAATTCCGGTGGAACCCTTTCTGCTGACAAGAGAAAGGGCAATGACGTGTTGCTGCCTCCTTAAAATGAATCGCTTCGGCTAGATCGGTCACTTCAATCACGTCCAGTAGTTCATCAAGAAAAACTCATTCGTCCCCTCCCTCGTGATGATCCACTCATTCAGAAGGAAGGAAGCTCGAAGGAAGAATCGGGAGCTCTAGACCCGACGTTGAGCTCAACACAGACTGGCAAACCCTGCGGAGCGGTTGCTTTTGGTTGATCAGATGCGTGCTGAAGGATACCTTGTACTTAGCAACAACCTGTTCGGCATATCATAGTGTAATGGCTTGCCTATCTAGATAGCTAGAACGCAACATCCATTGGTTGGCGTTGACCTACGAAGGCCTCATCGTCTCGTCATGGTCAGTAACCCACTAATTGAACCTTAGCTTAATCACAGGAAAATTTACAATGACCAATTAACCTACTGGTTCATCCTTGGAACATGCGAGGAAATCTGAGCACCAGAAAGAAGCACACACTCCCCGTGGAGGACTTAGAGAAGCCTTACAGAGGAAGCCGGATTGAACTCTGAAATCCAAAGCACTGAGCATCAGTAGCGTCGCGCTAACTGGTACGTATATTGTCGCCTGACGCCCATGTATAAGATGATAAGAGACATAGACTGGGAATCAGAACTTTTTCTCAGGACCATTATCGCTAACACTAGAGGGCATACGCTTAAGGCCATTAGAAGAAAGTGTACATATGAAGTCAGAGGTAGATTATCTTGACATGGAGTAGAACTGCATTGAGAGCATTGCCGGCAGTGGTGGTAGAGACGGGCTTTTTGATGCATTAATAAACTAGCAGAAGATTGAACATTCAGTGAAACATTCTGGGCTTTGTACCTTTATTGGGCTGGATTGTCTATTTTCTGTATAATTGTATTAGTAAGCCTAGGAAGTCGCAGATCTCTTCAGTGATTTGTAATTCGTGAGCCTGTATTGTGATATAATGTTATATGTGCTGTGTTATAAATTGCAGGTGTTCTTCTACCTGGCCACGTGCCACTTGGAATATATATAAATGTTTCTATGCTGTTATAAGACAAAACTGATGAATCTGGAAATAATGCAGAAAATATTTTAAGATGTTGCTTATACTAAAGCCCTAAGATATGCTGAAAAGTTTGGTCGAAAAAGGTATTACTTGGAATATTGAAGATGGAGTTTGGTTTTAGTAAAATAACAGAGTCCCGAAAGGTTGAGGTAGGCTGCAACAGGACATTGCCTGGTAGCAGGGTTAGGCTGAAAGGTGTCTTATGCAGTTCAATACGGAAAATCGAGATAATTGACTTTGGGAGCTCGAACTTGAAGGGAGAACACAGATTAATGACAGGGTTCTTAGCAATGTGGAGAAGCAGAGGATATTTGATGTCCATCACCATAGATCCCTGTAACATACAATGCAGGGTGTTCGGATAGTTAAAAAGGCGTATAGTCTGTAGGTTGTTGTTCTAATCAGAGGCTTGACTTTACCGCAGGAGATGCCAAGTAAAGGTGCAGATCTACAGAACTTTGGTTACAGAGCACTTGGAACACTGTGTTGAGTTGTCGTCGCCTCATTAGAAGAAGGATGCGGACGCTTCAGAGAGGGCGCTAAACGGATTTACAAGGACGCTTCCACAATTAGATATCATGTCCTATGAGTAAAGGCTCAGCAAACTAGTTTCCTTTTGTTCTGAAGGGACAGGTGAACAGGTGACTTGACAGAGACGTATAAGGTGGCCAACGGCACAAGGAGACAGCCAGTCCATATTTTTTTCTTAAAGCAGAATTAGCTATTGCAAGGAAGCGATTGTTGTGCTCTTGTGTTCCATGCTCGCTGTTTCTCAAAGTGTATATGCGTATGTATGAGAGAGACAGAGAGAGAGGAAGCGGTGGGGGAGGGGCGGGAGTCGAAAAGCCTGCTTCGGTACCACCCGAGCACACGAATATGATGAAATGATGAGTATGGATGTAAGGCAAAACAAAGTTGTTGTTTTTAACTCTAACACAGTATGTATATTCATCGATTAATGATAATTACATTACTGAAACAGGACCGTCCTCCTACATAGTCTGTTCCAAACTATCATTCTAGGCTCCATCTCCCCGTACGTGGAACGTAGCACTATGCACAGTACCCCTTATCCATGTGTGTGTTAATCCAATGTTTTTTTTTTCTTAAACGTAGACCTCAAACTCTCGTCCATCATTTTGCTGGCAGCTCATTCCACCCGTTCCCCGCCGTCTGAATGAACAAGTTCCTATTCACGTTCCCCTTACACGTTCCACCTTAGCCTTTTACTTGTAATCTCACGCAAAACCAGAAGACCGTTTGCGGTCATCGCATCTTAATTTGGTAAACTTCAAATAAATTCCCTCGCAGTCTCCTACTCTCCAGGGAAGATAGTCCAAACCCATACATAATAGAACTCATTCTTTGGGGACATGGTGACGTCCCTGTAAGTGTTCTCTGTCCACTTTGAATCACAATGATGTATGTCCTGGAGACAGTTTACCAGTTTAGCAGACAAGAGAGGGAGGTAACCAGCGTAAAATGGAACATTAGAACACTCTCCAACAGGTACAGACTGAGGCTGTTGAGACAAGAGCTGAGAAGGAGGCTTAAAGAAATTCGGATTGCGAGAGGATAAGGAAGAACAAGCGCGAGAAGAATAGGAAAAAGGCTGCTTTCATCAGGAACTCCTATAGTTTCTCTGCAAGTATGTTAGAAGGGGAACGATCAGGCAAACTGGGGAAAGACAAAAGATGAAAGATGAAAGACGAGACCTGCCACTGGGGGAAAGCAACCGCGGCAAACTCTAGACGAGAAAGAGCCAACACTGAAAGAAGTAAGAGAAGCCGTCAAGGAGGCGAGGGCAGGTTCAGCACCCGGGCCCAATGGGATCACATATGAAGTCTGCAAGAAGTGTGCAAAGCTTCTCAATAGGATGGGGAGTCTGATGAGAGTAATCTGGAGGAAGGGGCAGATACTACCTTGCTGGCAAGTGGATGAAGGGTGCTTTGTGCCAAAAGAGGAGAACTCAACTGAGATCAAGCAGTTCAGAACCATTTCCCTCCTCAACGTCGAAGGAAACATATTCTTCGCTGTTCTAGTAAGCAGGATGATATCATTCATGGTAGAAAAACAATACATAGAAACGGCAGTGCAAATGGGAGGGATTCCTGGATTCCCGGGATGTTTGAAACACACAAGTGTTATATCCCAGCTGTTAAAGGAGGCCAAAACAACCAACGGGAACCCGACGGTTGTGTGGTTGGACTGAGCCAATGCCTATGGTACAGTGACGCACAAGCTAATCAATACAGCACTGAAACACCACCATATCCCGAAGAAGGTCACAAAGATCCTGGAAAGCTACTTCGAGGGGATTCACGTAACGTCATTGCAGCGAATAGAGAAGGGTATTGTGATTGGCTGAACTATATCAGTAGTCCTCTTCCTCATGGCCATGAATCTACTTATAGAGGCTAGGAAAAGAAAGACGAGAGGGTCAAACACAAGCACGAACATCAGACAGCGCCAAGCATGGATGACCTTCCAATTACAACCATAACACACATCCGGCCAGATGGGTTCTCCAGACAATGGCCGAGACAGCCACATGGGCGCGAATTAAATTTAATCCTACCAAACCAAGGAGCTTGGTGATAAATAAAGGCAAACTTACCTAGAAGTTCGCCTTAAAGATCCAGGATGAAGAAATACCGTATATCAATGAAACCTCATCAAGTGCCTAGTGAAATGGTATGATGACAGCCTGAAGGATGTCAACAACAGCAGACGCCTGGAGCAACGAACAGTAGAAAGTCGAGTAAAGATCGACAAAACAGGTTTACCGGGAAAGTTTAAGGCATGGATCTCCCAACATGGGCTCCTACCCAGATTAATGTGGTCAATGATGCTGTATGACATCACCCTGTCAACAATCGAGGGCATGGAGAGGAAGATAAACCGGTTTCTGAGAAGGTAGTTAGGAGTACCGCAATGCTTCTCTTCAACAGGGCTATATAGCAAGTAAGCCAAGCTCCGGTTGCCCCTCTCCTCAGTTTTAGTGGAATTTAAGGCAGAGAAATCACGCCTCATCATGACCCTTAAAGACTCCAAGGACGACAAGGTCAATGAAGCAGGAGTCGAGATACAGACAGGGAGGAAATAGAAGGCGACAGAAGCGGAAGAAGAAGCTGAGTCCCGACTTCGCCACAGAGATGTTTTCGGAATAGTGCGTAAAGGCAGACAAGGTCTAGGATGTGAGTCAACAATCAGGTGGAGGGAGGCCAACTCTAAGGACAGACGGTGCTTGGTCCAGCAGGAGATAAGGAATAAAGAAGAGGTGGCTACATATGTAGCCAAGCAGCACACAAAGCTTCCAGTTGGCCTTGGCTGCGAAGGGACGATAGCAGCTAGATGTCTGACCGTCGGGGGTAGAAGACTGATCACCTTCCGCTGTCCCACCATTCCGAGGATGTTCCGGGTTAGGGGATGAAACGTCTGAAGCGGATGGACCCGGCTGATGACTCGACGGTCCAGCAGCAGAAACATCACAGCTGTTTAAGGTAGAACGATACAGATTTAGCAAACTGCTGCATTGGATAGTTCAACATTTTATTCAACATATTTTGGAATTTTCTCATGGTCACTGCATAATTAAATGCATTTGTGTAGCAACTTAGAAGAACAAGCATATGCGATTGTCTTAATGATATAACGGCAGTAACAACGAGTATTTGAAATTCTATAATATGAGTAATTAATCGTGAAGGGCAACCATAACAATATAAACTTGGCTGATAGACTGAAGAGTGAAAATGTGAACATTATTCTATTTTGCATCTCGGGATCGGGACTCTTTTCATCAGGGCGTTCTTCGCAATGCTTACGAATATATATCTCACCGTCAGAACTTTGAGCATCAGGATGATGCAAAATGAAGTAAAAGGAGTAATTATGTTTTCCATCCTGCGAAAAAATCTACCAAGTTTGGGAAGTTCAGTAAAGAGATTTTATTCGACAACACCATGGACATGTTTTCATTTTATACAGTGACTCAAATATAATGTAGAGAGCGATAGTCTTTAGGAAATTCATAACCAACTTGGTGAGAAAAATAGCAGCTGCAGAGTCTTTGGTGCAATACGTTACTCGCCCGTTCAGACGAAGTAATTTCGGTGTCAGTGGTCTACAGGCGATCGCAATGAGAGTCTGAAATGAGCAGTTTATGGTAAATGCGCTGTTATTTCCGGTGGCTCGGGTGCAGTAAATGTTGGCATCAGAGTCCCACCAAAGTTCGGTCGAGAGAGAGAGCAAAACCGGAGTAGCTTCGGGTAAGACCTGTCTCTTTCGGCCACCCAGACGCATAAGGGATGGCGCTAAGTCCAAAATGCATCAGTTAATAAAAAGGAAGGAAGGGCCTTGCAGGCCATTGTTGGAGTGTGTAAATGTTAGAGCGGGTACTTTGACTTACGAGGCTTTGGCGAGAACAGACGAGGCACAGAAAAAAAAGAGCTAAGTTTGTTTTCACCTGTCGACCGTAATGTTTTATTTTCTTCTTTTCTACAGATTCGTGAAGATGGACTCGTCATCCTGTCAGATGTTTGAATTCTGTTAGATGCCTGTTCCTTGATAACTATATCTGTGCGATGTGCAATACAACTTCAGCTCCTTTCGGACCCGTGTCAGGGAGGATGCGTAAGAGTTGGATGTAGTCGGAATCGTCCAGGTGTCTGAATATAGATAAGACATTGATTAGGTGATCACACACAGAATGCAGACTTCGGAAAGTAAATGGGTGACCACGAAGAGAAACAAGGGGATTAAGAAATCATTGCAGCGTTCCCCTGCGGCCATTCCTCTCAGCAACAAGTATATCTCTTTGGATACTAAGGTGGGGAAATGCTGGTCAAAGCACAACAGTTACAGCCAGGGTAGTGGCATTTTGGCCGCTGTGAGGCTCAGTAGGGAGGTTAAATGCTAGCCGTGTGGGTGATAGGGATTTCAGTAGTTAGGAGGTCGGACAGGATATTCTGGGATAGCAAGAGATATCAAGACGGTAGGTTTCTTCCTGGGTGCTAGGGTCCAGGAAGTATCAGAGCGGCTGGAGGATATTCTCAAGGTGGAGGGTGAACAGTCTGAGGTCCTGGTGCAAATGACATAGGGAGAAAAAAGGAAGAGGACCTACGCAGTGAGTGTAGGGAGGTAGGAAAGAAGCTGAAGAGAGGACCAAAGTAATAACCTCCCGATAATGCCTTTGTCACGGACTACCGCATGTAGAAATGCGGCGGATGAATGACTGTCACAGGACTAGAACCCAAGCACTGATTCAGTAAAGTAGCTGATCGCAATATAATGTATAAAGCAGGAAAAATATTAATAGGCAAAATCCAAACAACAGGCATGATGGAACAGAAATTTTGAAGTGTGTGTGAGATAATACTAGGAGATTTATGGGTAGATGGTGAATAACCGAACATGGATAAGTACATAGAGCTACGATGTTGTGGACATCACAAAGACCTTGTTGACAGACGAAAGGAGTGGGCGATTAATACAACAGGCTTCCTAATTTTTAGAACAAAACGCAATGTAAAGGTGGGCTAGTATTGTAATACTAATCAGGGGTAATACCACAGCTGCACTCAGGAGAAGCATGTAGGGTGCAGGGAGTGAGCCCATTTCAGTGGAGCTCAGGAATCGGAACGATCCAAGTACACTGATGGGATTGTACTACACGACGCACCAAAGGCACGGAATATTTTGGAGTAAATACGTAAACAGAACAATAAAATGTGTAAATGTAATAGGATTGTTTCCATGAGGGATTTCAAATAGCATTGATATAAATTGGGACATTTTTAATACAAGATGCTAATAGGGGACAGAACTTGTTAAGCGTATCAAAGAGATTTAAACAAATATGTAATATATTTAACGAGAGAAGAGGCAATACAGGACCTTATATGGTTCGTCTGCAAGGTGACGAACAATTTACTGAGTAAGCTGATAGGGAGTAGTGACCACAAGTCTTTAACTTTTAGGGTAGCTATATATTAGATAAGAGCAGTTATGGTGGCTGCGGGAGAGTAGGACCAATTACTAGGTCATTTGGCATGAAGTTAAAAGAGTTAAGTGGAAAAAATATTTTTTTTTCCATGCATGTCCACATCCGATTTTAACTGGGAACATATTTATCAGAAAATACACATATTCTCTGGTTGCTCATAGTCATTCGACACGAGTTTGGAACTACCAATGCATGTAACTGCATAATTCCCTGTTTTCTTACGACGTGTATGTTGCATTTAAAATTAGCAATCCTGCAATCGACATTAAGCACCATCCCCTATAATTCCTACCGCTTCCGATAGCGATGTTCAGAGCTTACGTCCATCTATATTCAAAACATTCTCCAAACGGTAATGGGATTCATCATTTATTGTATTTATTTAATTTACAAGTGAAATCGCTTCCTCCAATGTATTAATTGTGATTTCGGAAATAACTTTTCAAATCATCGTTATCTGTTTCTTCTGGCAATGTATTAGTATCAAAATGTCTTTGAAATAAAATATACAACCTAGAAATCATGTTATCTGTCCTTGTACCGTTATTCAATTGTAAATATATTTTGGAACTCCGATATTTGTTTATTGTTTTAGTTTTGTTGATTTCATTACTCAAAATTCAAATATTGAGAGGACAATGCTTTCATACTCTTGTAAGAATAAAACGCCAGACAGAAAGTTTCAGGCAGCCTTGGTTTTCGGAGAATACTGAGGCCCTATTGGGGAAGAGGAAAGATAAAATAAAATTATATGCAGCAATGTACAATTGAAGTGTGCGGGATTTATATGCAATGCAATACGTCATCAATTATGGAAAACACGAGGACTTCATCACAATGAAGTCACCAAGGTTGCTTCAGGTATGTAAGTCGAATGAGAATCCCAGGATTTTCTACTGTTAAATTAAGAGCAAGAAGACAGAATTGCTCCTCATGACGACCAATGTGGTCTTCTCTAGATAGTACTGAAAGTGATGATGGAGATTTTTAATCGATCTTTGCGTTTGTATTTACTAGGGTGACGGAGACGATGTCGATTGCACTGAGATAAACCAGCACTTATATCATGGACTATATCAGGATTACAAAAGAGGAGGTTTTGCTTTCTTGAGGCGAATTAGGGAAGATTATTTCTAACAGCGCCTAACAGGATATCCCACCCTACTCTGTGGTACGCTAATGCAGAAATTGCTTGGAACCTACCCGACGTGCTTTAAACATCCTTTGCCGCGGGAAAGCAGTCAGAAGATTTCAGTATAGCTAATGTTGTTCTACTCTTCAATAATGTCACTAAGCCATGTAATCATAGGCTGGTAGGTATCATATCAGTAACAGATAAATAATTGAAGATTATTTTAACGGACATTATATAAGTATTTATGTTGACAAGACTTGATTACAGATTGCTAGCACGGCTTTGAGTGTCTTATGTCATGTGAAACCAATGTTATCTGAGACAGGAAATGGTCGTTCTTTGCATGGACTTTAGCAAGGCCTTTGATAAAGTCGCGAATGGGCGCCTGGTCCAGAAGTGTCAGCCGCCTGGTATTCAGGATAACGTAACATCATGTAACATTGGCCTAGCGGCAGATACCAGACGGATAAATTGAATAGTTGCCATTCTGTCTGGAATATTGCTACCAGTGTTGTGCCACTGAAATCATGGCGGCTCCGTTGAACTCTGTCTGAACAAACCATGGTAGGACTTATACATTGAACGGTGAGGAACTGAAGAGTTTTGCAGAAGAAAAATATCTGAGAATACAGATACATATTTCCTTGACAGTAGATTCACGGAATTTCAAATATAGATTAATATTCTAACCAGTTTGGAGAGAAAACGAATCAATAGATGTAGCGTTATGGCGTGCATTCACCTATCGGAAGCAGCTGAATTATAACATGTTTACATAGCTTCTTTGCTCCCACGCTTGCCCCACGTTGAAAATTTAGAAAGGAAGGGTTTAAATTGCAATATTGTTTATAGACCTGACATTTACACAGGCGCGTTGTAAAATCGTTTTGCATATCATTACGACAGGGAATTGGGTTAGTGAATGCAAAATCCAAAATAAAATTTTACAGAGAAAGAGCTGTGCAGCAGACAATAAAGGATGAAGGCATAACCCAGTACACTGCAAGGTAATATGGCTTCTTCTATTCTTTAATGTTCTTTTTTTCTGAATGGTTTGCAACCGAAAGTGATCTGTTTCGCAAAGGATGTAAACTGTGTGGCCAACATTTGTTTTGGCAAAAAATAAAGACAGGTGATCGATGGAAATCTGCAGGTTCCCACAGACACCATACCACATTTAGACAAATGCACTGCACTAGCATATGTATATCATGTAACTTGGGAAGAAAATTCTGAACAAAGAATAAAAATATCTGAGTTCCTTTCACCCTGTAGTTTCATTTAATCGAAAAACCATCTGCCTAGTGTTTGTTAATCTCTAAGCAGTAAGGCGTAACACTTCAGCGTAAACAATATCAACAACCTATTTCTAAATTGGGAAAATACAAAAAAAAACAAAACAACTGCCTCTGGCTGATGTCTGCCACATTAAGCGAAATGCGAAGAGTTACACGTGATTAATGCGTAACAAGGTTTGTGACCTTGGTCTTTGGAACCCTGGCAATTGCACTTTTAGCAGAGCCACGTCTTCCCTTATTCACAACTAAATTTATTCCCCATCCTCTTCGAAGTCTATGTGCAATTTACTTGTGACCGAGGTTAATTAAAACTCCTTAGATATGCTCCATAATACTTTGGCGCCAAACGTGGAGCCCCTTTGATGCGGGGTCAAACGAGTTAGTGTGAGCCAGTGAAAAAGACCAGTAGACAATAAATTGTGGAGAACATTTCACCGTGAGCTGTCAATATCCGCTGTTGAAAAGACCAATAGGGAGAAACGCAGGGGCTCATCCGGCAGGAGAATATCCCTGAGCGCCTGGAGAGGGAAAAGCCGGTAAATGGAAGACAGGGTCTGTGACCGCCAGGGAGACTGAATAGTCAAACTTAAAAGAAAAGTAAAATGTAAAAAAAAATGGCAATAAGGACTTCGAATGCTGAGATACAACTTCTGATCAAATTCAAAACGAGTAAGGGAATTGTATTGTGATTGAAATCTAATTAAATTTGATTTGCTAGTTGACCTAAAAAATAGCTTACAGGTAGGAAATGTGTAGTAACAGAAGTAAATGCTCAAAGGCCACACGCTCTGCTCTAAAGAGAAGAGAACCAACGTCGAGGCCTGCTGATCCACCGACAAAGGTTCCGATGAATAAACATTCTGAGAAAAGGGTAAAGAAGTCTAAACAACTTCTCAATGTGCACATTGTGCCTCCGAGCACCTAGGCGGGCATTATATGGCTGGAAACTGGAATTCGTGATCAGCTTCTCCAGTGATTAGGTTGTCTCGTGATTTAAACAGAGAGAGCCGGGAGATTAGCCAGAGGCTGTTTTTCTTTTTTTTTTCTTGTTTTTTTAAAGAATAATCGTTACTGGAAAAGTGAGATCGAAACATGGGACGGGGACCGAATTGTGACCAAACAAAGAGAGAACTGCCCAGGGATTGGTAAGCAAAGGATAGCGACATTGAAGATAAGCAACCCCACAACACAACCCACATATAGGCGCCCCGAATTCTGGTAGGAGATACACCGATCCTCAAGCCCCGATCACCTGCAGATATCAGAGGAATGATCAGTGATGCCCCGAAACTTATTGGGAACGGTATCGCGTTCTACCTTTGGATAGGACGAACTTTTTTTACCCATTACCCTCAGATTTGCAGCGACTCCTGCGGGTCGTCTGTAGTGTCGCCTGGTCCATCCTTAAACAACTATAAGAGAACAAATGGCGATTGGGTCCTGAATGACTTTCAAGATGCCTACAAACCCAGTGTATAGAATGGATTAGAATAGGACAAAGTGGTCAATTTAGCACGATCTAGACAGCACAGTGATTTGGGGGCGAGCACGAGATAATAGACAATAGACAATAAGTTCAGGAGCAGGCCATTCGGCCCTTCGAGCCAGCACCGCCATTCATTGTGATCATGGCTGATCATGCAAAAGTAGAACCCGTTCCTGCCTTCTCCCCATATCCCTTGACTCCACTGGCTTTAGGAGCTCTATCTAACTCTTTCTTGAAAACATCCGGAGAATTGGCTTCCACTGCCTTCTGAGGTAGAGCAGTCCACAGATCCACAACTCTCTGGGAGAAACAAAAGTTTTTCCTCAACTCCTTTCTAAATGGTCTACCCCTTATGCTTAAACTGGGGCCTTTGGTTCTGGACTCCCCCAACATCGGGAACATTTTTCCTGCCTCTAGCGTGTCCAGTCCTTTGCTAATCTTATATGTTTCAATCAGATCCCCTTTCAACCTTCTAAATTCCAGTGTATACAAGCCCAATTGCTCCAATCTTTCAACACATGACAGTCTCGCCATCCCACGAATTAACCTCGTGAACCTACGCTGCACTCCCTCAATAGCCAAAAATTCCTTCCTCAAATTCCTCCTGTTATGAAGGTCAACATGCCATTAGCTTTCTTCACTGCCTGCTCTACCTGCATGATTACTCTCAGTGACTGATGAACCTAGATCTAGAGATACCAAAATAGAAACATAAAGCCATAACAGATGTAATTTCTAGTTTAACGATGTGTGGTTTGATGGTGCAGGAATACCACTGGAAAAAGATGGACGTTTAGAGCTCTAAACTTATTTAAATTGTTTGCGACCCGAATTAGCACGCTGGTTCAAATCGGCTAACCTTTGAGTAGCTGAACAGACATGGAAAAAAATGATAACTTATTTCATTAAAATGCAATGTAATGTGCTATTTAAAAGCACGGGAGTAGTGAACAGACAATATGTCCAGCAGGGTAGCGGCTCCAGAAAGGCTGATGTCGCAGGAATGGAAATGAGGAAGGAAGAGAAAGCAGGAAGGATAAAATTCAGAATGCATGCCACCGGTTTTTGAGAGAAGAACACTTCGACAGGAGAGTCACATTCATTTTGAGGGAAACGAAAGGCAAAGAATTCGCGGAGAGAGAAAACAGACAGGGAGAGCGGCGTCGTTCACTGTGATTAGTCACTTGCCCAACGATCAGCAAAAGAGGAAACACAAGGGCTGGGCGATTCAAGCTTTCTACAACACATTTAGAAGACCACATAGACGAAATACAAGGAGGCCACGGACGTGTGCGAGTTTGATCGATTTGTGTGCCACCTTATCTTCCTCTGCGGACAGGCCAAACGGAACGAAAATCTGGGGATAGCTGGACTTCCCATTATAGAGTATTGATCCGAACATGCTAATATTAAACTGCGAGGTGACGCAGTGGCACAATCATCTGTAGTGGCCGGAAATTCACCCGTTAATTTTCAGGGCGAAGAAATTTGAGCAAACTAAACGGATTTTACCTTGGGATTCCTGAACCCCGTGTGTCACGACTGGTAGGTTGATGGAGAAGATCCTGAGAGGCAGGATTTATGGACAATTAGACAGGCAACACATGATTAAGAATAGTCAGCATGGCTTACTCAAAGGCAGGTCGTGCCTTAGGAGCCTGTTTGAATTTTTTGAGGATGTGACTAAACACATTGATGAGGGTAGAGCGGCAGAAGTAGTGTATGTGTTTTGTTTTTAGCAAGGCATTTGATAAGGTACCCCATGCAAGGCTTATTGAGAGAGTAAGGCGGCATGGGATCCAAGGGGACACTGATTTGTAGATCCAGATCTCGCTTGCCCACAGAAGACAAAGACTGCTTGTAGACGTGTCATACTCTGCATGGAGGCCTGTGAACAGTACTGTGCCTCGGGGATCTTTTCTGGAAACTCTTCCCTTCGTGATTTTTATAAATGTCCTGGATGATGAAGTGTGGAGATGATTTAGTAAATTTGTCGATGACTCAAAGGTTCGGGGTGCTGTGGATAGTGTGAACGGCTCTCAGAGGTTACAGCAGGAGATTGATATGATGCAAAACTAGACTGAGAAGTGGCAGATGGTGTTCAACACAGCTAAGTGTGAGGTGGTTCATTTTGGCACGTCAAATATTATGGCGCAATATAGCATTAATGGCAAGAATCGTGGCAGTATGGAGGATCAGAGAGATCTTGGGATCCGAGTTCATAGGACTCTCAAAGCTGCGACGCATGTTGACTCTATGGTTAAGAAGGCATACTGTGCATTGACCTTCATCAATGAAGCGTTGAGCTTAAGAGACGAGAGATAATGTTGCAGCTATATAGGAGCCTGATTAGACCCCACTTGGAGTACTGTGCTAAATTCTGGTCACCTCAATACAGGAAGGACGTGGAAACCACAGAGAGAGTGCAGAGGAGATTCACAAGAATGTTGCCTGGATTGCGGAGAATGATTTATGAGAATAGGTTGAGTAAACTCGACCTTTTCTCCTTGGAACGACAAAGGATGAATGGTGACTTGATAGATGTGTACGAGATAATGTGTCATGGTCTCGTCCGTGAAGTCCGCATTTCGGTTCACGGTCGGGTCCGTGGACTCAGGACTCCGGGTCTTACAGCTTTCCCTAGTTTGATTGAGTTAAGCATAGGCACCTGATTCCCATTTGGGGCTTGGAATATAAGTCGCCTTGAAGTTGAGTGTGAGCGGCTGGTTGTCTTGTCAGTCCCTCTTGGAGAATTCTGCTGATGGAAGGTTAATGAAACTATTTGTGATCTCTAGGCCTGGTTGGAGGACCAGCGCTTCATGGAGCCTTGTTGCCACTAGTCAGAGCTCTCTTTGCGGTATGGATTCGGCTGTTTCCTGGGCCAGCTGAGTGGCTGCCAGCCAAGTCGAGCTAGGTAGGGATGCTGTTGTTTCCGTAGCCAGCTGAGATTGCTGGCCGAACTGAGTCTCGGAGCTTCCCCGGAGCAGAGATGGAACTGTATGTCGTGCTTTGGTGTTTGTCTCTTCTTGTCCTCGCCTCTGTGGGGTAATCCAGGCCGTTCTGCCGTTGCCCTGCGGACTGTCTTGTCTTATACTGCCTTGTCCTCGCCTCCGTTGGGTAAGTCAGGTCGTTTCGCTGTTGCCCTGCGGGGGAAATCTGTCTGGTCTTGTCCTTGCCCCTGTTCGGTAAGTTCGGCCGTCCTGACGGTAGCTAACGGAGGGACCTGTCCCACCTTGGTGTGCAGATGAAGTTGAGTCCCAGCTTGTTGAAGGATAAGAACCGGCTCTATGTTGATGTTCGGTTCCCAGTCTGTCCCTGAGCCCCAAGAACCCAAGCCTCGACGATCCCGCTGCCAAGCTCCAACAACACAAGCCTCGACGATCCCACTGCCGAGCTCCAAGAAACCAGGCCTCAAGGATCCTGCAGCCAAGTTCCAAGAACCCAAGGTTGATCATCCTGCAGCCAAGATCCAAGAACTCAAGCCTCGCGGAATCTGTAGCCACACTCCAAGATCCCATGCCTTGAGGATCCCGCAGCCGAGCTCCAAGAACCCAAGCCTCGAGGATCCCAAGCCAAGCCCCAAAAACCCAAGCCTCGAGGATACCAAGCCAAGCTCCAGGAACAGAAGCCTCCATGATCCCAATCCAAGCTCCAAGAACCCAAGCCTCGGGGATCCAAAGCCAGACTCCAAGAACACAAGCCTCGAGGATCCCAAGCCAAGCTGAAGACCCAATACTCCACCGAACAGCGAAGCTCAAGACCCAAGACCGCAACCTGCAGCCAAGCTCAAGACCCAAGACTCCATCCTCTAGCCGCAAGAGTAGGATCCCAGACTGTCTCCAAACTCAGGCCTCTAGACCGCAGCTACGTCCAGTCCTGAAGCTATGTCATGCCCTTGCCTGGTTCTGGGGTCCGAGCCCGTGGCAAGACCCAGGTTCTAGGTCCTTGTCCAGTCTCTGGCTCTGAGTCCAAGCCTTCTCTCCTCGTCCATGGTTCCTAACCCTGGTCCCGCGTTCCTTAGCCCAAGTCTGCGTTTTTGTCCCTGCTTCTTGCCTGTATCCTGTCACGTCCCTACTCCAGTCAAGTACTATTCCTTATACTTAAGTGTCTGTGTTTAGCAATTGAGTCAGTTTCCAGCAGCCCATTGTGACATAATGAGAGGCATTGATCGTGTGGATGGTCAGAAGCTTTTTTTTTATTCCCAGGGCTGAAATGGCTTATACGAGCGGGCATAGTTTTAAGGTGCTTGGAAGTAGGTACAGAGGTTATTTCAGGTGTAAGTTTTTATTTGTTTATTTATTTATTTATTTTTTACGCAGAGGGTGGTGAGAGCATGGAATGGGCTGCCGGCGGCGGTCGTGGAGGCGGAAACGATAGGGTCTTTTAAGAGACTCCTGGATGGATACTTGAAGCTTAGAAATATAGAGGGCTATGGGACGCCTAGGTATTTCTGAGGTAAGGGCATGCTCGGCACTGCTTTGAGGGCCGAAGTGTCTTATTGTGCTGTAGGTGTTCTGTGTTTCTATGCTACTATGATTACAGGCAATGATGTTACTGCAACTTGCTGCACAAAGTTAGCCGCCTGCCCTATACAGTTGGCAGATAGCGGAGAATCCATGTGAAAGTCTCGTGCAATCAATATTTAGAAACTGAAAACACTTGACTGGACTTTTTGGTGGGACTAATTACCACTTGCAAATTGCCAACGAACTTAGACTGCATGATTACATTTTGGTTTCCTAATGATGATGATGGATATATGTTTAAATAGAGAACTCCGAGGCTCATGACGAGGAGTGTTAAATTATGTGCTTAGGGGCCAAATATTGTTCTAGCTCTGAAGGAATAACCGCTGAAATATGTCAATACCCTCCCCAGGTAGTATGCAATTCCCTGCCTCGTGTAAAGCCCCCTCGTATCCCAAAAATCTTGCCCAATTATGACATGATTTAAAGTGGAAATTGAGGGTACTCTTCCGATGAGCGTCCCCAATTTTGGTCAAGACAATGGAGTGATAGTCTCAGATCCTTTTAAAACGTTACTTTTTTGGTCCCCTTTTATCGTTAGATGGATACCCCACCACTATCTCCTGACCCTTCACTTCGACTGAAAGTACTGAACCGATCTTTGTAGGCATTGCACTGGAATCATATGGGTCTTCAGGCAAACGTGAGACTTCCGTCCATTCGCCAATACTGTTTACCTACTGAAGCAATCAATGGTATTGAATCTGTTATCGAGACACTTATATAGCAAGGAGTACTACGCATTACGCAAAACCCTTGCAATACTACCATGTTGCGAACTGCAAAATAGGCAAGCCGGATAAATGGCGGTTTGTGCGGATTTGCAGTTGACAACCAGATGCAACAGTCAATTTTATCGGTTGGCCACTATACCGTTTAAATCTTGATGGTACACGGAGATGGACCTCTGCACCATCTTCTCTGTCTCTCTGCACGAAGACAGTCAATACTGGTCTCCAAAACACTCAGATTGCTAGAAAAAGTCTGTAGCACTTGTCTTCATATCTTACTTAAGTCTCTGCCAAACAACTGCTAACTATTTCCGTTATGTTAATACATCCGTTCACTAGTCGATCTGGTCCTGAACATGTGTGCACAATCGGACACTCAACTAGACCAGAGAATAGAGAGCAGTTGCTTGCATTTTTCGGAATGGCAAATTACTATCTAACCTAGCTTCCTGAAACTGAACCTATGATGCTACGCTACGGACAGCTATATCACAGGAGAGCATCATTTCTCATTCAATAGATCCCGGAAATGCAACAGGCATCTGAGGATCGAAAGGGGATCTGCGCTCCGCACTAGAATTGGGTATTCCTGTATAATCTAAATGCTACTAGGTACATACTAATGAAGACGGGTGATCTGCGAGCGTTCTTCTAACTCAGGAAAACGATGCTTGGATCAGACCAGTGGCATATTACTCTACTCAATTGCCACCAGTGGTGCATGCTTCGTCTGAATGTCTACGAGCTGCGGCTACAATAGCACTAATAGCCGAAATTGCAACCCCTATAATAATGGGACAGTCCTGAGCAGTGTTGACTCCTCACACTGTAATGTTCCTCTTCAATTCCGCCGCAACACAACACTTTGTAGCAGCAAGACGGGGTAGTTGGTGGTTTCTACAGCATGAGGTCATATTCCCATCCTCAGTGAGCCGAACGATATGTCTGCATGGTAATCGTAGATGCCGCTACTTTCCCCGGCCTGATTTGAGTTCTACTCCTTTAGATAGCCCTGCTCTGATTATTTTTAATGAGTGTTCATCGTGTAAACTAACGATTTTGAGATACTGGCTGATATGCTGTCGTGACTCCGTATGAGGTACTGGAAGTGGATTCTCTCCCTTTAGGAACAACAGCGCAAACAGCTGAGATACTTGCAGCAGCACAGCCTCGCAACCTATCCGAGGACAAAACTGTAATTATCCAGACAGATTCACAATATATTTTGTGGGGTAGTATATGTACCCAATGGCGACATAGACCATGTATTATATCCTCCAGGAAACAACTTATACAGTATGCTCAACTTATTAAAAAAAATTGCGACATGCTATTCTATTGACCCTCCAGGTTGGAGTACAGCCTCCTAAACTGTTTCGTATGAAAATTTGGCTTGATGTCGGCACCGCGAATGACCAAGCGACTCGGTTGTAAGAAGGCCACCTTTCATAGACAATAGGCGTCTAGCTTCGATCTAGGTTAGGCTCAACCAAAAAGGAACATCGTGATGTTCTATTTAAAGAAACCGCGATTTGGGCGACAGCAGCATAAATACAGCCCATTCACAATTGTCGGTCGGCTATAAAAAAATAATATCGTACACCACATAATACTATAAAGAAAGTATATTTACAAATGTCATCTTTATCGGACAGTTAGCAGGAAAAGAGAAAAGAAATATATATAAGGGCCCATTACATTTAAACATTGTCTAAATATGCGCATCGTTGGTGTCACCCGGTTCGGATATGGCCCAAGTGAGGAGCGGAGACAATGAAGTGGGTCGATAGTTCACAAACTTTAATGCGAATAATGTTAAAGAAAAAAAGAAAGCAATAAACGATAGGCCAGACAAGGCCGTTAACTAAAACTCTCAAATGGAAACACTCAGCCTACACTACGACTGAAAAGAACAACTGAATATTAAACGAATATCGATAGTCTTCAAACTCAGTTCACTCAACAGTTCAATTTATCAGGCAAGGTCAAAAGCAGACAGGCAGCGCAGTGTTACTGTGCTGTATCCAAGTCTTGGCATATACCACAATGGAATCAATTTAGTTAAATACTATCAGAATGAAATAATAATTAGCTGATACATTTACATTCACGGGTGCAATTGCCGAATCTTCTGCGCTGCCGAATTCGTCGTTGTGACAGTTGAAGTCTCATGTTGAAGTTGTCTTTTAACTCACGCGCTAGCCCAACGTTCTGCGTGCAAGCACGCATCACATTCAACCTTCGCTTCAAATCCATCATGAACAAATGGGCTCTTTCATTGGGATTTCAGGCCCATCGTCCTTGGAGACAATCATATGCATAAGGCACCTCGCAAAGCAGGAACGCTCCTTCCCTCAGCATGTTCAGCCATCATCTCTCTTGCCCTCTCCACAGCTCCCGCCATAAAGACCACCAACCACAGTAGTGTCCGTTGCAAATCTCTCCCCACCCAGCTGTCTTTAGAACCTTGTTCACATTCCACCATTCTGTTTGGCTAACAAATCATTCCTAAGTTGAACAGCATAGCCCCTTACATTTTGACGAAAACTCAAACATACTAAAAGCATCACACACTGTTTTTATAGAATTGCTTAAAATAAATGCCTTCAGCATAGCAGTAAAAGTCGTACCTAGGGCATTACGATCTCCCCCGGGGCAAAAATATTCATGTTTTCAGTACTTTGGCATTTATTAAACTATGATTAAGAACACAGTATTCAAATGAATTTCGTGATTTCAGGACTTGTAATCTATTTGAAACGGTAAATAGCATATGTCACCATAGGGAATGACATAACACTGCTTCCCAAGTGCATCGTCTGCCAGCCTAGCCAGCTTTACTAACTCTCTGATACCTTGTTATCTCAACTTCAGCATCTGCAGCTTTTACGACTCCTTCTGCCCCTTCCTGCATACCGGAGAGTGCTCCTCGATCTATCACTCGTATCTTCCGGCGGCTCAGGTCCCCTGCTCATGACTGAATTTAGTTTCTTTCATTTTAAGCAAGTGCTGCTAAACATCTTTAATCTCCGCTGGTGCTAAATGGCGAGATTTCTCTCGGAAAAGTGTCTTCGCTCCCTCAAATAGTATTGCAAGTACTCTAGGAACAACAGAAATCAGTCTTATCAGTAGAAAAGACTTCTTTGCGTTCCGACATTTTCTCAGTTAATCACTTTGTTTCCGATTTCCGGGCATGAAGAGTCAACAAAGTTGCGTTAATTCGATCTTGACGTTCTCGATCCCTGAAACTGTTTCTCTTCTGTTTTCCCATTGAAAACTTGACGGTACAATAAAAGGAAAAACAGGGACAGTCGGCATCCAACATCTGAGGGCAACCTTTCTCCCTGAGGCATTCATAAAAATCATTGCCATCCTGTTTGCATAGACCACCGAAGATTTCTGCAGTTCATGTCTCACCTGAACTCCTACTGGTAAACGTGACTCCTCTTTCGGATTATCAGGGGCATTCATCTGGATGGCCGAGGCTTTGGGCATTCCGTCAAATTTAGGGGTCCGTGTCACCTTGGCTACTCCTGCACGACGTAGCACGTCAGGTTTCGACTGTTTGTAGCACACAGTTCCTCGTTTCTATTAGCTATCCTGCTGAGGAGAAACTTGGACATTCTCAAAAGCAGCTTTGAACAGAGGATAAATGACAACGTTTTCAAACAGTTCTCTCAATTTCCTTCCGTGTATCCTCCCACGATCCTTCTCACACGGATATATTTATCCACAAACGAATGGAAGCACTACCCTTTTTGACCGGTTTCGGGCACACCAAACCTCGTGTGTCAGTAGTCAAAGTACTCCAACATATGCTTCCGGAAACTTTAGTTATAAGTACTCATCTCATGGGTATTCCTCAGTACTGAGCCCAGAAAACAAACAAACAAAAAAAAAAATCGTTCGCCTTTCTCGTCAAGCACCCTCGTTCAGCAGTAGTTCGCTGCTTCGTAAATCCTACTGGGGGCTGGGTTTCCCAACGGACTTATCACGTTTAGCTGAAAAATTAGTACACATCCATCGATCAGATCAGCTCGAAGGATTTCTACTCAATTCATCAAATGTTCATTCTCCGTCGCATTAGGGGCACTTCAGCAACAGAAGCTGCTACTAAAGACACGACACGTCTTTTGAAAATCATGCTTCTCAGTCATGTTGTCCCCCTGTCTACCTTCTCTCAGTAATTTTGTAGAAGATGGGGGGGGGGTGAATCTAGCTTGTCGTTCGAATACGTAGAACAATCTCGTTATGTGACAGCCAATTCTTCATAACTTGCTCCATTCTCAAGCAATTTCTCTCAGACAGTCAAATGCCGACAAATGGCACAAACAATTCAGCAGTGTCTCCAAAGTGAAAATGTAGGCAGACAGCTTTATTTTTGCCTCCTGGAATGTATGCCTAAACTTCCTCATCAGCTCGGCTGTACTGTCAGCAGTTCCAGAAGGACCCGGTAATTAACTCATGTGGCAAATAGATCTTCTGCCTTTAGGAACTTCACTGTAACAGCTGCCAGACCCTAAACACTCTATCAAACACTTTTTTTCCCACTTTATCTGCGCACTGCTATTCATCCAGTAACTGCAATTCCCTGCTCACCGCAATTCTCATATTCTTTTTTCAACATTAGGTGTGAACTTTACCCCTCAAAACATTCCCAGCCTGCAATGATTTTCACTTTCCGCAGATAGACTTCTGTATTTATCAACCAGTGGTGCAATTGGCTAAACCAACTCAGAATTGAAATCAACCGCTGAATGACCCATCAGACCGTATGCATCAGACAACTTTTACCCCTCACTTCGCGTAAACGGCAACAACTTGTCTTTCAAGTCATCGCCTTCAGCTACATAACCCACTTCTCTACAAATATGGACCGCCATGATCCCGCCACTCCGTTACCCAAGCTATCAGGCACATCAGTGGAAGTGTGGAGTGATACACCTTAAGAAGTCGAATGATCAAAACTTCGCACCCTACATAAAATTTCATCGGAAGTTCTGACATGCAATCCTGCTCAAAACACAATCGTAATTTGTGGATAAACCTTTTTAATCGCACTAAGCCTTAGACTGTACAGATTTCGTAACAGAGAGCCTTAGTTAGCTTCCCCGACGTCTAAACACATAAATCGCTTACTCAGTTCTTAGCAGAAATTACACAACATTTTGTGAATCGCGGACAATAGATACCCAATGCGGTCTCTTATCGGGCTCCTATGAAAACTTCGCTCATTGCCGTCCTCGCTAACGGCCATTGGACCTAGTGGTGAAAAGGCCCCTTTTCAAAAACAATTGGCGCCTTGGGTCGGTATGGTTTGTGCTCAACCAAAACGGAACGCTCTGGTTTTCCGAACAAAGAAAATCCGATCAGAGCATATGCTACATAAATGCTGTCCATACACAATTACCGGTCGGTGAAAAATAAGAAGTTGTAGACCGCATAAAATTATAACTAAACTACATTTGCAAATTTCAGCTTTATCGAAAAGTTAGCAGGAAAAAAAAAAGAAAGCATTGTGGTTGCGCTGATACGGTACGAGTGAAAACAAGACACTAACTCGTGCAGGGTCAGTTGAACCGTTTACTGTTTGAATCGGCGCGCGCTTCAGTACCCGCTCCCAGCAACCCCCGAATCTGCGGGGCGGAAGCGACGTCGGCCTCCGGGCCGAGGTCTGCCCCGCAGTCAGATTCCTCTTGGTTGCCGCTGACTGCGGGATCGCCGGCGACAGCTAAAGCCGATTCGCTTGCTGTGTAGGCGAGCCGCCACATGACCCTCCCCCGCCCCCGCCCCCGCCCCCCCCCCCAGAATCGGCGATAGAAGGTGCAGAGTCCGCAGTCTGCACACTCTCAGTTCTTTTAAATGGCCGGCCTCGAAGTCGTGGGGGTGGTACCGCAACCGGTCGTTTAAGGTCCAGATGCGCCGGTTTGAGACGGTCAATGGTAAAAGTCTCGACCCGACCGCCGGTGTCCAGAACGCAGGTCGCTCCATTACGGCGCACCACATTGTAGGATCCCTCGTATGGTCTAAGGAGGGGTGGTCTGTGTGCGCCTCGGCGAAAGAAAACAAACTGGGTCTGTTGTAGGTCCCTGGGCCCGAAAGAGGGCGTTGTTCCGTGGTGGGACGTCGGGACTAGAGCAAGTGTCCCAAGCTGCTCCTGGAGTTTAGTTAGGACCGCAGTAGGTGTGTCTTCCGGGCCACGGGGTGCTGGCACAAACTCGCCGGGAACTGTGAGCAGAGCACCGTAAACCAGTTCGGCCGATGATACGGCCAGGTCCTCCTTGGGTGCCGTGCGGATACCAAGCAGCACCAAGGGAAGTTCGTCCTCCCAGTCTGGCTCTCGTAGGCGTGCCATCAGGGCCGACCTCAAGTGCTCGTAGAAACGATCCACCAGGCCTTTAGACTGCGGGTGGCAAGCAGTCGTTTGGTGGAACTGGGTTCCGAGCAGTTGTGCCAGCGCAGACCACAAAGCCGATGCGAACTGCGCAGCCCTGTCTGAAGTGACGTGGGCTGGAGATCCGAACCGTGACACCCGGGTGGTAACCAGTGCTCTGGCGCATGTCTCCGTGGCCGTGTCAGCGAGCGGGGCAGCTTCCGGCCACCTCGTGAACCTGTCCACCATTTGAACAGGTATCTCGCTCCTCTCGAAACCGGTAGTGGACCAACGATGTCCACATGGGCATGTTCAAACCTCCTATATGTCGGCTGGAAGGGTTGCAGTGGGGCCCTCACTTGCCTCTGGCTTTTGGATGTTTGACAGTCCGTGCATGTCCTGGCCCAGTGCCCGACCTCCTTGCGTAAGCCGTGCCACACAATCCTGTCTGCGATCATCCGGATGGTCGCCCGGATGAAAGGGTGGGCTAAACTGTGCAAGGTGCCGAAAACGCCGCGTCTGCAAGCGGTCGGGACAATGGGCCGAGATTGCCCCGTGGACACGTCGCAAAGGAGCTTCTTACCTTAGGGCCCATTGAGTATGTCTTCGAGGCGGAGTCCTGAGACTGCGGTTCGGTACGCCGGCATCTCTCCGTCCAGCAGTTGCGCCTCAGCTAACGCCGCATAATCCACCCCCGGAGACTGAGAGTGCACTAATTGGATGGAGGTTCGTGACAGTGCGTCTGCCATCACGTTGTTCTTCCCGGAGATGTGCTTGATCATGGTGGTACGACAGATGGCATTGTTGGCGCCCCGACCACGGGTCCGACACCTTGGCAAATGCGAAAGTGAGGGGCTGGTGGTCTCTGAAGACCATGAACTCTCCCCCTTCCAGGAAGTACATGAAGTACTGGGTGGCAAGGTACAGGGCCAGCAGCTCCCTGTCGAGAGCGCTGTACTTAAGTTCCGGGGGTCGTAGGTGCCGGCTGAAAAAAGTGAACGGCTTCCACTGGCCTTCGATGAGTTGCTGGAGCCGCCAACTGCCACGTCGGAGGCATCCACAGTGAGGACAGTGGGAACGTCGACGCGGGGGTGAACTAGGAGCGTGGCGTTTGCTAACGCGTTCTTGGCTTGTTCGAAAGCCACCTTCGCCTCTTCTGTCCAGGTGATCTCTTTGACCTTGCCGGACATCAAGCTAGAAAGGGGTCGCATGATCCGGGCCGCTGAGGGCAGGAAACGGTAGTAAAAGTTAACCATCCCAACAAACTCCTGCAGGCCTTTAACAGTGCTGCGCCTGACGAATTGGCGGATGGCCTCAACTTTCGACGGCAGAAGAACAGCTCCATGGCGGTTGATGCGGTGTCCCAAGAAGTCGATGGCGGACAGGCCGAACTGGCACTTGGCGGGGTTGATAGCCGGGTCGTAGGCACGTAGGCGGCGGTAGAACAGGCGTAGATGCGCTTGATGTACCCGACTGGAGCAGCTGGTGATAAGTATGTCATCCAGGTGGTTGAACAGAAAGTCCAGACCTCACTCTACTGCGTCCATCAAGCGCTGCAAAGTCTGCGCCGCATTTTTGAGCCCGAACGGCATCCTGATGAACTCGAACAGACCAAAGGGGATAATGAGGGCCGTCTTGTGTACATCATCCGGGTGGTCTTGGATCTCATGACACCCTCTGACCAGGTCAATCTTCGAAAAGATGCGTGCCCCGTGCAGGTTGGCCGTAAAGTCCTGAATGTGCCGTACCGGATAGCGATCGGACGTGGTAGCGTCGTTCAGCCTCCTAGTGTCGCCGCACGGTCTCTACCCTCCCGCCCTGGGTCCAGGTCCCTGTGTGGGGATGTGGTGCATCACGCCATGTTTGGGGTTTTTTGAGGAAAACTGCGGCGTGATGATAGATGGGAACTCCGATAACACTCTGGCGAACTCGTTGTCGGAATGAGTGACGGAGTCCAGGTGCTGGGCCGGAAACCTGGCCTCACCAAGGGAGAAAAACTGGAACCTCTTCGCATCGACCAATCGTCGTCCCTTCAAATCCTCGAGCAGGCAGTTCGCGCGGAGTAAGTCCGCACCTAGTAGTGGCTGTGACACTGCGGCCAGCGTAATTGTCCATGTAAAGCAACTGGAACTGAACTGCAAGGAGATGGTTCTTGTGCCGTAGGTAGGGATGGCCCTGCTGTTAGCTGCCGTAAATTCCGGTCCTATTCTTCTAGTTCGGGTATCGTGGCTCGAGGTGAGTAGGATAATGACTTCCGCCCCCTTGTCTACCGGGAATCTTCCGCCGGAGAGCTTGTCTCAAACGTAGTGGAGGCTAACACAGTGACCAGCCGCCGTAGCCATCAGTGACGGCTGGTCCTGAAGTTTTCCCTGGAACGCACATGGCGGTCGGCAGCGGTGGGGCCCCGGAACGCCACCTTTGATGATAAAAACACCAAGACTCAGAAGTGGTGCCGTCCCTTGGTGTTGGCGTTCGGTGCTCCACTGTTGGAGTGCGGGAAGGCTGGACTTTCGGCAGCACTAATTCCGATGGTGGTTCCGCCAATTTGTTTGACGCGCCAAAGCATATCCGCGCGGGTCTCTGACGTCTTCATCTGCTAGCAGGAGGAGAAAATCTTCTGGCATTTGCTCCAAGAAAATCTGTTCAAACAGCAAGCAAGGCGTATGGCGGTCTGCCAGTGCTAGCATATCGCTCATCAGGGCTGATGGTGCGCGGTCGCCCTGGCCGTCCATATGCAGTAACCGTGCAGCCCGTTCACGGCGGGAGTGGCCAAACGTCTCTATGTGCAGCGGTTTGATTGCTGCATATTTGCCTTCTTCGGATGGTGACTGTATGAAATCCCCAACCGTGCGGCTGTCTGCTGATGAGGAGAGCTCGCCACGTAATAGTAACGTGTGGAATCCGAAGATATCTGCCGAATCTGGAACTGGGCATCTACTTGGTCAAACCACACGCGTAGTCGCAGAGTCCAGAAAGTTAGCAGTTTTAGTGAAACTGCGTGAACAGATGAAAACTCGATCATCTTTGGTCCAAATCCCGTTTGGACTGTCGGGGTCACCAACGTAGTCGCGTTGATACGCTACGAGTGAAAACAAGACACTGACTTGAGCTGGGTCGGGTTCAGCCGTTTACTGTTTGAATCGGCGCGCTCTTAAGTACCCGCTTCAAGCCACCCCTGCTCTCTGCGGGACAGAGGCGACGTCGGCTTCCGGGCCGAGGTCTTTCCCGCACTTAGATACCTCTCGGTTGCCGCTGGCAGTCAGCCAATCTAAATGTGCATATCTTTCAAGCTCATGTTGACGTTTACGCAGTCGCCGGCTCTACAGTCCTCGTGAAAACACACACCACATTCCCAATTTCGCTAGAAATCCAAATCGAACAATCCGGCTGTTTCTCGGGATTATTAAACCATTAATCTGCACAAAGCACCTTGAGAGAAAGGGACGCTCCTTCCCACGATATCGACAGCAGATCTTCTTCAAGTCCTCTCCACAGCTACCGCCAGAATGACCACGAACACTATCAGTGTGCATCAGTAATCTCTGTACCTCCACCCTCCCCCGCTTTATGTGGAGCTTTCTACCAATTCCGCTATGCTGACTGGCTGACACAACATTCCAAAATTGATCATCGTAGCCTCTTATCCTTAGCCGAAAGCACAGACCTGCTGCTAGCAGAACAAGAATGCTATTGCAGATCTGCTGAAATGAAATGCGTACAGCAGAGCAGTGAATTTTTTCGCAGTTAATTACAGCTGCAATACAATGTGAAGTCTATATACCTAGCTCCGTCCATGTGCCTCAGGTTAATGCTACAGCTAATGTGACCATTAAATCTGCTCTTTTTTTGGGAAGGCTATAACCATTTAATGAACTTACGACAGTCTGCACTCGGACCCTCTGCAACAGATTTTTTTTTTTTCACCTTATGTGGAGCTAGCTACCAGATCAGAGGAACAGCAGCTTTGGAAGAAAAAAATAATAATAATAATAACTGCATACGTAATGCCGGTGGATTATTGTCGCACCCTTATGGCCGCCGCGTTTATCCCCCTATTCTCCTCTAAGCACTTGTTAGACAGCGAGATGGCCAAGGACATGTGGTGAAGTAGCATTCCACGGACAGCAGCCGTGTTTTACGGTAGGGTTAACAGTGTAGCAGAACAGCTACGCAGAACTTGTGAGATTTGCCAAAGAAATAAACGGAGTAAGTCTCCTGCTAAATGTCATCATCTCCCCACACCAGAGGCACCATTTACCCATCTGTAGATAGGCTTTGTACAGATGCTAGTTAGCAAGAGGAAACGGGTGAGTCCTCAGCTAGACTTCTTGGTCACTTAAGGAACAGTGTTCCACAACGTCTGTTTTCCAGGTATAGTGATTGACGCAAGATTGGCTTACCATGCAGGATGAAACTTGTGCATGACCTCTCCTTGACAATAGGAACTCTGTCACGTGGAGTCCTTGTTCTTGCTGAGATTTCGATGTAATGGTGCGACCGAGTGTCGAGCGGTAAAACTGAGGGCATAGGCTTTGTTTGGCAGCCGGCCTGGGAAATCTCCAATTTCAAATCGGGGTAGATGGGGCTCATCGGTCTTGCCACTCGTTCTGACTTGGAGAAAGAGAACCCCGATACTCAGCCTACTTCCTTCCGCTCGCTGTGTAATTGTGGAACGTCCCCCGGCTTAAAGGAATGAATCCGTCCATGTGCACCGTTCTTCACTATAATCATACACAGCGCAAGCGGGGAAACAAACAGCCCTACAACTATAGAAAAGGAGCGTCTCTACAGTCACCAACGATCGTGCCGTCGCTCCTGAGGGCTCTTCCTCGCTCCTAGTCATCACAAGCAAAGAAACATCCATCATCAGCGACATCATGCCAGCAAGTGTGGTATGCAAATATCTGTGTAGTAATGATAGACATGTTTTCTACACGGATAGAGGTCTTTTCCCACACAAAAAAAGGTAACACAAGGACAATAGTTAAATTACTAATGAATTACTGATTATTCCATGATTTCGCACTCCTGGTATGTTTAATATTAATAGCATTTTATGGGGAAATTACCTAAAGAATTGGGCCAAGCCTTGGGATTTTCCTGCAATCATTCGGATAAGTGGAAAGGATGAATGCAGCACTGAAAAAGGCGGAGTTGAAATGGCCTGAGGCGCTGCTGATTCTTGGATTATTCTGTGTACCTTGACAAATCACATTAACAGGACGAGCAAACAGACCCCTTTGCATGAAAAACCTAGCGGCGAGGGTTCAAGTCCACACCCCCACCCCACAACTACCTTGACAAGTGCCCAAATAGCTTTGATATGTACTAATGAAAAGCACCCTACAAATAGTAAAAGCTCCATCGGAGACTAATTTAATGAATGAAGGACAAGTGAAAGCGGCCTTGCCCAATCCTGCTGTATCAGCCCTCTCTTCAGGAGTCCGATAGTGCATTGGAAATGAAGGAAGGCAAGAAAAATAAACTGACGAACAATAAATGGACTTATTTGCCTTCTTGCTTTAGTGTCGAGATTTGCCTGTGCTTATAACACAAGTTTAGGCTTAGCTTATTAGTATGCGAATGGAACAGAAATGTCAAATTGCTAAATGTGTATAGGGTTTAGGCGTATACAGGAGGCAATGTGACATTACGGCCAATACACTTCAATTAAAAGGAACAAGAATGCTGCCGGAATATAACTAAGATCATAGCAGCATACCACTGGCCAGGTGAAGGGAAAGAATGGGTAACGGAGCAAGCAGACAAAATACGAGCTAATAAGTCTGAATGGTTATAATTTTCTGGGTGTAGTTGCTTCAAGGGAAGACACGTATTTCACTATAATTTAACAAACCATAACGTGCTGGGATTGCATGTAGTACCCAGACAAATGAACAGTGATAGTGTCATGCACTTAAGACATGTCGATTTATGGGAGCGGATAGGAGCGTAGATAAAATAAGATATAGTGGGTGATCATAACACTTCTGAAATATCTCTACCGTTATTAAATGGCATATACTGGATATGTGGGGATTGATCTTACCTCTGGCTAACCTTTTATCTATATAGGATTTTGTCACCCCAGATTTGTGATGTCTGTGGTACATAACTAATGTCATTTATCCTGTCGCGAAATGCAGTGACGATTACGACACAGAAGCGTTCTAGGTGATAGCCTTCCCATATAACTGAATGGGAAAAGCGACATGGGGACTAATTAATATGGGCAGTCCTTGAAAAGTTAGTTAATGTTATTGCCTCAGTCTTCCAGGATATGCAAAAGCAAATTAAAGGCTTAACCGCAAAGGTAATATCTATTCGAGCTGTGCTTCTGCAGAGGAGGTTTGCCTTCTATTTAATTTTAGCTGAGAAAGGAGGAACATATTCCGTGATAGGGCAGAAATATTGTATCTATATTCCTGATGAATCTGAATATATAACCTACTTGTTCGACCACATACACAGAAGTGTAAAGCAGATACGTATGATCGAAGAAGAATTACAATCACCAATTATTCCATTTGCAAGTGTTAAATGATAATTATTGTTTTTTTTCGCGGAATATTGGCAGACCCTTCCTATTATAACAAGATCAGTTCAAAATATGTATTTTCCGCTAAAAATGAACCATTAAAATAAAGCTCAACAGATCCATTGATCCGGGTTGGATTGTCTTTGCTAACTGTGAGCAGTTTGAATGTTTTCCACGTGATCTCATGCGTTTCTACACATTGACGCGATTATCTCCATGTTCGCGCAAGGAAACGTGCCAAATCCTAAGGGCTGGCAAAGCCAAAATTTCAGACAGTGTTGGCCGTTGACGCAAAATGTTATGTTGCATTGCTTCCACGGACATTTGATGAATAAGACGCCTCTTAATTAAAATAAAAAAAAATGTATATTCTTTAATGACTGTCCCCAATATGAGTAATGAGTTGTCGATATAAGACACTAGGGATATCTTTCAAGGTTATTTCAGGAAACTGCCCGCCCCATCTTATTTGTTTTTAATGCGTTTGCTTGTTGAAATGACGGTGCCTAATTTGAGTAACCTATTGTCGACGTAATCCAACAGGACATTACTGAAACATATTTCAGGAAACCTTCCGTGCCATCTTAGTGCTTCTGGATAAGTAACCGCGCCTATAGCTTAACTCTCTCGGATAATGCACGAACCCGTAATAGGACCACTTTATGCTGTTTATTACACAGCTCTTGCGATAATCGGTATACCGAGTAAGTACTTTACTGCTTTGTTGTTTTAACTGATCCTAGCTGTTGCATGCTGGCAATAATCGAGACTGGGCTGTGCATTGACGACACGTGATAGAATAAATGAGGAACAGCAGATTTTCGGAGGTAGAGTATCGAAAACTAGTATTCTCTGTTACTCTAAGTTGTAACACCGTACGTGCACAAGGGAATAAGTAGATATGACTTAACTTGAAGTTTTGGTAATAAAGACAACTCACGTATAAAAGCCTCAGGTACTAGTAATTTATTTTACGCCGTACCGGGGATTCAGAATGTTCTGCCTCTTGTTTTGTTTACTTTCTTTCAGAGAAAACACATACGGTTTCCTAGAAAAGACGAATTTTGTTATTGCGGCAGAAGACGCGTCTGGGCTGCAATCATTGAGAATGTTCAAAATAAAAGATTGTTTTAATATATTCGGCAACGTAAGGGCTGCATATCTAGCGTTGTAAAATGCTGCCGCGTTAACAGATCACCGACGAACACATGAAATGATGCTATAGGCTCCTGTAGCATATGTTTCTTGTCCTGGGCATAAAAGCTGCATGTTTGAACTATTTTACGTATTAAGAGCGCAGAAACACTTTATCTGTTTTCCCTCTTTCTTCCAGTAAACATAATGGCGATTGCAATTCTGATCCGGAGAAAATGCGGACTCTCTAATTGCATCACTCTCTACATGATGGCTATGGCATGTGGGGATTTGCTTGTAGTTATCACTGGCGTCATACTAAACAGAGTCGTTGGTATTTACCTTCCCGTTAATGACTTAGTGTATACGCCGGTATGTCGCGTCAAAACGGTTCTCGTCTATGCATCTAGAGACTTTTCGGTGTGGGTAACCGTCGCTTTCACATTTGACCGGCTCGTTGCTATTTGTTGTCAGAAACTGAAGTCTAAATATTGCACAGAGAAGAATGCAGCTACGATTGTTTGCATCGTGTTCATACTGAGCTGCTTGCAATATGTCCCGTTGTATTTAGCTCTGGAACCGTTGTATTTTGTAAACGATGTGCCAATGTACTGTGGCACGATTGCTAGCTTTTACGTCATACCGAAATGGATAGCATATTCCTGGATTAATCATATTCTAACACCATGCCTGGCAATATGCCTTATTTTGCTGTTCAATGCGTTGACTATACGACATATATTGGTCTCAAGCAGAGTTCGACGTGCGTTGAGGGGTATTAATATTGCTGAAAATAACGCTGACCCAGAGTTAGAAAACCGAAGAAAGTCGATAGTTTTGCTCTTCAGCATTTCGGGAACCGTTGTGCTGTTATGGGTGACGTATACGGTGCACCATCTATATTACCGAATCACAGACACGTACATTTACTCTGGTTACGATGACCCCATATTTATCCTTCAAGAAGCCGGACAGATGCTCCTAATTTTGAGCTGTTGCACGAATACATGCATTTACGTAGTGACACAGAAGAAATTCAGATATGAGCTGAAGAATGGGCTTAAATATCCGCTGACGTTGATAGTCGCCTTAGTTAAATGATAAAGCATAATATCGAGTAATTTTAGCGCACCTTCTCCATTTGCTGGAGAACTGCGCTTACTCCGTCTTCCCACCACCTTAACAGGGACAGAATTCCTTCCGTCCTCATTTAGGAACCCACGAATTTATGAATCCAACATATCATTCTTTGCAACTACCAGCACCTTCAACTGGATTGTATCAACAAACACATATTTATCTACCCCTACGTTCACGCGCACTCCTCTCCAATTTGTTAGAGACCATTATTCCATGATTCCCTTTCCCACCATCCTGTTTCATCTGTCACATGTTAGCTTTGTTCCATTTCCCCTACAGTCAGATGTTCATTTTGGCGTCTTCTCTCTTCGTTCGCAGTCCGGATAAACAGTATCAGTCCGCACCGTCGACTATGTATTCGTTTACATAGATGTTGACAAACCTACTGAGTTCCTCCAGTATTATGTGTTTGTATTGCTCGGGATTACCAGCATTAGCAGAATCCCTTAGAAACATAGAAAACAGGAAACATACAGGCCCTTCGACCACAAAGCTATGCCGAACACGTCCCTACCTTAGAACTGCCTAGGCTTTACCCATAGCCCTCTATTTTTCTGAGCACCAGGTAGCCATCCAAGAGTCTCTTAAAAGACCCTATCGTTTCCGTCTCCATGCAGTCACCCTTCCCTGCATAAAAAAAAAATTACCCCTGACATCTCTGTACGTACTTCCAAGCACCTTAAAACTGTGCCCTCTTGTTGCAGCAGAGTTAGTACTTTATCCCGGATAAAAGAGACGGAGACTATTTGGGCTCATTTCGCAGCAATTCCTTTTATTGTTGTGATGATCACGGAGAGCCAACCTTCACAATGGAGCGGCGGGCACTGACCGGACGCATAAGCAAGTTGAACGTTTATGCAGATAAATGAGACAGCTCTACCTAACGGGAGATGATTAATTCTTAGAATATGTCTAGTCTCCGGTTCATGATAAAGTAGATAGCGCTACAATTCTTGTAAGAACATTGCTTTGACAGAAATAAATTGTTAACACCTTAGCACAGTCAAATGCATCAAAGGGAGCTTTTAACACCTTTGCAAACTCAAATGCATCACAGGGAGCTCTTAACAGCGAGCAAAGAAGAGCTGATAATGCGGAATTTTCCATTACCACACCTTTCGTGCTAGCTATTTCAGCTCTGGGGAAAAGCCACTGACTGTCCACATGATCAATGCCTCTCATTATCTTGTACAACTTTATCAGGTCACCTCTCATCCTCCGTCGCTACAAGGAGAAAAGGCCGCGTTCACTCAGCCTATTCTCATAAGGCCTGCTCCCCACGACAGGCAACGTCCTTGTGTTAGTGATTCTACTACTTGAGTGCCAGTTTGCACCACCAGTTGGTTTAAGTTCTGCAGGTGCTTTAATTGCAATGGAGTTGTCTGATCAAGAACACTCTTATCCAATGATGGTGTTTATAACTGAAAATTCCAGTCGCCCATTATATCGAAAAGGATTCAAAAGTTCGGTAATAACAGAACCAATAAATTTTGTTGGTAATCATCAGTGTAATGTATTGTGATCATGTTGGTGATTAGCATTTGCGGAATAGTGTCGTTTTACGTGAAGGCTGTAAAGCGTAACAGGGGCTATAGTATCTAAGACATAAGAGTTCAGTGTGTATTCGCTGAATAAAGTGCTGATAAAATCATTATTCCACTTTCTCTTCTGTACACCACGCCCCAAATCGTGGAATTGAGTGTTATCAGAAAATGCATGCTTGTAGGCCTTAGATGGTTTTATCCACCCATCTTCAGTGTTTCCTGGTGCAGAGATTTCCTTCATCAAGTTATGAAAGATATATTTGACAGATCACCGACTAAGTTATGATACCTTACTCTGACAGAATGTTCCATGTTCTGAGTATTTTCTATACTTTGGTGTTTCGAAGCCTCTTGCCACAGAATATAAGACTTTCCGGAAGATCACTTCTAACTCTGTGCAGCCAGCTTGTAACTCTTTACTCCTCACGTTGCTGATCACCGGAGATGACAACCTATTGAAACTTCTTTAAGCTTCCTCCAACATATGAATTTCCATACAGAGACAAGAGGTTAAGATTTTCTGTGGGTTCCCGTGGTGTTCACTAACGAAAGTCCAATCTGTTCACAGCAATTTGAAGCAGAATGGATTGAAGCTGGGTCAACGGATTACTAATTGTAAGTAATCGATACTCGCTGTGATTTCAGCTTTCAACTTTACATCCACTAGATGTAAAATCATTAACGGCTCTAACCGATGTTCCTACAAATCATGGGAATTTTCTCTCCTCAGGCCGACAGCTGAAGAGCAATGCAACAATGCAACTCAACTGAATCTAAGTTCGCAACCATAGAATATGCAAATCAAATGTATAAGTTACATTTATGCTTCGTATTTTATTAGTCTGTATTTATTTATTGTTTGTGCAATTCTAGGCCGTTATTTTCAATTTACCTCTGAATTATTTGAAACTAGCTAATGCCTAGGTTGATGCAAATTAAATAACATGCTGAAAGATGCCTCATGTTTTTTTTTCCAATCATTATTGCCGTTGCAGTCCAAAATACTTTGGAGATGCGGCGTGGATGCTGAGAAAATCGCCTTGAATTTCACTGTCCCAATTCTAAATTTATAGAGCACTGTGGCACAGAAGTTTCAAGTTCCAGTGCCATGCTTGTCATCATTCAACTGTACATGAATACAGCAAACATATCAACGTTTCTCCGGGTACCAACAGCATACAGTACACTGCATATAGCGCGTATGGTGAAGATTTCAAAAAATATAATCATACAGTCGAAAGATTGAGAAAAAAAAACAAAACATCAAAAACAATAGCAATTTAGCCCGAGTCCCCGAGTTGCCCTGGTCCAGCTTGTAATTCCACCGAGCGTAAAATGGATGACAGCACCAAACAAACACTGCAGAGAACACCGAGCGAACATCGGAAGCAGAAGGACAGCACGGGTGAATACTGGAGGGCGACGCCGACGGTACCAAAACGGGGATTTGAGCTCAATTAGACGGCTCCGATCTGTTATTCCGACTATTCGCATCGACCTCCATCAAGGCCATAGTCTTTCATACACCTATCATGAAAGTAGATATCCACAGTAACACGACGAAAATGCTGGAAGAACTCAGCAGGCCTACCGTGCATCTGATTCTCGTCCTGAAACGTCGGCTGTTTACTCTTTTCCATAGATGTTGCCTAGCCTGCTGAGTTCCTCCAGAAGCTTTGTGTATGTTGCTTTGTTTGTCTAGAAACTAGAGATTTTCTCGTGTATGCAGTTATCTAAACATCTCTTAAATATTGCAATGAAACCCGCATCCATGACTGCCTCTCGCAGATCGTACCGCTCTGTCACGATTATCTGAGCGAAGAGGCTCACCCCTCTTGTTCCTCTTAAACATGCCACCTTTCACCCTTTACATATAACATCTAGGTGTAGTCCCCGGCACCCCAGTGAGAGAGCCTGTTTGCAATTATCCAATCGACACTGGTGTTTGAAAGTTTGTGAACCCTGTAGAATTTCCTCAATTTCTGAATAAACATGATTAAACTGTGATCAGAGCTTCTCTTAACCCCTAAAACTTAAGAAAGAGACCGAATTCAATAAATAATGCGAAATAAACGTTATTCTTGTGCATTTACTTACTGAGAGAAAATAATTCAATAATACGCGACTTTGCTGCAGAAAGTATGTAAATCTTTGGGAGAATGCTTTCTACAAAAGCTTCCTGGTGTCAGATGTCCATTCAATAAGATGAGGTTGGAGGTATGGACTGTAGAATAACTAAGCCCTATGAAAAGAAAGGGCTAACTCTTCTCTCACGAAGGATCTGTTTATGTGCACCATACCTCCTTCAAAAGAACTGCCAGTGGACCTTCGAAGAAGAATTGTACAGATACATGAACCTAGAAAAGGGTACAAAAGCTTTTCTAAGCAACCAGGTGTTCATCAGTCCACAGTAAGAAAAATTGTCTACAAATGGAGGAAACTCAGTACTGTTGCTGCTCTCCATCGGAGTGGGCATCATGCAAAGATCACTACAAGAGCACAACGTGCTATGCTAAATGAGGTGAAAGAGCCCCCAAGGGTAATGCAAAAAGACCTTCATAGAAACATAGAAACATAGAAAATAAGTGCAGGAGTAGGCCATTCGGCCCTTCGAGCCTGCACCGCCATTTATTATGATCATGGCTGATCATCCAACTCAGGACCCAGCCTTCCCTCCATACCCCCTGACCCCTGTACCACAAGGGCCATATCTAAATCCCATTTAAACATAGCTAATGAACTGGCCTCAACAGTTTGCTGTGGCAGAGAATTCCACAGATTCACCACTCTCTGTGTGAAGAAGTTTTTCTAACCTCGGTCTTAAAAGGCTTCCCCTCTATCCTCAAACTGTGACCCCTCGTTCCAGACCTCCACAACATCGGGAACAATCTTCCCGCATCTAGCCTGTCCAATCCCTTTAGGATCTTATACGTTTCAATCAGATCCCCCCTCAATCTTCTAAATTCCAACGAGTACAAGCCCAGTTCATCCAGTCTTTCTTCATATGAAAGACCTGCCATCCCAGGAATCAATCTGGTGAACCTTCTTTGTACTCCCTCTATGGCAAAGATGTCTTTCCTCAGATTAGGGGACCAAAACTGCACACAATACTCCAGGTGTGGTCTCACCAAGGCCTTGTACAACTGCAGTAGTACCTCCCTGCTCCTGTACTCGAATCCTCTCGCTATAAATGCCAGCATACCGTTCGCCTTTTTCACCGCCTGCTGTACCTGCATGCCCACTTTCAATGACTGGTGTATAATGACACCCAGGTCTCGTTGCACCTCCCCTTTTCCTAATCGGCCACCATTCAGATAATAATCTGTTTTCCTATTTTTGCCACCAAAGTGGATAACTTCACATTTATCCACATTAAATTGCATCTGCCATGAGTTTGCCCACTCACCCAACCTATCCAAGTCACCCTGCATCCTCTTAGCATCCTCCTCACTGCTAACACTGCCACCCAGCTTTGTGTCATCCGAAAACTTGGAGATGCTGCATTTAATTCCCTCATCCAAGTCATTAATATATATTGTAAACAACTGGGGTCCCAGCACTGAGCCTTGCGGTACCCCACTAGTCACCGCCTGCCATTCTGAAAAGGTCCCGTTTATTCCCAGTCTTTGCTTCCTGTCTGCTAACCAATTCTCCACCCACACCAATACCTTACCCCCAATACCGTGTGCTTTAAGTTTGCACACTAATCTCCTATGTGGGACCTTGTCAAAAGCCTTTTGAAAATCCAAATATACCACATCCACTGGTTCTCCCCTATCCACTCTACTAGTTACATCCTCAAAAAATTCTATGAGATTCGTCAGACATGATTTTCCTTTCACAAATCCATGCTGACTTTGTCCGATCATTTCACCGCTTTCCAAATGTGCTGTTATCACATCCTTGATAACTGACTCCAGCAGTTTCCCCACCACCGACGTTAGGCTAACCGGCCTATAATTCCCCGGTTTCTCTCTCCCTCCTTTTTTAAAAAGTGGGGTTACATTAGCCACCCTCCAATCCTCAGGAACTAGTCCAGAATCTAACGAGTTTTGAAAAATTATCACTAATGCATCCACTATTTCTTGGGCCACTTCCTTAAGCACTCTGGGATGCAGACCATCTGGCCCTGGGGATTTATCTGCCTTCAATCCCTTCAATTTACCTAACACCACTTCCCTACTAACATGTATTTCGCTCAGTTCCTCCATCTCACTGGACCCTCTGTCCCTTACTATTTCTGGAAGATTATTTATGTCCTCCTTAGTGAAGACAGAACCAAAGTAATTATTCAATTGGTCTGCCATGTCCTTGCTCCCCATAATCAATTCACCTGTTTCTGTTTGCAGGGGACCTACATTTGTCTTTATCAGTCTTTTCCTTTTTACATATCTATAAAAGCTTTTACAGTCCGTTTTTATGTTCTCTGCCAGTTTTCTCTCATAATCTTTTTTCCCCTTCCTAATTAAGCCCTTTGTCCTCCTCTGCTGAACTCTGAATTTCTCCCAGTCCTCAGGTGAGCCACTTTCTCTGGCTAATTTGTATGCTACTTCTTTGGAATTGATACTATCCCTAATTTCTCTTGTCAGCCACGGGTGCACTACCTTCCTTGATTTATTATTTTGCCAAACTGGGATGAACAATTGTTGTAGTTCATCCATGCAACCTTTAAATGCCTGCCATTGCATATCCACCGTCAATCCTTGAAGTGTCATTTGCCAGTCTATCTTAGCTAATTCATGTCTCATACCTTCAAACTTACCCCTCTTTAAGTTCAGAACCTTTGTTTCTGAATTAACTACGTCACTCTCCATGTTAATGAAGAATTCCACCATATTATGGTCACTCTTACCCAAGGGGCCTCTCACGACAAGATCGCTAATTAACCCTTCCTCATTGCTCAAAACCCAGTCCAGAATAACCTGCTCTCTAGTCGGTTCCTCGACATGTTGGTTCAAAAAACCATCCCGCATACATTCCAAGAAATCCTCTTCCTCAGCACCTTTACCAATTTGGTTCACCCAGTCTACATGTAGATTGAAGTCACCCATTATAACTGCTGTTCCTTTATTGCACACATTTCTAATTTCCTGTTTAATACCATCTCCGACCTCACTACTTCAGAACACTCTATTTAAAAAGAAACACAAAACAGGAATTGAGTTCATGAACAACACCAGGTAGGAAACCTTTGCAAAATACCAAATTCTTCAACGCGTTTCAGACATTGCTCCTTGGATAGATCTGACAAAAGTTGAACGTTTTAGCAGAAATACGTGTAATCCTCAGGTTCGGCCGGCGGTGTTAGTCTGGAGAAGACAGTCTCTCGCCCTGCCAAAGGTGTGGAATCTGAGGGGCAAATTTTCCAGTTTGTATGGATGCTGTGTGATCAGTTCCCCGATTACAAAACGGTACCACGAAAGAACAGACAGTACACCATATGCCATTAAATGATATAGTTTTATATTTCTTAAATTGACTAAAGGGCTAGTAAAGAAAAACAAAAAGAAAGGTCTATTTTAATGAAGAAGTCTAATGTGCGCAGATTGAAACTCGTTGTTTCGCTTCCAGTGGTCCTCGATCGATTTCCCCGGGCTTCGTCGACTCCCGGCACAACCCCAAGTCCAATTCGTCCTGCTGGCTACGACCTCACTTTTTAGGCCTCTTCTCCCTTCATCTCTCCACGAACAAACGACCCAAATCACATCGTTTTCTGGCACTCAACAAGAGTAAAAAAAAAAAATCCCATCATTGGACGGCGCACATTCCAAATTCCCTGTTATCTGTAGCCACAGCTCAAACATTGCTGCTACAGGGAAAAAAAAGCGTTACATCAGCAGAGTGTTTCACTCCCCCCCACCCCCACCACCAAATTTAGTCATTAACCTCATGACATTGAGATAATTTGTCAACCCTTCCTGCAAAGCACAAAGGGCAACCCAGATGTAAAATCACACTTAGCTTTGCAAAGTGGTGGGGTTCACAGTCTGTTTCCCCGGTGCTGCAGAGGTCTGGCTATCCGGTGGTCTCCTAATTTTTTGAGAGATGCGTACGCTTTTATCTACTTCCTCAGGTTCTGACACTCCTTGGGATGCTTCTAGTTTACCTAGCGAGGCCTCACCCGGTCTATCACTCGTGCCCTCATGCAACTCGGACCCCTCTGTCCCTTGGCTGCGCCCCGCTACATCCCTTGCAATGTCCCGCAGATAGCACCGTATTCCCCACGGATTTCACCTGAATCAGCGTCAGAAAGGTTGGGAATCTCTTCTTCAGTCAGTGGGGAGTTAGCAAAGAGCAGCATATACCACACTCTCACCTCTAATCCCTCCTGCTGTTCGACCATTAGTCACCCGGCGTCGCGACAGAGTCCTCTTATTAGGCGTCTGCTCAAGATCGGGCTCTGGAGGCAGGCGGTGGTTCCGGTGGAGAATCTTGACAGGGCCAATCCATTCCTTTGGTTTCACCCAGGAAACTGATACGTTTCGTATCTGCCTCTCCACTACATAGGGCGTAGCTGCCTAGCGGTCAGTCAGTTGATGCTTCCCAGGGAGACCCAAATTCCTTATGACGACTGCGCCTTCCGGCATGGGTTGGGAGAACTTAAATTTTGATCATACCTCTTATTATTTTCTTGATTGTGCTTGCAGCCACGACCTCCGATAATTTATAAGCCCTTTCCAGCTCCCTTTTCATATCAGACACATACTTCAGATAAATCTTCGATAGTTGGTCTTCCTCGCCAGTCCTAAAGTAAAGGTCGAAGGGCAACCTCGCCTCGCGCCCAAACATCAGTTAATATGGCGAGTATTTCGTAGCTTTATTTGGTGTACAGTTGTAGAAGTGGACCACATGTTCAATATGTTGACTCGATTTGTTCTTCCTGCTGAGTTCCAAGGTACCGTGCATGTCTAGGATGTTCCGATTAAACCTCTCTGGCTGTGGACCACCCTGCCGGTGATAAGGAGCAGTCCTCGAGTTCTCAATTTCGAGCATGGACAGTAACTCATGGATGATTCTGCTCTGGAAATCCCGTCGCTGATCACTGTGTGTCCGCCAGGGAAGGCCATAAGAAATGAAATACTTCTACCATAACACTTTGACCACCATGGACTTGCTATAATCCTTGGTAGGAAAAGCTTGCGCATATCTGGTGTACTTGTCCGTAATGACTAAGAAATTCGCCGTGTTGCTGGCATCTGGATCTGTTAAGAGGAAAGCCATAAATACCAGATCAGGGGTTATGCTGGTGGGACAACAGAGCGGCGTCTTCCTCCCTTTCTTCGAAATATTCTTCGAACTCCGGCTTCATTCACGGCCAATAAAACCGATCTCGGACCGATCCATAGGACTTTGTAACCCCCAAATGTCCAGAATCATCATGAAGTTTCTTCAACACAATCCTCCGATACCTCTCCAGCAGAATCAGTTGGAAACGCCGCGATCGGTCCGGAGACGACGTACCCTGTATAGGATCTGGCTCCTCAACTTCAACCTGCGCCAATCTCTCAGTAATGAAGGCACCGCAGCGTGTTTCGTATTCTCCGCTTGGGTCATGTCTCCCTTTTGAACTGCTGACCAAATGGTACCGATGCCCCGGTCATCTCGCTGTGCAGCTGCCACTTCCCCAGGACGCAGCTTCGGTAATTGGTTTGTCTTCAGAGCAGTGAAGTTACATTAAGCTTGTGGAATGGCGTCATCAAGAGCTCACAATTGATCTAACGCTCGATCCTGCCCCTGTTTTCCGTCTCCCTTCACCGTGATGGCAAACTGGAGCATAACTTTCACACCTGGTGCTCTCCCAATCCACGTCCCTGTCCAAATCTTCATGCGCACGTCGGGACAAAGCATCGGCATCACTGTTCCTACTTCCCGGACGGTGTGCACTTCAGGCTGAAAGTACAGGCAGACCACGCCACCAAACACCGATAGCCTGTGGCATCCAATTTCGCGAGGTCAGGGTATAAGTTAGGGGATTGTTGCCCGTCCTCACCTCCAACATGGCACCATGGAGGTGCTCACTGAACTTATCCACCAAGGCCTATTTCAATACCAGATATTCCAACTTATGCGTGGGATAGTTCTTTTTTTGTGCGGCAGACTCCAGCTGACAAACCGAACAGTTCTCGTACCAGGATCCTGATCCTGATACAGGACACCTCCTCAGTCCTCTCTGCTAGCATCCGTGTGCAGTACATACGACAATCGGTGGTCTGGAAAAGCTAGCACAGGCGACTAGCTCAACATCTCTTTCAGCGACCAAAATACCTCTTCAAAGTTTGCATCCCAACTCGGTCCAAAAGGCTCCAAAGGGCTAAAATATTCTTTACCCACCTCTCCTTTTGTCCCCTTACCTTTCATCCGCAAGGGAGGGTAACACTATAGAAGCTTATTTAAAGGGTGGCTCAATTTCACTTAGCCGTTGACCAATCTCCCAAAGTAACCGCATAACCCAGGAAACGAGCGCAAATCGCTCACAGTCTGGGGCCTTGGCTTTGTGTCACCGCCTCTATCTTAGCCGGATAGTGGCTACTCCATTCGTGAGACTACGTGCCCAACATAGCTGACAGACGTCTGACAGAACTAGCACTTGTCCAGGGAAAGCTTTAATCATTCAGCTTTCAGTCCACCCAGCACCCGCAGTAACCGCGCTTCATGTTCGTCCAAGGACGACAAACACTATATGTTCATCCAAATACACCAATATCACAAGCAAGCTCATATCCCTCACCGTATTCTGCACGAGACAGTGGAAGTATGCAGGAACCCCAGATATGACCTGGGGCACCCTATCGAACTGGAAGAATCCCAGTGGACCTATAAACGCCGTCTTTTTTTTTTGTCAGCCTTACCCATGGGGCTCTGGTAATATCCCCTCCTCAAGCCCAGCAGACTGAACCATTTAGCCCCACTCAGACAGGCCAGCGCGTCTTCGATTCTTGGGACCCTATACTGGCGGGGGACGGAACGCCCGTTCAAAGTTATATTGTCCACACACATCCGTACTTTTTCCAATCTTCTTCCTTGTCACTACTATTGGTGATGCATAGTGGCGCTCTGGAGTCAGTGATGATCCCAGTTTCCTTCATCTTGCACAAATTGTGCCGAACGTCTTCACCTCTGCATGGGCCAGTCGCCGCCACCTCTCTTGGAACGCGGTGTCCTCGGTCACCCGCATAGTGTAGCTAGTGTTCTTGGAACAACCCACATCAAGCTCGTCAGTGGTAAAGAAACTTTCCAAATTTAACATCTTCTCTACCAACCTCCTATTCCAACCTGCAGTTAGCAGGTAGTCAGTATATTTAATAACTCAACGATCAACTTTCCGATAGTTTCCAACTTTCAGAGAGTTTCTACCGGGCTTGCCTCGCAGGGACACAATACATTACCGCCAGTGGGAGAAAATGCGCCAGGAGCATCCCCCGCTTGAAGTGTGTCCTCCTTCTTCATAGTGTTCATGACAATCACTGCCATGCTGTACGCCTGAACAACCGAGTGCTTCTGCAGTTCGGGCTTCACCAGTACCCTAGCAGGCAGTCCCTTCTCCTCTTTGTCGTCTTCCGGAGCATACACCAAGAGGGCCTCGCCCTCGAGTTTTCCAGGAAATGTGCGGTTTCTCAATTCTCTCACTACTTCCCGGGCCTTAACACAAGTATCCTGGACTGGGTGAACCACACAATCCCTCGTGTAAACTGGTAATTGGGTCCAATGCTGCCACGCACTTCCACTAAAGCAGCTCGAAACACCGAGTGAACGGAAAATGTTTTCAAGAAGCTCTCTCCAGTTTTCTCCTTGCAGGCTCCCATGAGTCTCCTCACAAGGAGAGTGTTGGTCCTCACACGGGGAGTTTTGGTCCCCACAAGAATTTAAACGCCACCCTTCTCAATGGAGTCCATACTAACTGAGGGCCTCAGCTTCAAATAACTCCAGCCTCGCTGACAAATAACCATCATATGGAGAATCACCCGGACTGAAACCCCAGATCTGTAGTGCATTGAATGGCGTCAAGGGTAAATTAGTCAAGTACGGGCTTTAAAATGAACTGTACAGCAAAGTGGCCTGCGATCCTGTGTCAAGTATGGCTCTCGCATATATACCCTCTATCTGCTGCGATACACGGGAGCTTCGCCCCATAAAGCCTTCAGGGATATGTTCGTTTGTTTGTGTGTTTTTTTTTGTTTTTTTTTTTGCTTTCAGGGTGTTCCTGATAGATTATTGTGAATGTGTTCCCCTCGATACGCCAGCGTTCCCCTCACTGGCTCTATTTTAAGCTTTCCCAACGGCACTATTTGCTTGCATAGGACGATTATTCTCCGAGGGGTTTCCCATCGTTTACACACCTGCCTGAAATGTCACTATTTACAACAGATATAACAGATAATATCGGCCGCTCGCCTTCTCGCGTGACACCGACTGCTCGTAGCCCTTTGCATAGCCCGTCCACTTAGAGGATCTGCCATCCGCTTTCCCTATCGGCTCCATCATATGGGCGGGCCACACCCGCTGAAAACAACCAGAACATCTCAGTTCTCAACTCTGCCACATTCTTCTCCACCACTCCACGGGCAGGCTATCTGTGCTCACTTCACCGCAGGGACCACTACTGAGGACTGCATACTACTGGAGGAGGTCTCGCACACCTCCGAGGCATTCTCCTCCTCCCGGAAATATGGACAGTCCATGGAGCCCCCTGTCCTGGAGCCCCAGTAGTACCAGGCAGTTCCACTGCCATAACGTCAGCGCTAGTCTGAACTAAAACAATGTTTGCCCCCGCCGTCCTATCAAATCTCCGGCCCACAATCGTAACTTTGAGTACAGCTTTAACGGTATTAAAAAATAATTAATAATTCATCAGGAGTCGAAATATCTACCCCACTCAACACACACGCATTGGTTACTGGTAACTCTGTGGATGTACACCACCACTCAACCCCGGCAGCATCTGTACTAGCACAGACTAAGACACACAACTCATTGGTTTAATACTTAGGGCCATGACACAGCATCCAACGAAATCATTCCCGGAGAATCCCCACAATTGTAGTCCTCACGTTCGGCCGGCGGTGCTTACTCTAGGGAAGGCGGTCTCTGGCCCCGCCAAATGTGTAGAAGCTGAGGTGCAAATCCTCTTGTTTGTGCGGATGCTGTTTGTTTGTTTCCCCCTTCAGAAAGCAATACCAGGAAATAGCAGACAATACACCATATGATATTAACGACTTATTTATATAAATCTTAATTTTACGAAATCGTTAGTGAAGAGAAAAGAAAAACAAAAAGAAAAAGGTCCATTTTAATGAAACAGTCTGATGTGCACATTGGAGCTCACGCTTCCCTTCCGCTGGTCCTCCATCAATTTCCCTGGGCTTCGTCGACTGCCGGCCTCACTCCAAGTCCACTCATTTCTGGTGTCTACGACATCTCTTTTCAGGCGTTTTCGCTTTTCTTCTCTCCCCGAACTAGAGACCCAGATCACCTCTATCTCGAGCACACAACGAGAAATTGGACGGTGTTCATTCCAAAGACCCCGTTATCACTAGCCAGAACACAAACACGGTTGATACCGGAAGAAAAAAAAAACAACAACAACACATTACATTAGCAGCGAAACCTTTCTCAGGGTGTTACATACACATTGCTATGTTTGGAGAAAAAATGAGAATGCACTCCAACACTAAAATGTCATTTCAACTGTGAAGCATGGCGGATTGAACACCAGGGTTTGGGCCTGTTTTGCTAACTCGGGATCTGGATAGCTTGCAATTGTTTATAAAATCATAAATTCAAAGTTGTATGAAGATATTTGTCAGGAGAATGTCAGAGTAATTGCTCGTCACCTTAAGCTTAATAGAAGATGAATAATGTAACAAGACAATGATCCGAAGAACAAACGTAAATAAAAAACAAATTTGTATAAAAAAAAACATTTGTGTTTTGAAATGGCCAAGTCAAATCCCTAACCTTAATCCTGCAGAAAAGTTGACGAAGGACCTGAAGCAAGCAGTTCATGCAAGGAAGTCTACCAACATTCAAGAGTAGTTGCAGATTTGTAAGAGGCACGGCGTGAAATTCCTCCAACCCGATATGTAGCAATCAGCAACAGTTACCGGAAACGTTTTGTTGAAGTTATTGCTGCACAAGTAGACACAGCAGTTACTGAAACCAAGCAATCACATACTTTTTCCAACAGATATATGCAATAATGGATCATTTTTTTCTCAGTAATTAAATCAACAAACATAACGTTTTTGATATTTGTTTTATTGCATTCTATCTATCTAATTTTAGCACCTACGTGAAGATCTGATCACATTTTAGGACACACAGATATATAGACACAAAATTGAGAAAATTCTACATAACCTTTCTAGGACCATTGTCTATATCACTCAGTCAAAAGTACCCATATTCTTGTACATTCCATGGTGAAATAATCCTAACTTGTACAAACTTCCCCTAAAGTTCGCCTCCTTTCGTCCAGGCAACATCTTCCTCTGTATTATCTTAATGCACGGTTCAGTAACCTGCTGTTCACTTTGCAAGTACTACCCTGGTTTGTCCTCCTAAGGTGCAGCACTACACACTTGACTGCTTTAAATTCCATCAGCCATTTTTCATTGTATTTTCCACGTCGGCCAAATGCCACTGCAAGTTTTGATAGCCTTCTTCACAGTTAACCACAATCCCAAACTTGATCTCACCCTCTAACATTCTCATTCAGTTTATTACATTATTGTCCAGCTGTATGCCTCCAATGACAAATAGCAACAGATTTTGGTTACATTTCTTTATGACACGTCAAAGAAGGAAAGGGGAGATATCAGATAATATTTCATATAATCAAAACAATAGAAAAAGGATTCTTAAAATATATTCACCTGATTAAGAATATCTGCGCGAATTTCCCCAGATGCATTCAAGAAGGCGAAAGGTGAAGTTGTTTCTTTCACTCCCCTTGGTATTCTCTCTATATTGCGCGGCACCTGAGTCAGTGCGTGCCTATAGCCAATAATAGTTTGAAATTGCTTTAAAGTATCGCTGAAACGTTGTTAAATACCTGCAAAATCTGGTGGTTCCTCCAATGCCTGGAACACCAAAACTGTTAATTAAGTATGAATACCGTCCATGCGATCCCAAAAAATTCTGAGATTTGATAACCTGTGATGCACATCGTTCTGTGCCATTACGTAGCAGAGCCATTTGAAAGTATTTTGCTATTGACGGAGATGACTAAAATGACCAGATGTGGTACCACAGATCTTTAAAAGTTATTCCATGGATGCGGATTAGTGGTATTCAGGCAGGATATCCAAATTATGTAAAGGTAGGAGGAAATCTAAGCAATGAGTGGAGACAAGGTCGGTAAAATGATTATTAATAATCGGCTTAGGCAAAGAAAAAAAACATGATGATGAAAATTAATAGAGAAATGTCGGTTGTCCATTTATAGGGATTACATATCCATGATTTCTTGAAAGTGGCGTCACAGGGATATAAACAGCCGTAAAAAAAAACATTGACACATTGGTTTTTATACTTGAAAGTAGGAAAGCGAGAGCGGTACTGCTGTAACATTAACAGATGATGCTAGTACTTGAGGAACCGAAATATTGGAAACGACTCAATCGGTTTAAAGTTTGTTGGCTAAAGTGTAGAATGATAAAGGGAGATTTTTAAAGATATACACTGTTACTTAACCGGCAATAATGAATAGCAATCGAGACAGGTTATATAAAAACAACCAAACATTAATTAAACACGGATAAAAGATTAAAAAAAAAAGAAAACTTTAACTGGAAGTTAACCATTATGCAGCCGTTCAACAATCGTCAATCGGCACTGGTTATTAAAGCGTTAAATGCGAAAACAGTTCTTAAAGCGATGAAAGCAGACATGGTTCTTAAAATGGTAAATTCGAAAGACCAACAGATTTAAACATTCATTTGGGAGAGACTTCTCTGGAGAAGGATTTCTTCATAGACGTGACTTTTCTGCTGGTTCTGTCCACAGGATTCACGATGCAGTGAATAAACAGTTTAAAACAACTGACTTTAATTTCTTTTAGAGAGAGCAACGCTTTACATGCACTCTTTGTCTTTAGGCAAGAGTTATCTTGGATGCAGGTCTCTACTCCTTCAACGAAGACTCAGTTAGGTCGATCCTTTGTTAAGCTGCCAAACGATGCCGACTCCTCTCAATCCTTCGATCCTATACCTCGATAAAGTCTTCACCCTCCCTTATGCTGCTGGAATGGGGTAAATCAGCACATCTAACCAAAAGTTTGCAGTCCAAAAATATCGTATCTTGCAACAGAACGCACAACCGTGTCAAAAATGAAACTGCGTCACAAAAACAAAGCCGCAACAGAAACGGAGACACAACACGTTCTATTCGGAAATGTAAAAACTAAAAATCAACTGCGTCAACTGGGGTCTACCCGTATATACCCGTTGTGCACCTATCATCACGTGATCTCACATCGGCGGGAAAATTCATGAGCTGACCTCCAAAAGACCATTACATCATTCACATTAAAAAACAATCTCAGATCTCCTTGAGGCATGTAACACCTTCTTCCAACAAAAATGCTCTTTTAAACAGCAAAATTTTAACAATTAATAATTTACAAGCAAAAAAAGGTATAAAATTTACAACATACACAATAAGTACAGTCTTATCTTTCAGCACTTTACAAACTAATGTAAAGTAGGAGTGTTACAAATGGTAAAATACCACTCCACTAAAAAAAATAAATTTTCATTCTCCATTTAGCTTCCAGATAGACAATCAGTGATCACATTATCTTTACCCTTAAAATAAGTGATCAAAATATTGCACACCCGTAACATTAAACTGGATTACTGAATTACAGTTTAATTTCCTTAACCCTTTTCCTTAACAGTCACAGTGGCAAGGCAAAATTCGATGTTAGCTAAGTTAATAGTTAAGTTAGCTTTTGAAAGTCTCTCAAATAGTTTCTCCACCGCAGTAATATGTGCTTTTCATGTATTATTTCCTGTAACTAAACATCAGTCTAAGCATCTGTATCTTTTAATCCCTGAATCACACTATTAATCATCCTCTGAAAAGTACCTGGTGGATTCTTCATCCTAAATGGAGAAATATTATATTCATATAACCCAGATGGGGTTACAAATGCTGAAATCTCTTTACCTCTATCCGTCAATGAAACACACCAATAACCTTCTAACAAATCAATTTTTGTGAGGAATTTGGCCTGTCCAACTTTATCCACATAATCATCTACCCTAGGGATTGGATATGCATCCGTGTTTCTCACAGCATTCACCTTTTTGTAATGCATACAAAAGCTAATACTATTGTCTGGCTTAGGCACCATAACACACGCTAAAATCAAATTCGAATTAGATTCTCTAATATTATCATTCTCTAACATATACTTAATTTCCTGTTCTGCAAGTTCACATTTTTCCCTGTTCATTCGATACGGATGTAGTTTTATGGGTTTTGCATCTCCAACATCTACATCATGAGTAGCAACGGTGGTTCTTCTAGGAACCTCTGGAAATAAATTTCTATATTTTAAAATTAAATGTTTCATCTGCTCTCTCTGCTCTGGTTGTAAATGAGCTATTTTTTCATCAATATTTTCCAGAATTTTTGAATTAGGTAGCCTGGCTGAAATAATGTTGGGTTTAAAATGAGTTTCAGATGAGTACTCCATTAAGTTTTTATGAAGATCAGACGCACGATTGATCACAAAGTTATAGTAACAGCTTCCCTCTCATAATACAGTTTTATCATACTTACATGACGCAGGTGTGTTGTCTTTCTCCTTTTGGGGTTTTTACCAGGTAATCTACATCGTTTACCTTAAATTTCATCTCATAAGGACCACGAAATTTGGTTTGTCATGGGTTCGTTTGCACTGGGAAAAGAACCAACACCTTATCTCCAGGCTTAAATGACCTCATCCTAGCTTCCTTATCATTCCAAGTCTTCATCTTCTCTTGAGCTAGTTTTATATTTTCTTTGACCAAGCTGCAAGCTTTAGACAATATTTCTTTAAATTTCAAAACATAATCTAACAAATTAGTGTGTACTTCTTTATTAATCCACTGTTCCTTCATCAAGGCCAAAGGTCCTCGAACTCTATGCCCAAACACAAGTTCAAAACGAGTAAAATCTAATGATTCCTGTACTGCCTCCCTTACTGTAAAAAGTAGTCAATGTATACCCTCATCCCAGTCCTTTTCATTTTATACACAATATACCCGAATCATGGTTTTAAGTGTGGAATGAAATCTCTCCAAGGCTCCTTGTTATTCTTAATAATATGCTGATGAAATAATCTGTTTTGCTCCCAGTTTATAAACTATCTGCTGAAACAACCCATACATAAAATAACAACCTTGATCTGATTGTATTTCTTTAGTCAACCCAAAATAAGTAAAGAATTTTATAAGAGCCTTTGTCACAGTTTTGACTGTTATATTCCTAAGAGGTAATGCCTCTGGAAACCTAGACGTTGTGAACATAAAGATTAAAGAATATTCGTTTTTGGCAAAGGACCTACACAGTCTACAATGATTTTTGAGAACGGCTCACCGAATACCGGAATTGTTTGCAGTGGGGCCACTGGAGTAACCTGATTACGTTTACGCACAATTGGACAAGTATGACACGTGCTACAAAATGTCGCAACATTTTTTCTTAAACTAGGACAATAATAATGTCTAGAAACTTTATTCATAGCTTTCTTTACACCTAACTGACCACCCAAAGGAATACTATGAGCGACAGTTAAAATTTCATTTCGGAAAATTTTAAGAACGACTACCTGATCATTAATTCCCCCTTCCCACTAGCAGGAACTGTAGGCTATCTCCACTTTCTCATTAATACCCCCTTTTCAAAATAATATCCTCATAGTCATAGTCATACTTTATTGATCCCCGGAGAAATTGGTTTTCGTTACAGTTGCACCATAAATAATAAATAGTAATAGAGCCACAAAATAGTTAAATATTAATATGTAAACTATGCCAGTAAACTATGAAATCAGTCCAGGACCAGCCTATCGGCTCAGGGTGTCTGACCCTCCAAGGGAGGAGTTGTAATGTTTGATTGCAGGAATAACTTCCTATGACGCTCTGTGCTGCAACTCGGTGGAATGAGTCTCTGGCTGAATGTACTCCTGTGCCCACCCAATACATTATGTAGTGGATGGGAGACATTGACCAAAATGGCATGAAACTTAGACAGCGTTCGCATTTCAGACACCACCTTGCGAGAGTCCAGTTCCATCCCTACAACATCTCTGGCCTTACGAATGAGTTTGTTGATTCTGTTGGTTTCTGCTACCCTCAGCCTGCTGCCCCAGCACACAGGCAAACATGATAGCACTGGCCACCACAGATTTGTAGAACATCCTCAGCATCGTCCGGCGGATGTTAAAGGACCTCAGTCTCCTCAGGAAATAGACACGGCTCTGACCCTTCTTGTACACAGCGTCAGTGTTCTTAGACCAGTCCGGTTTATTGTCAATTCGTATCCCCAGGAATTTGTAATCCTCCACCATGTCCACTCTGACCCTCTGGTTGGAAACAGGGGTCACCGGTACCTTAGGTCTCCTCAGGTCTACCAACAGCTCCTTAGTCTTTTTCACATTAAACTGCAGATAATTCTGCTCACACCATGTGACAAAGTTTCCTACCGTCGCCCTGTACTCAATCTCATCTCCCTTGCTGATACATCCAACTATGGCAGAGTCATCCGAAAACTTCTGAAGATGGCAAGACCATGTGCAATAGTTGAAGCCCGCGGTGTAAATGGTGAAGAGAAAGGGAGACAAGACAGTGCCCTGTAGAGCCCCAGTGCTGCTGATCACTCTGTCGGACATATAGTGTTGCAAGCACACGTACTATGGTCTGCCAGGCAGGTAATCAAGAAATCCATGATACCAGGGAAGCATCCACCTGTATCGCTGTCAGCTTCTCCACCAGCAGAGCAGGGCGGATGGTGTTGAACGCACTGGAGAAGTTAAAAAAGTGACCTTCACAGTGCTTGCTGGCTTGTCCAGGTGGGTGTTGACACGGTTCAGCAGGTAGACGTGGCATCCTCAACTCCTAGTCGGGGCTGGTACGCGAACTGGAGGGGCGCTAAGTGTGACCTAACCCTTGGCCGGAGCATCTACAGAACAAGTCTCTCCAGGGTCTTCATAATGTGGGAGGTCAATGCCACCGGTCTATAGTCATTGAGCTGGGGCGCGGCGCGGCGTCTTGGGCACAGGGACGTGGCAGGACGTCTTCCACAGCCTCCGGAGCTTCAGGCTCAGGTTGAATACATGACGAAGTACTCCACATAGCAGAGGGGCACAGGCTTTGAGTACCCTGGTACTGACACCATTCGGTTCTGCAGCCTTGCTTAAGACGTTTCAGCTGTCTTCACACCTGTTCTGCCGTGAAGTCCACCGTGATGGTTTCGATGTGGGGCAGGAGTATAGTCATGAGAGCAGGGTGGGGGACTGTCTGGAGGGATAGGTGGGGAGAGTGGAATATGTGCTGGTTGGGTGCCAACAACAGATGGCTCATGTGCGGGATGGGCAGAGGTCATAATGTTAAATCTGTTAAAGAGCAGGTTAAGTTCGTTGTCCCTGTCATCACTGCCTTCAGCTCCTCTGTTGCTAGTTTTCCGAAACCCAGTGATGGTCCTCCTGCCACTCCAGACCTCTCTCATGTTGTTCTGCTGGTGTTTCCACTCAAGCTTCCTCATGTACCTGTCTTCAGCCTCCCCGATCCTAGCTTTCAGGTCCCTCTGTATTTCCCTCAGCTCCTCCATATTTCCATCTCATAACAACCTCTTTATAGCTTTCGGGATGTCCTTAATGTCCTTTGTCACCCATGGCTTGTTATTTGAATAACAAAGGACAGTTCTTGTCGGAACATAGCAGTCCACACAGCAGTTAATGTAATCAGTGATACATTCTGTGAGCCCATCAATGTCCTCTCCATGTGGATGACAGAATGCCCGCCAGTCTGTCACCTCAAAACAAACCTGTGATGCCTCATAAGCCTCCTCCAACCATTTCGTCACACTCCTCGGTTTACTCTTCACCAGAGGCACGTAGTGGCACTTTTACAATTGCAATATCTGGATGAGCTTATTCTTTTAATTTAACTATCTCAGGATCTCTATCCTGCTCTGCTATCACCTCCTTCCGAGATAAAGACACATCTTCGTGGTCAGACTTAACCCCAAAATCCTGATCAAATAATGTCGGTAAGAAAGTTTCCAATACATCCTCACAATTCGAATATTGATTTGAACAGTCATGGGGAACAACATCATCCTTTTCATCAGGTTTTTAGCCATAACTCTTGTTACAACACAGGAATAATCTGTGTTAGAATCCCTCTGAGGTTCCTCAGAATTTTAATTTATTGTCAAATGCATTTCAGGAAAAAAACTTGTCCACCTGCTAAATCATTCCCTAACAAAAGAGAAACATCATTTACAGGTAAACTGGATTGTAGTCCTACTTTAGCAACCCCTATAACTAATCCTGACCTTAAGTTTACTCTATGTAAATGTGCTGGTATACGGGCACTTCCAACTCCTCTCATATAACTTACCATACCAATGTCAGACTCATCACTAAACTTTAGCACACTGTATAATATCAGTGATTGAGAAGCTCCAGTATCTCTAAGTATTCTTATTGGTACTGAATTTGATCCTTTCTTCAAGGATACAAATGGTTCTGTTATAAAAGTTCCACATCCATTCTTAACTTGGTCAGACTCTGACACATCTTCATTCGTATTTTCTGAACCCTGGGGCTTTACAGGTTTTTCAATACGCTGCACAAAAGCATTTGGGAATACTTCTTTCTCTTTCCTTTTCAATCGAAAGCAATTAGCTCCTACATGTCCAGGTTTTTTACAATAATTACAAATACTACCAAAATGTCTTTCCTTCACATGTCTCCCTTCATCCTTACTTTTCTCACTAACTTCAGGCTTAATTTCCGGTTTACCTTGACTCTCTGTGCTATTTTTCCTTTTAAAAGTTTTACCTGGAGAGAATTTATTCTTGTGAATTAAAACATACTCATTAGCTAGTTTAGCCATCTCCTGCAATGTAGTAGTCTCCCGTTCATTTAAGTGTGTTCTCACTTCAACAGGAATGCTTCTTTTTAACTCCTCCTGCAAAATCAACTATTTTAATTTATTATCCTCCCCATTCACATTTTTAGAGGAAACCCATCTCTCAAAACACACAGATTTCTCATTGGCAAATTCCACATGTTTTTTTTCCACCGATTTCTTCAATTACCTGTATCTTTCTCTATACGTTTCCGGAAGCATCTCATATGCTTTTAATATATGTTGCTTAACAATATCATAATTCTGGGCTTGATCAGCATTTAAAGCTGTATCAACTGGTTGTGCCTTGCCTTTAATTACACTTTGTAACATCACTGGCCATTGGCCCATCGACAACTTTAACCTCAGAGCTAGAGTTTGGAAATGCTGGAAATATTTCACCACTTCAGCTTCATCAAATGCAAGAGCCAAAATAACCTCACGACCAGCAATACGCTGTTTCGTAGAACCAGAAGACGGATTCCCGGACTTTAATTTCTGCATCTCCAGCTCAAATTTCCTCTGTTTTTCAGCTTATCTTTCTTCAAATCCCTTTTTTTTTTATTAGCCACTCTGTCTTCAAATTCCCTTATTTTAATAGCCTTCCAGGCCTCTAATTCCTGCTGTTTATTTACAGCTTCTAACCGACTTTTCCAAATCAGCTTCTAATTGCTTTAACTTTATTTGTTCAGGATGTAACTGCATTTCCAGATTACTCATTGAAACCTTATCGAACACCTCATCATCAAACAATTTCAAATTAGTATAATGCTCGGCGATTTTACTTTGTATGAAAGGCTTGGTGGATTTTTTCATAATTCATTTAATATCCAACTTCCTAGCAATCTCCAATACCTCAGGCTTTCTCTCATTCTCTAAAGACCCCCAGTCAGGCGTGTCCAAAAACGCGTCAATATCCATTGTTGCCGAATACAATACACACACCAATCAGACCACAAAAATCGTATATTTCCCTTTTCCAAATCAAAATGGCAATTACCAGCACTTAAACTCAAAATCGGAACATATCCCGGACGAGCCCCCACAGATTATGTTACGTACCCGACAACAATGAATATCAATCGAGACAGATTATATAAAAACAATCAAACATTTACTAAACACCGATAAACGATAAAAAAAACAGACGAAAACTTTAACCGGAAGTTAACCGTTATGTAGCCGTCCAACAAATCGCCAATCGGCACTGGTTCTAAAATCGTTAAATGCGAAAACAGTTCTTAAAGCTATAAAGTCAGATATCGTTCTTAAAATGGTAAATTCGAAAGTACAACAGATTTATACGTTCAACTGGGAAAGACTTCTCTGGAGAAGGATTTCTTCATAGACGTGACTTTCCTGCTGGTTCTGTCCACAGGATTCACTATGCAGTAAATAAACAGTTTAAAACGACTGACCCTATTTTTTGTTGGAGAGATAAAACCTTTGCATGAACTGTTAGCTTTTTTGCCAAGAGTTATCTACGATGCAGGCTCCTACTCCTTCAACGAAGACTCATTAAGGTCGATCCTTTGTTGAACTTCCAAACGATGCTGATTGCTCTCAATCCTTCGATCCAGTACCTCGATAGAGTCTTCACTCTCCCTTCTACTGCTAGAATAGGGTAAGTCGGCACATCTAGCCAAAATTTGCAGTCCAATATTATTGTATCTTGCAATAGAACGTACAATCGTTTTCGAAATTGAAACTGCCTCACAAAAACAAACACGCAACAGAAACGGAGGCACAACCCGTCCTACCTGGAAATCAAAAAAAAAAACTATAAACGAACTGCGTCATCTGGGTCTACCCTTATATACCTGCGGTGCGCATTTCATCACGTGACCTCTCATCGGCGGGATAATTATATCAGGTGACCTCCAGAAGACCATTACATCATTTTCATAAAACAAAATCACAGATTTCCTTGAGGCATGTAACAACACAATTATGAGGGATACAAATACGGTAAATATATTTTTTTTTCACTAGGCGTCATGGGTTAAGGGTGAAAGGTGAAATGTTGAAGGGGGAACATGATGGGGGATCTTTACTCAAAGTGGGATGAGAGTGTGGAACGTGCTATCAGCGGAAGTGGTGGATGCAATTTCTATTTCAAGATTTAAGAAAAAAATGGATAGACACGCGGCTCGGAGAAGTTTGGAGACGTATATTCTGTGGAGGGGTATATTTTAGTCAGCTGGAATAGACAATTTACTGTTGTGGCACAGATCAGATTGCATGAAAGGCCTATTAATATGTTTCTGTGTTCTGTGACACTATTTGATAAAGAATGTGTTGTTTCAGTAGAGAGAGATACATATTGCAAATAAAGAATAAGATATTTTATTTGAATGTTTCACCCTGTACTTCGGTCATTTGCAATAAAATAAATTATTAATACTGTACATCCCTGAGGTAAGAAGCTTAAAAAATGCAGCTTCCATTTCGATCAGAATGTAGCATAAAGTCCCTCTTCTTCAATTTCCCACACTGAACTCTTATCTCTTCTTTCACCTGTATATCTGCACCCCTTGGTACGCCTCTTCCCCCCCCCCCCCCCATCTCCAATGTTCCCGGTCCTCTCCTATTAGATTTTTTTTCTCTAATCTTTTACATTCACATGGCTTTATATATCACCTTCCAGTTTGTCCTCCTATCACTCGTCGCACCGTTTTTTTTAAATTCTGCAGTCTTCCCTCTATCTTAACGGTCATGATGACGGATCTCAATCCGACACGTCAAACGTATATTTCCATACGCGCTGACCTGCTAAGTTCTTCCACAGGTTGTGTGTATTGCTCTGGATTCAAAATCTCAGACGTTTATAATATAGCTATGTTCCCCACGTCCGTACAGAGATTTGGTAATAACACGCATGGATTTCTATGTTGTAGTTTTTGAGTCAACGGGAAATTGAGAAATATAGCTGAGAAACAGGTTATTTGGTATTACTGGAGATGCAGATAAAAGTGTATGTTCTAAATAATTCTAGATTAACTACGATTGACTAGTATCCTACCAGACTGTCCATGCCTTTGCACAAATTGATAGTTTGCCTTTCACGAACACTTTCTCTGGTACATCCATTTCTCTACCTGAGCTTCCATGATCCGTACGTTTGTTGAAACACGCCAGAATACCCGTATATGAACAAGGAAGTGCAATTCTGTCAAAACAAACTCAGATTGCAATGCAATATTTTCGATTGTAGAAAGCCACTTCATTCTTCCCCAACTCTCATAAGCATATGTCCTACTTTCATCCCTATATACGTCCCAAATGTTTCGATGCACGCTACAAGAACATCCCCTTGATTTTTGACACATTAAAGAAAACATTACGATGAGTGTCCAATCTCTTGCTATAAATCATCCGTAATTTATCGTTGTTAAAATTCCTTTTGCACAACATCCATATTAATAGCATTTCTTTTCCGACAACAGCGTCTCAGAAACTGAGCACAGTGCTCACTAACAACTCGAATGTATGCAACGTAAGGATAGCAACAGTGGCTCAGAATCGGAGGAAACGAAGGAGGTAGGCAGCGGTAATTGGGGACTCTATAGTGAGGGGAACCAATAGGCGATTCTGTGGACGCGAAAAAGTAAAAAGAAGAAAAACACAAAATACTCTGCAGATGCTGGGGTCATGGCAACACGCTGGAGGAACTCAACAGGTCGGGCAGCTTCCGTGGAAATGATCAGTCAACGTTTCGGGGCGGAACCCTTCTTCAGGACTGAAGAGATAAGTGACAGAGGTCCTACAAAGAAGGTGGGGGAGGACGGGAAGGAGAAAGTTGCTAGGTGCCAGGTGCAAAACCAGCAAGGGAAATGATAAAGGGGTGGGGAGGGGAAACAGGGAACGGATAGGCTGGAAATGTGAAGAAGGAATAGGGGAAAACACAATGGGAGGCGGAACCATAAGAGAGGTGATAGGCAGCTGGGGGAGAGGACAGAGTGAAACTGGGATGGGGAAGGGAGGGGGAGGGAATTACCGGAAGTTGGAGAATTCAATGTCCATACCAAGGGGCTGGAGACATCCCAAACGGTAACAAGGATGTTAGTTTGCTTCCCAGCTGCCACCGTTCATGATAGCTCTGAGCGCGTCCACAATATCCTGAAATGGGACAGTGAGCAGACAGAGGTCGTGGTTCATATTCGTAACTTCGGCATATATAGAAAAAGGGTGGAGGTACTGAAAACAAAATACAGGGAGTTAGGAAGGAAGCGGAGAAGCAGGACCTTGAAGGAAGTAATCTCGGAATTGCTCCTTCTGCCACGCGACAGTGAGTATAGGATTACGATGAGGTGCAGGATAAATGTGTGACTGTAGGATTAGGCTAAAGGGCAGGGATTCATATTTTTCGATCTTTGGAAACTCTTCTGAGACAGGTGTAACCTGAACTAAAGGGAGGGGGGGAGTTGGCTACTGATAATAGGGAAAGTTTAAACTAGGTAAGCAGCGGGTGGGACGGACGTGAAGAGGAGGAGGATGGGAGGTTGGAGCACAAGTAGAGACAGCTTGAGGGAGTTTGTGACGAGCTATTGGCAGATGATAGAGTAAAAATGCACACAGTCTCAATGTTACAGATGTGTCTATTTCAATGCAACGGTATCATAAACAAGGTGGATAAACTTAGAGCGTGGGTCAATGCATGTTCTTGTGCGTTGTTGCCAATAAACAGACTTGGGTATCTCAGGAGTAGGAATGGCTACTGACTATACCGGTCTTCAGCTGTTTCAAAAGGAACAGGGAGGGGGCGGTGCAAACGAGGTAGGCGTTGCATTGCTAAATAGGGATAGTGTCACGGCTGCAGAAGAGCAGGAAGTCATGGACGGATGGTCTACTGAGTCAGTATGGGTTAAAGTCAGCAACAGGAAAGGGGTAGTATCTACTGGGTGTTTTTATAGAGCCTCAAATGAAAAAAATATATAATAATGATATCTAGGAGAATCTAGGCAGGGAAATTCTGGAACAGTGCAATAATAATGGGGTTGCTGTGATGCGGGATTTTAACTCTCCTAATATTGATTGGCATATCCTTAGTGCAAGGGATTTAGATGATGTGAAATTTGTTAAGTGTGTTCAGGAAGGTTTTCTCACGCAAGACGCCAACTAGAGGAAAGGCTGTACTTGATCTGGTATTGGGATATAAACCTGTTCATGTGTCATATCTCTCGGTGTGAGAAACATTTGCAGGTAGTGATCACAGCACTATCTCCGTTATCATTGCGCTGGAAAGGGATATGAGCAGATAATTTGGAACGCATTTAATTGGGGTAGGTGGAAATATGATGCTATCTGGCAGGACCTTGGGAGCAGCTGTTCTCAGAGAAATGTACGGCAAAATTGTGGCAAATATTCAGGGAACATGGAGTTCTGCATATGTATCCTCCACTGAGGCAGGCAAAAGATGGTAAAGTTAAATAAACCAGGGAGTACAATGAATGTAGAAAATCAAGTTAATAAGCAAAGAAAAGCGTACGAATGGTTCAAGGAACTACGTACTGTTACAGCTCTAGTAAATTACTAGGAAGGAACTTAAGAATGAAATAAGGAGAGCCGGAAAGGTCCATGGGAAGGTCTTTGATGAGCAGAGTTAAGGAAATCCCAAGGCACTTAAAAAGTACACAAACACGAGAAAATCGGCAGATGCTGGTGGAACGCAGCAGGCCAGGGAGCATCTATACGATGAAGTACCGTCGACGTTTCGAGCCGAAAACCTTCGTCAGGTCTAACGGAAAGAAGAGATAGTAAGAAATTTGAAAGTGGGGCGGGAGGGGGCGGCGGCGGAGATCCGAAATGACAGGAGAAGACAGAAAAGGGAGGGATAAAGCTAAGAGCTGGAAAGTTCATTGGCAAAAGGAATACAAAACTGGACAAGGGGGAGGATCAGGGAACCGGAGGCCTAGGGAGAAAACAAGGGGGAAGGGTGCCTAGAGGAAGATGGAGAGCAGGCAAGGGGTGATAATGAGAAGGACAGAAAGAGGAGAGAGAGAGAGAGAGAGAGAGAGAGAGAGAGAGAGAAGATTTAAAGAGATTGATAGATAGATAAATAAATAAATAAATAAATAAATAAATAAATAAATAAATAAATAAATAAATAAATAAATAAATAGATTGATTGATACGGGGTGGGGCAATAAGGGGAGGAGTGGCATTAATGGAAGTTACAGAAATCAATGTTCAACTCATCAGATTGGAGGCTAACCAGACGGAATATAAGGTGTTGTTCCTCCAACCTGAGTGTGGCTTCATCTTGACGTAGAGGAGGCCATGAATTGACATATCACAATGGGAATGGACGTAGAATTATAATGTGTGGCCACTAGGATATCCTGCTTTCTCTGGCGGACAGAGTGTAGGTGTTCAACGAAACGGTCTCCCAGTCTCTGTCGTGTCTCACCAATATACAGAAAGCCACACCGGGAGCACCGGCCGCAATGTCCCCTCACCTGAAAGGACTGTCTGTGGCCCTGAATGGTAGTGACGGAGGAAGTGTAAGGGAAGGTGTCGCACTTATTCCGCTTACAAGGATAAGTGCCAGGAGGGAGATCGGTAGGAAGGGATGGGGTGTGTGACGAATGGAAGAGGAAGTCGCGTAGGGAGCGCAATCTGCTGAAAGCGGAAAGTGTGTGGGGTGGGGGACGGGTAGGGAATGGTGTGTTTGGTGGTGCGATCCCGTTGGAGGTGGCAGAAGTTACGGAAAATTATATGTTGGACCCGGAGGCTTGTGGGGTGGGAGATGAAGACAAGGGGAACCCTATCCCTAATGTGGTGGCCGAACGATTGGGTGAGAGTGGATTTGAGTGAAATGGAAGAGATGCGTTTGAGAGCAGAGTTGATGGTGGAGGAATGGAAGCCCCTTCCTTAAAAAAAAACAAAGGACATCTCCTTCGTCCTGGAAGGAAAAGCCTCATTCTGATAGCAGATGCGGAGGAGACGCAGGAATTGGGAGAAGGGATTTTTGAAAGGGAGAATTTGGGAAGAGGAATCGTCCAGGTAGCTGTGAGAATACGTAGACTTATAGTAAACAACATTAGATAAGCTGTCTCCAGAGACAGAGACAAAAAGATCAAGAAAGTGGAGGGATGTGTCGGAAATGGAGCAGTAAATTCGAGGGCAGGGTGAAAGTTGGAGGCAAAGTTAATGAAGTCAACGAGCTCAGCATGCATGCAGGAAGCCGCACCAAGGCAGTCGTCGATTTGGCGATGGAAATGTGGGGGATGGATACCAGTATAGGCTCGTAACATGGACTGTTCCTCAAAACCAACAAAAAGGCAGGCATAGCTGTGACCCATATGGGTGCCCATGGCTACACGTTTAGTTTGGAGGAAGTGGGAGGAGCCAAAGGAGAAATTATTATGAGTAAGGACTAATTCCGCTAGGCAGAACAGAGTGGTTGTAGACGGGAACTGGTTAGATCTCGAATTTTTAAAGAAGCGGAGAGCTTTGAGACCATCCTGGTGAGGGATGGAGGTATATAGGGACCGGACATCCATGGTGAAAATAAGGCGGTGGGGGCCAGGAAACTTAAAATTATTGAAACATTCAGAGCATGAGAAGTGTCACGAATATAGGTGGGAAGGGATTGAACAAGCGGGGATAAAACAGTGTCTAGGTATGCAGAAAATAGTTCGGTGGAGCAGGAGCAAGCTGAGACAATGGGTCTACCTGGATTGGTAAGTTTGTGGATCTTAGGTAGGAGGTAGAAACGGGAAGTTCGGGGTGTGGGAACTATGACGTTATGGCAGAGGATGGGAGATCTCCAGAGCTGATAAGGTTGGAGATGGTGTGGGAGACAATGACCTGGTGCTCCATAGTGGGGTTGCGAATTGTCGCTGTGGCTCGGCAAGGTAGAAGTCCGTACGCCAGACTGCAACAGCGCCCCCATTATCAGCGGGTTTTATAGTGAGGTTAGGATTGGTGCGGAGGGAGTGGGTAGCAGACTGTTCGGAATGAGTGAGATTGAAATTGGAACAAGGTGCGGTGAAGTGGAGACGGTTGATGTTCCGTCGTCAGTTAGCAATAAATTGAATTGAATTGAACGATCTTTAAGTCATTATACATAGGTACAATTAAACGCTGTATGGCTTCCTCTCAGGCAATTAAATAAAGCGGTAGATAAAACACAAGACAGTAATAGAAAAACAGTATTAAATTGATAAGTAGCAGAAAATAAGTTGCAGCAGCACCAGAACATCACAGCAATGCACAAAGTGTCGTTAGTGCAAGTATTTGAGTCCTTATGTGTGTATGTGTGTGCTCACAGTTTCAGTCATTGTTCTGTGAGAGTGGTGTGATGGAAGCTGCAGCTCTGGGATAGAAGCTGTTCCTCAGTCTATTTGTTCTGGCCTTTAGTGTCCTGAACCATTGGCTGGACGGCAGCGGGTCTAACAGGGAGTGACTGGGTGTGTAGTGCCTCTGGTTATGCTGATTACTTTCCTCCTGAGTCTGCTGGAACAGGTGGTGTCCACTCAGGGCAGGCAGAACACCAGAACGGGGTGTGCATGAAGAAGAGGAGGAAGTGATCACGGGAAAAGGGGTCAACGGTGAGTGTGGGAGAGTCCTTGCCGAAGAACCAGGTTCGAAGACGGAGCCGGCGGAAGAAGAGTTCAGCGTCATTGCGTACGTGGAACTCGGTGAGGTGTGTGCGAAGGGGGACAAAGGTGATGCCGTTTCTGAGCACAGGGCGCTCTGCCTCAGAGAGTTGAAGGTCGGAGCGGATGATAAAGACCCGGCAGGGATGAGAGCTGGGATCAGAGGGGCGAGGTAGGCTGCTAGTGACAGTGGAGAAGGGAGGGTTGCAGTGAGAGGAAGATGAAGCCTCTGAGGGTACAGGAGCTGATGATGGCATCTGAGGGAGATGAGGTTGCAGAGTATTCATGGGGGAAGTGGAGACGGGAGTCACAATAGCAGCACGTGAAGACCCGGCATGGGGTTCAAGGCTGGAGTCGCAGTTGGAGGTTGTGCATTCGCTTTGCAGGTGTCCATGGTCGTTGGAACCCGCATTGTTGCTGCTGGAGTCCGAGTTTTGAATTTGCCCTGGATTGGTAGAGCGCTGATATCGACGGCGGGGGCTGCAATCCGAATTTCATGCCTGCTAGCGTCGGAGCCGGCAGACTCTGGAGTCTGCAGATGGAAGATCTTGCGATCCTTTCCTAACATGACAAATTCAAAAAAAAAAAAACAAAAAAAAACGACGATTGCACGCATGGATCCGATGGAAGATGAAATAACGGGCAGGTCCATTGCAAGCGGCGATGAAAGTGTCCCAGAGGTGTGGGCGCGTCTGGGATAGGGACGCCAGGTATCTCCTCATGTTACCACTCCCAAAGCTCGATGGGAGAATCAACTGGACGCAGAGTCATTTAAATGTGAGTACCTGGGATACTCAGAAGTTCCAAGTTCAGAGCCTCGAAAAGGAATCCTGAAGCCAACTGGAGTAAGTTGACAGCAGAGACACGTTCCAAGGAAGAATATATGGCTGTAGCAACAGGTTTGGTTGAGAGTGTGGGTAGTAACGTGTTTGGGGCATTATACAAGTATGTAAAGAGCAAGAGTATGAGTGGTGTGAGAATAGGACCAATCAGGTTCGACAGTGTAAACATGTGCTTGGAGTTGGAGGATTTAGAAGCAGTTCTTAATGAATACCTTGACCGAGTATTCAGCAGGGAAAATACCTTGGTGTTTGAAGGGATGACCTACAGCAGTCTGGAAGTTGAGTATATAGACATTGAGAAACAGGATGTCCTGAAGCTTTTGAAATGCCTGCAGTTAGATAAGTCACCAAGACTACTCTGGGAAGCGCGGGATGAGATTAGTGATCCTCTTGAAATGATCGTTGCGTCAACAATTGGAACGGGAGAGTGCAGAGGATATTCACAAGGACGTTTCTTGGATTAGTGGGTGTACCTGATTACAATAAGTTGAGTGTACTTGTCATTTTCTTCTTGAATCGTCGAAGATCGAGAGGTGACCTGAGAGAAGTGTTTAAGTTTATAAGGGACATTGATTGTGTTGATAGACAGAGGCTTTTTTCCAGGGCTGAAATAGCTCACACGAGGGGGCATAGTTTTAAGGTGCTTGGAAACAGCTACCGAGTGGCTGTCAGGGTTAAGTTTTTCGCAGTGTGGCGAGTGCCTGGAATATACAGCCGGCGGCGGTGGTGGAAGTGGAGCTCAGCAATATTCTCAGTACTTCCCTCTGCCAAATTATCTTAAATCCTCCTGATGGACTCTGATAATTCTGCCACAAGCATATTAGCCACCCTTGGGTTCAGGTATAACATACCCCTTTATACAGGTCGTCCATTCCTTGGAAGAGACCTGAATAAGATTGAGAATCAGGTTTTACTGATTGGCATGGTCATGAAATGTGTTACCTTTGCAGAGGCAGTACAATGCAGTACATGGAAAGCAAACTGAATTACAGTGATGTTCTGAGGAGGTGCTTGTTCCATTTTACCGCGTTCATTACTTTTTTTGTTGTTGTTTTTGTTGCTTCTGTTGATATTTAAAAGGTTCCCAATCATTTAGTTCATGCTCTGTTTTGTCCCATTCCTTTGTAGTTTTATTTTTCTCCTTTTGGCTCTGACTTCTCTTGTTAGCGTCAGATATATCATCTTGGGATTAAAGTCTTCTTTTCTTCTTTGCTTCTTTGGGATGTATATATCATCTGCCTTTCGAATTGCTTCCGGAAATTCCAGACTTTGTTCTCCTGTCGTCATCGGGGTCAATGTCTTTTCAAACTAATTCTGGCCAACTCTCTTTTCATGTCTCTCTAATGCCTTTTGCCCCATTGTAATACTGGCGCATCTACCTTTAGCCGCCATTAATCTACATGATCCTCCCAAACATGATTAAGTGAAGCCTACAACATCAAACATGCCCATCTGTAACTGTTCCGCACGTTCATCTACCTATTCCCTGTACTGTCCGCATTCAAACGTAATGGGTTCTCTGTAGTGTTAACTGCTAAGGCTAATGTAATGGCTTCTCTGCAATGTTAACTGTTGAGGAAACGGTTTCTCTGTAGAAGCAATGTTTAGGTTATAACTAGAGATACCGGGTGTCTAACCAATGGAACAAATATTGTTTTTTTCTTGTGTGTCTGGGAGCCGGGGTTTCTCGTGAGTTTCTTCGTCGAGGAGAGAAGAAGAGCAAGCACGCGTGTGGAGAGCGCTGCTAGACCACCGGACGGCGTATACTGGAAACCGATTATTGGATGGTCAGTGACGTTCAGCGGTGTTCGATGGTGGAGGACTGCCTACTGAGGGAGCTCCAATTGATACTGAGACTTTAAATTTGGGCCCTTATTTTTTTTTTCATTTTCATACTAGCCCTATAATCAAATTAGGATTCATAAATTCTATCATATAATTGCATATGTTGTCCTCTCTGATAGTTTGCGCTGTGCGTTTGTGATCGAGGATTTATTACACAGCATCCACCCAAACGTAAATACCCAGTCTGGCGGCGCCGAAAGCTGATTCCCGTAAACGATCGCGAGCGGCCGAACCTGAGAGTTGCATTTGTGGGGGCAACGTCCGGGACTGATTCCGTTGGATGCTGTATGATCGCCTTGTTTAAATTAGTACTGGTATGGATGCTTCTGGGGTTGAACGCTGGTGTGCATCTGTGGGATAACCGGTAATTAATGCGTGCGTGTTGACTGGGGTGCATATTCGTACCCCGAATGAATTGTTAATTCGATGTTTGAGTATGGTTAAAGCTGTCTGGATGGTTAACATCGTACGGGAATTCTTCAGAGACTCGGCTTCATAATATTAGTACGGCTTTTAATCAGTCCCTGAAAACAAAACAAAACAAAAAAAAAAAAGAATGGCACATGTTACTCAGTCAATTCATTTCAACGTCAGTGAGTACACAATATGGAATATCAAACATGTGGTGAATTCCTCAAGGTATGAAAGATCTTAGCTTAACCGCAAAACTGCCATATTTCATTGATTAAACCAGGAGAAGCTTTGTCTTTTTTACAATGATAATAATTATTTATTGTAATCGAAAGGAGGTTTAATATCACTGGCATGTGCAATGAAATTCACAGTTTTGCAGCAGCGAATGCAATAACTTATTTTTTTTTTAAATAAAGTGAGAAATATAAAATAATAATTTAAATAAGTAATGTAAATAAAGGCAAAACTCTTGAGATAATGTTCGTGGGTTGATTCACTATCCATTCATAAATCGCATTATGGAGAGGAAGAATCTGTTTATGAAATGCTGATATGTGTCTTCAGTTTACTGATGTTTAAAAGGGGATCGGAACATCATATTTCCACACAGAGGATGCTGAGTTTGTGGAACGATCTCTCAGAAGAAGGGTTCCTTGCAGGTATATTTACAATGTTCTAGAAGCACTACACGGGATAGTCCATCTTTACCTACAGATCGGCCATGAATTTGTTAAATTGCTTGGCAAATTTCACCGGCAGAGTGACTCATGTTATCAATTTATCTCCTTCAAAACAAACAATAAGTTAGTTCCTATAGAATACACTTTGAATCCAATTCACCTTTATGCACAGATTAACTAATGTAAAAAGCTGGAATAGCGAAAGCCTCGAGGGATATGGGATAAGCGTGGAAAAAAAAAATGAAACTACTCCAGTAATGCAACATCGTCATCACGAATCGAAGGGGCTATATTTATGATTTCTTGATTCTGGCTCAGTTAGGGAGTCTCTGGGGGGTGGGGGTGGGGGGGTCATGGGAGAAAACGATTCTTGTGTGAATCCCAAATAAGCAGTATGCAATGAACACATCGTTTATTTGATGTGCTCTGTATTCAAATTGTCTACTTCCAAACTGTTATTAACACGAACACTCTTCTTACTCATAGACACAGTGTCGTTTATGCTTTCACACCAAGAACCCCATATCATTTCCATTCATTATATATCACGCAATCCAGGTGAAAGCAGATTTAAAGATATCATGTAATCTGAAGATGTCATGAGAAGAAATATAAAGCTTACAAAAGGTTCAGAGAGCCAGGTAACGTAGAGGATCTAGAAGATTATAAGGCTAATTGGAAGGAGTTTAGGAAGGAAATTAGGAGAGCCGGAAGGGGCCGTGTGAAGACCTTGACGGGCGGGATTAAGGAAAACCCCACGGCATTCTACAACTATGTGAAGTACAAGAGAATCAGACAGACTACAAGAGAATCAGACTTGAAAGAATAGGACCTATCAAGTGTGACAGTGGGATTGTGTGTATGGAACCGGAGGAAATAGCAGAGGTACTTAATGAATACTTTACTTCAGTAATCACTATAGAAAAATAACTTGGTGATTGTAGCGATGTCTGCAGCAGACTGAAAGCTTGAGCATGTAGATATTAAGGAAGAGGATGTGCTGGAGCTTTTGGAAAGAATCAATTTGGATATCTTTTCAGGACCGGATCAGATTGAATGCCAGGCTACTGTGGAAGGCGAGGGTGGAGATTGCTGAGACTCTGGCGATGATCTTTGTATCATCAATGGGGACGGGAGAGGTTTCGCAGGATTGGAGGGTTGCGGATGCGGTTCCTGTATTCAAGAAAGGGAGTAGAGATAGCCGAGGAAAATATAGACCAGTGAGTCTTACCTCAGTGTTTGGTAAGTTGATGGAGAAAATCCCGAGAGATAGGTTTTATGAACATTATGAGCTATAATATGATTGGGAGTAGTCAGCATGCCTTCCTCAAGTGCAAGCCGTGCCTTACGAGCCTTATTGAAATATTTGAGGATGTCACTAAACACATTGATGAAGGAGGAGCAGTAGATGCAGTGTACATGGATTTCAGCAAGGCAATTGATAAGGTATCCCATGCAAGCCTTATTGAAAAAGTGAGGAGACATGGGACCAAGGGACATTGCATTGTGGATCCACAACTGGCTTGCCAACAGAAGGCAAAGGCTGGTTGCAGACGGGTCATATTCTGCATGGAGGTCAGTCACCGGTGGAGAGCCTCAGGGACCTTTTCTGTGACCCTTCGTGATTTTTATAAATGACCTGGTTGTGTCATGGTTCAGTCCGTGAAGTCCGTATTCATGTTCACGGTCCGGTCCGTGGACTCAGGACTCCGGGTCTTCCAGCTGCACCTTGATTGAGTAAATCATAGGCATCCGATTTCCAACTTTGGGCTTGGAATATAAGTCGCCTTGGGGTTGAGTGTGGGCGTTGTCTCGTCAGTCCCGCTTTGAGCAACCAGCTGATGGAAGGATACAGAAACAATTTGTGATCTCTAGGTCCGGTTGGTGTACCACCGCTTCATGGGGCCTTGTTGCCAGTCTTTTTGGTATGGATTTGGCTGTTTCATTTGCCAGCTGAGTGGCCGTCAGCCACTCAGAGCTAGGTAGGGATCCAGCTCTTTCTGTATTCAGCTGAAGTTGCTGGCTGAACTGAGACTTGCAACTACCCAGGAGCAGAGATGGAAATGTCTGTTGTTCTTTGGTGTCTGTCGAGTGGGAAGCCGGAGGATTGGCAAACTTTTAAAGGACAACAGAAGCTAACTAAAAAGGCAATACGTGGAGAAAAAAAAATGAGGTACGAAGGTAAACTACCCAAGAATATAAAGGAGGATAGTAAAAGCTTCTTTGGGCATGTGAAAAGGAAAAAAAAAAGTTAAGACCAAAATTGGGCCCTTGAAGACAGAAACGGGTGAATTTATTATGAGGAATAAGGAAATGGCAGACGAGTTGAACAGGTACTTTGGATCTGTCTTCACTAGGGAAGATACAAACAATCTCCTAGATGTAATAGTCGTCAAAGGACCTAGGGTAATGGATGAATTGATATTAGGATATTATTTATATAAGGATGGAGATAAAGGGAAAGTGAGAACAAGAAAAGTTAAGAATGACAGCAGAATCAACAGAGCAGAAAGCTCAAGAAGGGATCGTACAGTATGGCCAAGTGAAATTGGAATTGATATGGGAGGTGAGGGGAGTAATGAATTAAAAGTATTATATATGAATGCACGAAGTATAAGAAATAAAGTGGATGAACTTGAGGCACAGCTGGAAATTGGTAAGTGTGATGTTTTGGGAATAACAGAGACATGGCTTCAAGTGGACAGGGCCTGGGAAATGAATATTCAATGGTATACATCCTATCGAAAGGACAGACTGATGGGCAGAGGGAGTGGGGTGTCTCTGTTGGTGAGGAATGATATTCAGTCCCTTGCGAGGGGGACATAGAATCAGGAGATGTGGAGTCAGTATGGATAGAACTGAGAAATTCTAAGGGTAGAAAGACCCTAATGGGAGTTATCTACAGGCCCCCAAACAGTAGTCTGGATATAGGGTGTAAGTTGAATCAAAAGTTAAAATTGGCTTGTCGCAAAGGTAATGCTACAGTTGTTATGGGGGACTTCAACATGCAGGTAGACTGGAGGAATCAGGTTGTACTGGACCCCAAGAAGAGGAGTTTGTGGAGTCCCTCCAAGATGGATTCTTAGACCAGCTTGTACTGGAGCCTACCAGAGAGAGTGCAATTCTAGATTTAGTGTTGTGCAATGAACCGGATTTGATCAGGGACCTCGAGGTAAAGGAGCCATTAGGAGGTAGTGACCATAATATGATAAATTTTAATCTATAATTTGAGAGGGAGAAGGGAAACTCGGAAGTGTCAGTATTACAGTTGAACAAAGGGAACTATGGTGCTATGACGGAGGAGCTGGCCAAAGTTCAAAGGAACAATACCCTAGCAGGGACGACAGTGGAACAGCAATGGCAAGCGTTTCTGGGAATAATGCGGAAGGTGCAGGATCAGTTCATTCCAAACAGGAAGAAAGATCCTAAGGGGAGTAAGGGGAGGCCATGGCTGACAAGGGAAGTAATGGACATCATAAAAATAAAACAGAGGAAGTATAACATAGCAAAGACGAGTGGGAAGCCGGAGGATTGGGAAACTTTTAAAGAGCAACAGAAGGTAACTAAAAAGGCAATACGTGGAGAAAAAATGAGGTACGAAGGTAAACTAGCCAAGAATATAAAGGAGGATAGTAAAAGCTTCTTTAGGTATGTGAAAAGGAAAAAAATAGTTAAGACCAAAATTGGGCCCTTGAAGACAGAAGTGGGTGAATTTATTATGGGGAACAAGGAAATGGCAGACGAGTTGAACAGGTACTTTGGATCTGTCTTCACTAGGGAAAACACAAACAATCTCCCAGGTGTAATAGTGGCCAAAAGACCTAGGGTAATGGATGAATTGAAGGAAATTTAGATTAGGCAGTAAATGGTGTTGGATAGGCTGCTGGGTCTGAAGGCCGATAAGTCCCCGGGACCTGATGGTCTGCATCGCAGGGTACTTAACGAGGTGGCTTTAGAAATCGTGGACTATTGGTAATCATTTTCCAATGTTTCATAGATTCAGGATCAGTTCCTGTAGATTGGAGGGTGGCTAATGTTGTCCCACTCTTCAAGAACAGAGGAAGAGAAAAAACAGGGAATTATAGACCGGTCAATCTGACGTCGCTTGTGGGAAAGATGCTGGAGTCAATTATAAAAGATGAAATTACGACACATCTGGATAGTAGTAACAGGATTGGTCCCAGTCAGCATGGATTTACTAAGGGGAAATAGTGCTTGACTAATCTTCTGGAATTTTTTTGGGATGGAACTATGAAAATGGACAAGGGAGAGCCAGCGGATGTAGTGTACCTGGACTTTCAAAAACCTTTGATAAAGTTCCACATATGAGATTAGTGGGCAAAATCAGGGCACATGGTATTGGGGGCAGAGTACTGACATGGATTGAAAATTGGCTGGCTGACAGAAAACAAAGAGCAGCGATAAAGGGTCCCTTTCGGAATGGTAGGCAGTGACCAGTGGGGTATTGCAGAGTTCAATGCTGTGACCGCAGCTGTTTACAATGTATATTAATGCGTTATATGAGAGAATTAAAAGTAACATTAGCAAATTTATCAATATCAGAAAGCTGGGTGGCAGTTTGAAATTTGAGGAGGATGTTATGAGAATGCAGGGTGACTTGGATAGGCTGGGTCAGTGGGCAGATGCATGGCAGATGCAGTTTAATTTGGATAAATGTGAGGTTATCTACTTTGCTGGTAAGAATAGGAAGGCAGATTATTATCTAAATGGAGTCAAGTTAGGAAAAGGGGAAGCACAACGAGATCTAGGTGTTCCTGTACATCAGTCACTGAAAACAAGCATGCAGGTACAGCAGGCAGTGAAGAAAGCTAATGGCATGCTGGCCTTCATAACAACGGGAATTGAGTATAAGAGCAAAGAGGTCCTTCTGCAGCTGTACAGGGCCCTGGTGAGACCACACCTGAAGTACTGTGTGCAGTTTTGTTGTCCAAATTTGAGGAAGGACATTTTTTATATTGAGTGAGTGCGGCGTAGGTTCACAAGGTTAATTCCCGGGATGGCGGCACTGTCAAATGTCGAAAGATTAGACCGACTGGACTTGTATACTCTGGAATTTAGAAGTCTGACTGGGAATCTTATTGAAACATATAAGATTATTAAGGGATTAGACACGCTGCAGGCAGGAAGCATATTCCCGCTGATGGATAAGTCCAGAACCAGAGGCCACAGTTTAAGAATTAGGGGTAGGCCATTTAGAACGGAGTTGAGGAAAAACGTTTTCACCCAGAGAGTGGTGGATATACGGAATGCTCTGCCTCAGAAGGCTGTGGAGGCCAAGTCTCTGGATGCTTTCAAAAATGAGATGGATATGGCTCTTAAAGATAGTGGAATCAAAGGTGTGGGGTTAAGTCAGGAACTGGATACTGATGATGGATGATCAGCCATGATCACACTGACTGGGGGAGCTGGCTCGAAGGGCCGAATGGCCTACTCCTGCACCTATTGTCTATTGTCTATTATCTATTGTCTTCTTGTCCTCGCCTCCGTGGGTTAAGTCAGGCTGTTTTGCCGTTGTCCTGCGGGGGTATTTGTTTAGTCTTGTCCTTGCCTTTGTTGGGTAAGTCTGGCCGTTCTGCCGTTACCTAATGGAGAGAACTGTCTCACCTTGATGTGGAGATGAAGTTGAGCCCCGGCTTGTCTTAGGATATGTCCCAGCTCTATGTCTAGGTTCTGTCCTGTCCCATGTTCCTGTCGTGTTAACGATGTGTCCCGGCTTTTCGAAGGACAAATCCCGGCTCTATGTTAATGTTTAGTTCCCCGTCAGTCTCTGAGCTCCAGCCTCCGAGGTATCAGCCTCCGCATTTCAAGCTTAGAAGATCCCGCAGCCAAGCTCCAAGAACCCAAGCCCCGAGGATCCCGCAGCCAAGCTCCAGGAATCCAAGCCCCGAGGATCCCGCAGCCAAGCTCCACGAATCCAAGCATCGAGGACCCCACAGCCTAGCTCCAAGAACCCAACCCTCGAGGATCCCGTAGCCAAGCTCCAAGAAACCAAGCATCGAGGACCCCACAGCCAATCTCTAAGTACCCAAGCATCGAGAATCACGCAGCCAAGCTCCAAGAACCCAACCCTTGAGGATCCCGCAGCCAAGCTCCAAGAAACCAAGCCTCGAGGATCCCGCAGCCAAGCTCCAAGAACCCAAGTCTCGAGGATCCCGCAGCCAAGGTCTAACAACCCAAACCTCGATGATCCCGCAGCCAAGCTCCAAGAAACCAAACCTCGGGGATCTCTCAGCCAAGCTCCAAGAACACAAGCCTCGAGGATGCCGCAGCCAAGCTCCAAAAACCCAAGCCTTGAGAATCCCCAGCCAAGCCTGAGGGCCTAGACCTCAGCTTCAGGCCTCAGGACCTAGACACCAGCCTCCGGCCTGAGAACCAGGACCCCAGCCTCAGTCCTGAGGACCAAGACTCCAGCCTCAGGCCTGAGGACCAATACCCCAGCCTATCTCCAAGCTCAGGCCTCTAAACCCCAGCCACGTCCTGTCCTGAAGCCATGTCATTACCTAGCCTGGTTCTGGGGTTCGAGCCCGAGGCAAGACCCAGGTTCTGGATCCTTGTCCAGTCTTGGGCTCGGATTCTAAGCCTTGTCTCCTAGTCCTAGTCCAGCTTTCCCTGGCCCAAGTCTGCTTTCTTGACCCTGCTACTTGCCTGAATCCTGTCACTTCACTACATAGAAACATAGAAACATAGAAAATAGGTGCAGGAGTAGGCCATTCGGCCCTTCGAGCCTGCACCGCCATTTATTATGATCATGGCTGATCATCCAACTCAGAATCCCGCCCCAGCCTTCCCTCCATACCCCCTGTTCCTGTACTTCAGTGTCTATGTCTTGCATTTGGTTCCGTTCCTAGCACCCCACTGTGACAGGCTGAGGAAATGGAGGGATGAGTTAGTAAGGTTACTGCTGACACAAAGGTTGGAGGTATTGTGGGTAGTGTGGAGGGCTTTCAGAGGTTACAACAGGACATTGATACGATGCAAAACTGGGCTGAGATATGGCAGAAGGAGTTCAACCCAGATAAGTGTGAAGTGGTTCATTTTGGTAGGTCAAATATGATGGCAGGAGCAGAACATATATGTCAAGGAAGCTACCTCAGAATTACATCTGTCACAGACAGGACTTATATGACAATAAAAACAAGCTAAAGCATTCTTGCACATATGGGCCCTATGAACCAACTGAAATTGTATCAAAGCGTGTCCAGCACACATTGAAGAAATGTTAATTAGTTGGAGTTTTTTCTCCCATTTCTCTATAGGTAAAACTACCTATTTCACTTTCCTATTCATTTTAAATTTCATCAGATATACCGAGACGTATTTTCGTAATCAAATCATAAATAATTGCTGTTAAACTCTTCTTTCCGATATTTTTATTAATTTATATATATAACAATGCAGGGTACAGGAAGGAAAATATATGTCAATACATTAAACTAAATCACATAAAAGGCTACTTACCCTATATTAGTACAAGTCAGTTATTTCATAACATTGAAAAATAATAATTTTATTATATAAAAAAATAGAACCCACGACGAACACCGAAGCTGATTAGTAGAAAGAAAAAAAAAGATTGTCAGTCATCATCTGTGCTTTAACAACAAATCACAGGATTTGAAAATAATTCAGAAAAGGTTCCCACAATGTCTGAAACTCTGCATTAGATTCAATGATTGAATATCGAACCTTCTCTAAATTTAAGCATGACATCACATCACGTGACCATTGGGCGTGAATAGGATGGGCCACATCTGTCTTTTTAAGCAAAAGTGTCCTACTCGCCATAAGAGACATAAAATCGAAAATGTTCAAATCAGTTCGCTCCAAAATAATATCCTTTCCTCTAACTATGCTAAATAAAACAGTCAAAGGATTAGGCTTAAAATTTACCTTTAAAAGTATAGAAAAGGTTTCAAATACTTTTTTCCACTTTGTTTTCCAAGACTCAGACATGTCCAGAACATATGAATGAGTAAAGATTCTCCATTATTACATTTTTCACAATACGTAGATTTATCTAAATAAAAACGAGACAATTTATCCTTAGTTATCTGGGACCTATGGTCCACTTTAAAATGAAGGAGAGAGTGACGGGCACGTACGGATGAGGTGCTGACCAAGTTAAAAATTTGATTCCAAGTTTCCACAGAAATTGAAGTCTGTAAACCTTGTTCCCAAAGATTTTTAATTTTACCTAAAGGAACACTTCTCGTTCCCAACAGCATATTGTTAATAATAGATATAGATCTAGTATATAAAGCTTTCAGATTAAAGATTACATCCAGTAGATTCTTATCGGGACTTTTAGGAAATGGACATATTTGAGAAGGTAAAATAAATTCTTATTTGCAGATTACGAAAACCATGCGTTTTGGGTAAACTATATTTAGTGGACAATTGTTCAAACGAACAAAAAAGACTTCTTTCCACAAGAAAGTCCTGAAAGCATTTAATACCTAATCTACCCCATTCTCTAAAAGCCACATCAGTCATAGAGGGCATATAAAAAACTGGGAAAAAATGGGACTCGATATAGAAGATCTCAATAAGCCAAAATAATTTCGGCATTGTATCCAAATCCTCATATTGTGTTTAACTACCAGATTATCAGTTAACTTACTCAAAGACAAAGGAAGCGAGGATCCAAAAAGGGAAATAATAGAGACTACGTTAACAGAACTAGCTTCTAAAACACTCACATTAGGCAATCCTCACGGTTTATACAATATAACCAAAATCTAAGATTTCTTATATTAACTTCCTAATAATAAATTCTGAAGTTTGGTAAGGTTAATTCTCCATTCCTTCTTATCGTTCTGAAGATTAATTTTATTTAATCTAGAACACTTGTTCTTCCATATATAAGAAGATATAATAGAGTCAAGAGAATCAATAAAGGATTTAGGAATGAACACCGGCAATGCCTGTAAAAGATATATAAATTTAGCTAATATATTCACTTTGAGACAGGTTTAAAGCTATGTTTTTCTTTCTGCATTGTCTGTCTGATGTGGTATCGGAAAAGTAGGTAAAATAACATTCAAAAAATTTCTATTCTGTAAAATCTGAAAAAAAAGTGATCTAGGCAAATTATATTTATTTGGCAACCATTCAAAAGACATGAGGCAATTAACCATGAATAAATTACGAAAAGATGTTATTCCCTTCCACATATGTTCTGGTCTTGTCCTCTTTTGGACAAAATATTGGAAATATACTTTTGATATTATTTCAGTAGTTTTGCGTATTGATTTACAACCTTATCCTATGACTGCAATTTTTGGATTACCAGTGATAGACTCTGGTCATTTGTCCCCTTCAGCTTGCCGTGTGATTGCATTTGTTACATGAATAGCCAGAAGATCCATTTTATTTAAATGGAAAGATTCTAATTCCCTTACTACATTTTAGTGGTTTTCCCAAACTATAACACGTTTAAACTTGGAAAAACAAAACAATAGGAGCGGTACTGCCGATCCTTCGGTTAAATTTGAGGAAACTTGGAGGTCATTTATTCAACATTTTCATATGATATAAGCTGTTATTTTCCAATTCCTGTTTAATAGCTATTTGTTTCTGTATAGAGGAGCGGGGTTAATGACAAATAATTATTTTAACCGATGAAACATGGCAGCCCAGCATTTACCATAGAACCATAGAACCATAGAAACTACAGCACAGAGACAGGCCCTTTGGCCCTTCTTGGCTGTGCCGAACCATTTTCTGCCTAGTCCCACTGACCTGCACACGGACCATATCCCTCTATACACCTCTCATCCATGTATCTGTCCAATTTATTCTTAAATGTTAAATATCACCCGCATTTGCCACCTCGTCTGGCAGCTCTTTCCATACTCCCACCACTCTCTGTGTGAAGAAGTCCCCCCCTAATGTTCCCTTTAAACTTCCCCCCCCCTCACCCTTAACCCATGTCCTCTGTTTTTTTTTCTACCCTTGCCTCAGTGGAAAAAAAAAACATGCTTGCATTCACTCTATCTATACCCATCATAATTTTATATACCTCTAGCAAATCTCCCCTCATTCTTCTACGCTCCAGGGAATAAAGTCCTAACCGATTCAACCTTCCTCTGTATCTGAGTTTCTCAAGTCCGGGCAACATCCTTGTAAACCTTCTCTGCACTCTTTCAACCTTATTTATATCCTTCCTGTAATTTGGTGACCAAATCTGAACACAATACTCCAGATTCGGCCTCATCAATGCCTTATACAACCTCATCATAACCTTCCAGCTCTTATACTCAATACTTCGATTAATAAAGGCCAATGTACCAAAAGCTCTCTTTACGACCCTATCCACCCGTGACGACACTTTTAGGAAATTTTATATCTGAATTCCAAGATCCCTCTGTTCCACTGCACTCCTCAGTGCCTTACCATTAACCCTCTATGTTCTACGTTGGTTTGTCCTTCCAACGTGCAATACCTCACACTTGTCAGTATTAAACTCTATCTGCCATTTTTCAGCCCATTTTTACAGCTGGTCTAAGTCCCTCTGCAGGCTCTGAAAACCTTCCTCACTGTCTACTACACCTCCAATCTTTGTATCATCAGCAAACTTGCTCATCCAATTTACCACATTATCATCCAGATCATTGATATAGATGACAAATAACAATGGACCCAGCACTGATCCCTGTGGCACACCACTAGTCACAGGTCTCCGCTCAGAAAAGCAATTCTCTACCACCACTCTCTAGCTTCTTCCATTGAGTCAATGTCTAATCCAATTTACCACCTATCCATGTATACCTAGCGAATGAATTTTTCTAACTAATCTCACATGCGGGACCTTGTCAAAGTTCTTACTGAAGTTCATGTAGACAATATCCACTGCCTTCCCTTCATCCACTTTCCTGGTTTTTAGTGTAGGTGGACTTTTTCTTTGTATATATTTTTTAAATCTTTTTCATGTTCCGTTATTAAGAAATTGGGCGGCTTAAATTACATATGTTACTCAGAGTCTGTGTCTGTATACGTTAATGGTTAGGGTTGTGGTTAATAATGGTATCATTATCATTGTTATGCTTATCAATTTGAAACTCAACAAAAAAGACTGAGAAAGAAAGAAAGACAAATATGATGGCATCATATAGTCCTGACGTTAAGACTGTTGGCAGTGTGGAGGATCTGAGGGATCTTGGGGTCCGAGTCCATTGGACACTCAAAGCAGCTGTGCAGGTTGACTCTGTCGTTAAGAAGACGTACGCTGTATTGGCCTTCCTCGATCGTGGAACTGAATTTAGCAGGCGAGAGGTAATGTCGCAGCTATATAGGACCCTGGTCCGACTACAGTTGGAGTACGGTGCTCAGTTCAGGTCGCCTCACTACAGGAAGGATGTGAATGCCATAGAAAGGGTGCAGAGGAGATTTTCAAGATTGTTGCCTGAATTGGGGAGCATGCCTTATTTGAATAGGTTGAGTGAACTTGGCCTTTTACTCCTTGGAGCAATGGAGGATGTGAGATGACCTCATAGAGGTGTAAAAGATGATAAAAGGATTTGATCGTGTGGATAGTCAGAGGCTTTTTCCCAGGGCTGAAATGGTTGCCACAAGAGGACACAGGTTTAAGGTGCTGGAGAGTCGGTACAGAGGAGATGTCAGGGGTACGTTTCATACTCCGAGAGCGGTGAATGCGTTGAATAGGCTGCCGGCAATGCTGGTGGAGGCGGGTAAGATAGGGTCTTTTAAGAGAATTTTAGATACTTACACGGAGCTTAGGGAAATAGAGGGCTATAGGTAAGCCCTGCAATTTCTGACGTAGGGACATGTTCGGCACGACTCTGTGGGTCGAAGGGCCTGTATTGTGCTGTAGGTTTTCTATGCTTCTATGTTTTATGTTTCTAAATATAAGGTGGGGAAGAAGTACAAACAAGAAAACACTGAGACCATTTTGTATTTTGTTAAAATATACAGGAGTTACGCACAGCCACAAATACGAGTTTATACTCTAGTATCATAGACACACGGTATCATATAGCGGATTTGTTAACAAAAAGAAAACACATTCATACCAAGACAGAAAACAATTAGTATGTAAGGTCCACTTTATTGCAAAGTGATCGTGTGTTCTGAAAATGGTGTGATTATTGCTGGCCGACCGTCGACCTTTTGGTTCCTGTATGTGCGGGCGCTTTTGATATTAACTTCTCTATGCAAACCGCTTTAAAATAAACGGTAGACATAGTCAAAAGCCTGTCAAATTTAATTTAATCGTGTTGTGATAGCTGGTAAATGCGCTGAAACAAGAAGCAAATGAAGATGGAGTAGTAGAAGATGACGGCACGATGACAGCGCGCGCGGCCACTTTGGTGCTGATGACTGTTATCTGTCAAGTAGGGACCGTGCACAATTCTGATTTGATGGAGACAGACGTGAGAGTACGGAGGAACATCTGGAAAACTTCTGAAATGCCCGCTTCGGTGCCGCTGCTATTGTGTGGTAACCGGAATCTCCGAAGCAGAAGGCCCCGAAATCCTCGGCTTTGCGTATTTTAGCTGCCGGGGCGAGGTCGAAGGCGCTCGGCAGAGGATGGCGCTCGGGAGGCTGTATCGGAGAGGCTGGTCGGAAGCTCGAAGTTTTGGAACAGATGGACTCAGTGTCGGCTGTGGGCAGCTGCTTCCAACGCATCGGCAAGTTGACGATGCCTGGGGGTTTATGGCAGGGAGTTTCTCCCTTTTGCCGCCGCCATCGGGGACTCGGGGACTTTATAGACTTTATTTACCGTACCCATGTTTGTTCTTCATCAAATTATGGTATTGTTTTGCAATGCTGTAACTATATGTTATAATTATGTGCTTCTATCTGTGTTAGTCTTTGGCTTCTCCTGTTTTCTGTTATATCACTCCGGAGAAATATTGTATCATTTCTTAATGCATGCATGCATCACTGAATGACAATAACAGAGGACGAGGTGTTCTCATATTCTAATAATGTTGAAACGATAATACTATTTGACGTTTTATTATTGGAAAGGCAGTGCTTAATCCATATTTTAAGGACGGATGAGATTATATTGGAGACAATTCAATAGTCATGTATGTACATGACGAAAAGCTGAGCTTGCTGGGTAGGTGTATGCAGTAACAGAAAACTTGCATGAAATATATGAGATCTCTCTCTTCCAACTTCAACGGTCTTTTGAACTCGGCTTATCAACGGACAGAAAGTATCTCTCACTCCGTTGTGTTTACAATTAAGTGAGTTCTATGATTTATTAGCAAGGATGAGGAAAGAAACTACAGAACAGAAAACTTGTCACAGTCAGGTTTGCCATGAACCCGTTCAACGGAGAGGCAAAAGTTATGTGCTGAATGACTTATGTTATTAATTTATCTGTTTCAGGACAAACAATTCACTTTACAATTGTAGACAATATTGGTCTAATTCATGTTGTTTCGTAAAATCCTTGATGGGTGTGATTACCAAAAGTACAGAGGAGGAATATTGATGATATGAAGTTACTATTACATTACTGATGTGTTTTGTGTTCATAGTCATTGTGGTATGAATCAGATATTGGTCGTATTCAACGAGGTATGTGTCCGTGTGCATGAAAACCAGATATCACGCTTTCCAAGTATAGTCAGGATGCAAGTACTGTCCTGGCAATGGAGGGGAAAGAGGAGCAGGGGGTATTATCAATGTGCAGCTCTTCGAGAGACTATGCCCAATGTTCTATGCACATGTATATTAGGGATGATTATACCTGTAAATATTTTCGAAAAATTGTCTTGATTTTTTGTTTGTTTGTTTGTTTTGGAGTGATGCCATTGTACAGTGAGGAGAGACTGGATAGAATAGAGCTACTCAGTTTTTCGCAGAGAACAAATATGTCGCATCAGTCATGGTCTGACTAAAAGGCACGTCTGGGGATCGGAGATGGTATATTTCTTCCCTTTTCCATGGCGACTAGAGTTTTCGCTTTATGTTTACGGCTTGCAAGGTGGATTTCACTCAGGTCTATTGCAAGCCATTAACATATTTTCCAGTTGTGCCATTTACTAACCGAACACTTTATTATTACCATTCTTCAAATACTCATAAACAACCGCTTAATTGTTTCGCTGATCAACCGATTCATGCAAGAATTGTTTTCTCTCATGACCTTCCCAGAGATCCTCTAACCGAGCAGTTCTACCGCTTAATTGTCTCGCTGGGGATTCTGCTCAGACGTACAAAACGGTTTATCTTCGTCCAGTACAACATTGTGCACCAGATTGAAATTAACATTGCAACAGTGAAACAATGCATGAACCGGTGAATGGTCTCGTATACACCATCTATTACCTAATTCTTGCAGCTGTCGGAATTCCTGGTAAGATTAAAATCCATTTTGAATTGTGTGCCTTTGTGTTTATTTATTATTGTTGGTTACCCATGATGTATATCGTGTCTTAGTGCATCTCTCTGATTCGGATATTCAAATCCATGATACATCGATGGTGCAGAGCAATGCACAAACAGGCAAAAATTATGGGATCAATTAAATATCTTTACTAGATACTTGATCGTCACACCAACACACGCATCGGCTCTGGCCATCTGTGTCACGAAACAAGCGCAAATAACAGTCCACTCTCATTTAAAGATGTAGATATGGGTAGATCTATTGCCTCGGCCGGTACCTTTCCGATTAACGTATTGCAGACATAGGAACACCCTCCGAGACACGTTGTGCTGAACTTTGTCAACGACAATCGAAAGATACAAATAATGAATATCATTTGCTATAGTCTACTTCGTCCCAGAAAACGGCTGGAAAGACGAAAATGAAAAATTTTTGCCTCAGCATTTTTAATTTGGGAAATTCGTGTACTCACATCAGGTTCAATTACGGATTTCGTTACAATGAAATCAGCCTGTCCTGCGAAGGGATGTATAGTGTTTTTTTTTTTAATTTTATTTTTTTTCTCTCTGCCCCATCGAATTTTGCCAAGGTTTGTATTTGAATGAAACCAGAAGTGAGTTTTTGAAAGAGATGTTCATAAAATGGTGGGGAAAAGCCGATTACAACTAACTAATGTAGAATCCATTCGACGCCTTTCTATTGGTGGAATTTGCGGACGGTTAAATGCATATGAGTTTAACAATGAGACCGGAGGATATGTTAGAGGTAGAGATTGAGGCCATCCAATTTTGGAATTCGTTCATATAAACCCAGTTGCACATGCAGAGGTCAGGGGTAGCCAAAAGAAAGAGAAACAGGGAGTGTTTCAATTACATGATTTTTATCGACACCAGTAAATTTATTAGAAAGCATTATTTCTATGTAAGCCAACACTTTTTTTTTTGTCCAAAATTGGATTTGAATGAAATTGGAATGGATTGTTGTTAAATAGGATTTCAACCAGATCCATTTCTATGGTGAACAATTCACTCATTGCCATGCTGTATTACAGAAACGCAGATGGGACATGGATTCTCTGTGGTAATTAAATGAACGTGATTTAGTGACCGCGAGTTAAACGTTATGCGGAATGCTTCCAGTTTTAAATTGTGGGTTTACAGTCTTGTTTCTAACTTCTAGTTGATAACGTGTTGTAATTTGAAACCGAAAAAGATCTTTCTTGAAGAACGGTCAACCAACTAGAATGTAGGCGAACAAGCACATTTTAAGATTTAACACTTCTCACGTGGTAACTCATGTGCTCCGTTTACACATACTACCTTATCTGTTGGGTTTATACAATGCCCTTCTTATATCACTTCACTGAAAGTTCCTACAAAGTACTGAATAGTTTCCTACTGTCAAGCACATCTTGTTCCCTGCTTTTAATATAATTCTGGTTAATGTCAAATTAAAGACAATGACGTAATTATTTGTACAAAATGAGAATTCAGGTAGTTTATTTTTTATTTCTTGTTTTATTACAGCTAATATCGCTGCCATTGTGATCCTGTCCCGAGGGAAATGCGGCCTCTCTAAATGTATCAGTTACTACCTGGTTGGTATGGCAGCGTCGGACGTGCTCGTAGTCATCACCGGAGTAATACTGAATAGGATTGTTGGCACTTACTTTCCAGGTAGCATCATGTCGATGACACCAATATGCAGTTTCAAAATCGTTCTTATTTACGCATCCAGGGACATTTCTGTTTGGTTAACGGTTGCCTTCACATTCGATCGCTTCGTGGCCATTTGCTGGGGCAAACTGAAGACCAGGTACTGCACGGAGAAGGTGGCTGCAGCCGTAGTTTGGACAGTTTTTACACTGGGCTGTTTACAAAACATCCCATGGTACTTTAAGTTTGAACCGCTGTACATAATCAACGAGACGTCGTGGTACTGCCACACAAAAGCCACCTTCTACACCGCTCCGTTGTGGATAATATATTCTGCTTTTAATTGCATCGCAACCCCTTTCCTCCCGTTCTTTCTTATCATTCTGCTCAATATCGTGACTGTTAGAATCATTCTTGTGGCGAGCGAAGCACGCAAGTCTCTTCGCCGCCACAACAGCAAGGACCCTGAAATGGAGAATAGGAAAAAGTCTATCGTTCTACTTTTCGCCATTTCCGGCAGTTTTGTTCTCCTGTGGATGATCTTTATCATCCATTTCCTCTACTATCGCATCACGAATACGTTGACATATACGGGTTACAATGATCCCGTGTTTATCTTACAAGAGATCGGCTATATGCTCTTGCTCCTGAGTTGCTGCACAAACACTTGCATTTATGCAGTGACTCAGCAGAAGTTCAGAGAGGAATTGAAAAAATCACTAAAATACCCATTCAAACAGATCATCGTATTTCTCAAAAATAGAAATCCTTGACCACATCCGAATACACGAGTGTGATGGGCAGGTGGAACGAAAAGACAAATACAATGTATTCCCAATTTCCCTCACAATAGCATTTAGCAGAGAATTTTTATATAGACTTCCGGATAGCTACAATAATAAGCGCCATTCTAATCGACCCAAAGTTCCTCGCAATTGAGAATTCAGTGTGCTTAGCTATGTCAGTATCTCAGTTATTCAAAGTGATCTGGAAGAAATAACAATAACCTTATCGCACAAAGCAAAAGGGGACAATTTTCATCATCACTGTTTATCACAAAATGCTCTACGAATAACAGATGGACCCAATATAATCCCTGTCGCCATGTTAAAACAAATAAAGCATGAGGTAGCAGAAGAGTTGGAAATAAAACAAACCAAAGTTCTCAAGAATCCTATACAAAAAAAAAATGAAGATTCCACCCGCCGAAAATTTGGGAAAAAATGAATGCCAATTCCTTCAACAATATTATATTACTAAAACGTTTAGGAATACTTGGAAGATTTGAGGAAATACACGCAAGTATTAACAGCTGTGCAGAGCAATAGCCACAAAATAGAGCCCCATAGTAAAGAAAACCCAAAGCAGAGTACTGACATTAGAACACTTAACACTGCATAAGAGAATAAGAAGCAAAATAGGACTTTAAAAGCAGAAGTAGCATAGCGAACGGAATACAAACTGGATAATCCAAGCAAGAAGGTTAAGAGAAAAGGGGAGGAAAATATGGAAATATAGGTTGCTTGCGAACAACCGTGCAAAAACATTTTCTATTCACAGACAGACTAAAACAAAAGTCTGATCCATACAATTTCAGACTAAATAGGTATATGAAATTCACCATACTAAACAAAACAGTATTATCAGTAAAAAAAATATATATACAGACAATGGAGCTAAATTCTACATAGTAAAACATTAACAAAATTACTAACAAAGTGAAAATACAGTTTTGGGCGAATGTCTAGTCAAACAGGGCGACACTCATTCAAGAAAGTGAAGGTTCTCATACGACTGAATACAGGCAAAATCCTGAAGGTACGATGAGTAGGCTAAAAGCTGTTATAATCAATATCCACCGTTAGAAACACCGGCAGTAATAATATTCGAAAGGTCTGGCGTAATTGCTTTAATTTCATTCATCCATGCCAAATGGTAAGGGGCAATAATTATTAATATTGAGCTAAAGAAATGCGAATGACTTTGTCGTACAAAATATAATGGGACAATTTTCATCATCACTGTATCTCACAAAATGCTGAATAACAGATCGGCCCAATCTAATCCCTGTAGACATGAAGAGCTGGATGGCTGAGACAATATAAAACATACATCTTTCCGAAAACGAAACTACAAATGAGCCATCTAAACATCGTCTTATTAATTATTTACCAACTGTAACATCATGCATCTCACACCTTTTTTTCCCACTCATTTAGAAAACCTCAACGTACTTAGTAAAGGCAAAAATGACGCCGTCAGCGTATAAAAGGACAATAGGTAATCGATTTTGTAATTCTAAATCAAGGGTGGCCTAAAAGCAAAACAAAAAAAGTCATCTCGTTATATTGACTAGCAAACAGCATTTTTTTTTCTGTACAATAGTCATGGATAACAGGTTCTTAATATATAAACTACACCGAACACTTGTGAAACTCCTTCTACATCTGATGATATGCTATTTATCAACGGACAATTTAACAATCAAAAAAGAACAACTACCTATTATGAAAATAAACCGAAAAAAATTTCAGGGCAGCTGTCTGAGTCCACAATGTACAGTATTTCTCCAGTTTTAAACCCGCTCTAAAATTTACTAAATCAGACTAACGTAGGGAAAGAAATGAGAATTAAGCAAACAAATTATACATTGACACACCTTCTATACATGGACGATGTGAAGTTATATGCTCCTTCAGCAGTAAGACTAAAGCAAATAATTATAATAGTAGAAGCTTTTTCAAAATATATAAACATGAATTCTGAACGACGTAATCGCACAATATTAAACCTATCGAAATGTGGAATAGAGTTATTAGACCGTCGGTCAGACCAGTAGACACAAAGCCACCTATAGATGGAAATGAATCACATATGTATTTAGGATATCTGCAAAAGAAACAAAATGGATGAAACTGCGATAATATCAATAATTTCGTCAGCATTTCTATCATGGCCAATCAAAATCCGCTAAACTGAGCTGTTAAGTCAGAATCAGATTCGTGACAGTAGTACATTGTAATGCATAATAATAAAAAAGTCAACTCAGAAATTTAATAGTAAAGGGTAAAAAGCTGTTGCTGAATCATTGGATGTGTTCCTTCTGATTCCTGGACCTCGTTCCTGCTGGTAACAATAGAAAAGGGCATGGCATGAATGTTGTGAGTCCTTAATGATAAATGCCCACTTTTTTTAAGGCATCTTTCCTTGAAAATGTCCTGGATGGTGGGGCTGTCTGAGTTCACAACATTTATGTAGTGTTTGTTTTTTTTCTCTGATCCACTGCAGTGTCCACCCACCTCCAAACCAGACGATATTGCAGCCATTTAGAATGTTCTCCAGAATACAGCTGTAGAATTTTGCGAGTATCCTTATTGATATACTAAATCTCCTCAAGCTCGTAATGAAATATAGCCGCTGTAGTGCCTTGTTCATTACTGCATCGATATTTCGGGCACAGGATAGATTATCAGAGACATTGGTATCGAATAAATTGAAATTCCTCACACTTTCCACTCCTAATCCCTCGATAAGGACTGATATGTGTCCCCTCTTCTTGCCCTTTCTGAACTCCGCAATCAGTTCATTAGTCTTACCAACGTTGAAAGCAAAGTAGAAAAAAAGAAATATAACAAAGGCAATAAATATTTCCGCTATTCCCATAGTAACATTTTATTTTGTCATAATTGCTTGGTCCGAAACCGATGTAGAAAATTTAGCAAGAAAAAAAAAAGTCAGAATTGAAAAGGCAAATTGTTAAAAATAACACTACACAGCTACACAGCAATATCAATGTTAATCTTCAGAAAGCCACTTGAATAGTCCGAAAGTTCCTGACAATGCACAAATAAGAGTTCTAGGATATTCCCATACCTTAGGATTTGCCAGCTTGAGCTCAGATAAAATTATAACATGTCCACTTAAAATTGAGATAACATAAGCAGTTAAGAGAAGAAAGACACGCATGAAATGGTTATTAGAAATGGTTATTCACAGTACTTGCATATTACAGAGTAATGGAACTTTAAACTGTAATGGCAGCATACAGGGACAATCTTTATCAACATTTTTGGCACAATATCTATTTGTTCAAATCATTAACGGATTCGTTTACAAAAACCCAATGTGGTACAATCAACTGCGAGCTCCGAAATTTCTGAAGTTATTAAGAAACAAAATTGAAACCTTAAGAGAAGAAACCGTCCGCTTAAACGACTACAAATATGATAACCCGAGTAACAAAGTTAAGAGAAAGGCCAAGGAAATTTACTGTGAGTTTTTTTTTAAAGGAACAATCTAAATAAAGCCTTGTGCTATTTAGAGGGATTATGCAAATACAAAGAGAAATAAATAATAATTATTATAAATGAGTAAACAATAGATATCGAGAATATGTGATGAAGAGTCCCTGAAAGTAAGTCTTCGGTTGTGGGAAAATTTCAATGATAGGGTAAATGGAGTTGAGTGAAGCTCACCCGTTTGGGTCACGAGCCTGATTGTGGAAGTGTAACAACTGTTCCTGAACATGGTGATGCGATTCCTAAGGTTCATATACCTGCTTACTGGTGGCAGCAGCGGTGAGAGAACATGTCGTGCGCCAATGTACCCCTGATGATGGATGTTGCCTCCTTGCAACAGCATATCATGTAGATGTGTTCAGTTATGGAGGGTACATTACGCATGATGGACTGGGTCATATCTATTACTATTACCGATTGCTCTTTCCATACCAGTTTGTGATGCAGCCTGTTAATATACTCTGCACTGTACATCTAGAGAACTTTGCCAAAGTTTTACAAATCATCCCGAATCTTTACAAACACCACAATAGATGTTTGCTTCGTAATTGCATTCACGACTATGCCCAAGACAGTCCTTAAATATTGTTACGTACCCCGTAACTGGGTTGCCAAACCAGCAGAAATGGATCACTCAGTTGGAGTCTGGATTACTGGAACTAAGCAAGTTTTATTAAAGAAATAAGCAACACAGTACTCTAATCAAAAGGATAATAAATACAACAGTTCAGCAATGAAAAACACAGACGTGCACAGAACTAGGATATTAGGATCAATCAAGCTCCAACGTCGTCTAGTGGTAAATGACCAGTTTCAAAGTGACGCAAAGTTCAGTTCAATTGAGTTCAATTCAGTTCACAGTAATCACTGCCGTGGGAGAGAGAGAGATAAAGCGAATGATTACTCTCACAGTAATCACTGCCGTGCTGGTGGACAGTGGACGGGGGGTGGGGGGTAGGTTTGAGAGGAGAGAGAGGGCGAAAGCGAATGAATATTCAAAACGGCTTCCACACAGACCTTCGATCTTCCTCGCAGTCAGCTTTCGGGCGAGCCCTTTGTAATGGCTTCTGTGGTCACCGACTGTGTTTCAGATACGATCGTTCCTCAGCGCTAAACCCGGCACCCAGGCGGACACACACCAGGGTCCCACCGATCGTACCTTTCCACCCTGTGTGTCTCTGGCTTGGTCCCGCGACCAGCCCACCAAGAACTTCTACCGACTTGTGGGAGGCGCACCGCTTCCAGGGTCTCGTTACCTCGTGGTGTCGTGTGTGTCCTGCCTTAGCGAGCCTGTCCCTTTTTATCCCCCTGCTGGGGTATCGCCTGTCCATCACACTTCAAACAGTTCAGGTTTGAAAAAGGAGCCGAGCTTGACAGTTCTCAGACTGGTGTCTCCTTCCGTTAAACTCTTTCGTCTCTTCATTTACTATTCCAAATGCTGCTCTATTGTCTTCCTTATCTCTCTTTATCCTGAAGACAGGTGGCAGATCAACTGCTGATCCCACTGGTGCCAGCACAGGACAGTTAACATCTTAGTCTATGTGTACTTTTTGTAACCCTCTTTCGTCACAGTATTAATAGCACTGAGGAAATTAAGTTGCTGAGGTTTTCCGGTGCGGATTGTCCGATAAGGACTGGCTCATGGATTGTTAATTTCCTTCTTCTGAAGTCAATAATCAGCTCTGTGGTCCTTCTGACATTGAGTAAGAGGTTCATGTTGTGCACCATTCAGTCCGTTTCTTAGTCAGAATTCCAACTGATTATTCATCACCACCTCTGATTCGGTCCACAACTGTCGTCAACAAGATTGAAAATGGCATTGGAGTTCTGTTTAGCCACATGGTCATAAGCATGAAGCGAGAGAGCAGGGATCTATGCACGCAGCCATCTGCTGCAATGGTGCTGATGTGGAAAGAGGGAGAGATGTTGCTGCCAATCCGAACAGACTGCAGTCTCCATTTCTGGAAATGAATTGCATAGGGAGACACTGAGGTCAATATGTAGGAAATTATAGCTTAATTTGGAGGGGATGATGGTATTCAATGCTGCAGTATTCGATAAAGAACTTCATTATGTATGCACCATTGCTGTACATATGCTCCATATTTGAGAGAACAGCCAATGACATGGCACTTGTTGTTCCGCCAGTAGGCGAATTGGAGCGAATCTAAGTCATCCCTCAGGTAGGAATTGATGTATGTTTCATAAGCAGCCCCTTATCAATATTTATCACTGTCGATATAGGTGTTACGGGAAGATAGAAAATGGGGTAGTTCATCATATCCTTCTTGGGCTCTGGTAGAATTGAACCTAGTTGAAATAGGTGGTACCCTATGCTGCCCTAGAGAGAGGATAAAAATCTCCATGTACGCTTCAGCCAGTTGATCAGTACAAGTTTTGATTATTTGCCCTGGTACATCTCTGCTTTAAATGTACGCCCCTCTATTAAGAGGCTGTGCCCGCTTATCCTAGGCTCCTCCTTGCCACGTTTATTCTTCCTAGGCCCTTAAACTTTCGAACCGTTTCAATTAAATCCCACCTTATCCTTCTGACTTCCAGCCAGTACAGACCCAGAGCTATCAAATGCTCTTCGCATGAAAACCCTTTCTTTATGGGAATGATCCTTGTGAAAATCCTCTGAACCCTCTCCACTGCAAGCACATCTTTCCTTAGATGAGCAGCTCCAAATTGTTAATAATTGTAAAGCTGAAACCTCACCACTGTCTTCTAATACACCAACCTCATATCCATGCTCGTGTATTTTTTGGACCTAGTGAAAGGAATGCTACATTGCATTCGCCTTCCTCAACACCGACCCTACCTGAAAGTTAGCCTTTAGGGTGTTCTGCAGAAGGACTCCCATGTTGCTTTTCATATCAGATATTTGGATTTTCTCCCCGTTTATTAAATAGTTTTCAAATTTATTTCTTCTGCAGAAGTGAATAACCGTGCATTTTCCAACATTGCAATTCGTTTGCCCATTCTCCTAATTTGTCTAATTCATCTGCAACCTACTTGCTTCCTGAACACTACTTCACCCTCCACCAGTCTTCGGATAATTTACAAACTTGGCAATAAATCCTTCTATTCCATCTTCTAAATCAATGATATACAGTATAAAAAGAAGCGGTTCTCAAACTGACCCCTGTGGAACAGCACTGTAGCTTCCCTTACTGCTCGTAAGTATTGCTACGTTAGAATTTACTTTTCCCTTATCAAGTTTCAAGTTGAACTCAATCATATTGTGATTACAGCCTGGGAATTGTTTTTTGTATTATCTTCTTATTCACTTCCGGTTCATCACATAACACCCAATCCAGCATACCTGTTTGCAAAGTACGATGAACGACAAACTCCTCTGAAAAGTCATTTCGTAAACATTCAACAACCTTACTCTCTTGAGATTCATTTCCAACCTGTTTTTCTCCCAATCGATCTGCATGTTGAAATCTTCCATGACTGTCATAACATAGCCTTCATAACATGCCTTTTCTATTTGCCACAGTAATATGTGATCCACATCCCAACTAGTCTTGGAAGGCCTGTATGTAACTGCCATCAGGGCCCTTTTAGACTTGTTGCTTCTTAACTCAACCGACAAGGATTCAACATCTTTTGATACTTGTCACATCTCTCTACTGATTTGATGCAATTGTTTACCAGCAGAATCACGCGACCTCCTCTGCCTGCCTTTCTATCCCTCGGATAGAAAGTGTAACCTTGGACATTCAGCTCCCAATTATAGCCATCCTTCAACCGCTGATTTACTGATGGACACAACCTTATAACCTACAATCTGCAATAGTGCAACAGGATCATCCACTTTTTTTATATATTCTCCGTGCATTGAGATATAACACTTTATGTACTGTGTTTTCTACCTTTTAAAATACACTCTGCCTGCTCACAATATTCTCCTATCATTGTCGTGCGCTTCCTTACAGTCTGACTGCACGCCATTTTGTATTTTTAACATCCGTCATATCCAGAGTCCCTGCACTATAATGCCTACCCAACGTCAAATTAGCTTAAACACTCACCAACAGCTCTAAAATCTGCACGCGGGAATATTGAATCCCCTCGGGTTCAGTTACAGCCCGTCACTTTTGAACAGATCATACCTACCCGAGAAGAAATGCCAATGCTCGTGAGAAATAAGCAAATTCAAAAGTCTTCAATATTATCGAGAAATGGAACTTCAGACAAATATTGCAAAAAAAAAAATGGAGAATCTTCATCAATTGCTTTAACGCAATGTTCCCTTCCGTGAATGCCTAACGAATAGCAGATTTAAGTATCATGATAATAAAAACAGCTTAATGTCCATAAACATGATAATCCTAATAAAGCAGGAAGTAGCACAAGAGCTAGAAAGAAAACAATCCAGAGACCAGAACAAATGTGTCCAAGAAAATAATTCAAATGCTACACTCCGAAGCGCTGGTGAACATAGAATTACATCAATAGCAAAAACATAGATGAGCAGCCTCCGCAGAATGCTGATGACTGGGGTGGTTCCAAAATAGAGGCACCCATTAATAGAATCTCAAAATTGAGAACAGCGAAATTGAACGAGTGATTTAGAAACAAAATTAAAATCTCAAGCGAAGAAATAGCCCGAATAATGGAGTGCAAGTTTGAAAACAAGAGCATGAAATTTAAGAGAAAAGATAAGGAAATACCTCGAAATATATAAAAGTTTCAAATAAATGCCATGAACGTAAATACAGAATTGTAGAATTTAGAGATGCACCAAAACAAAACCTTGTTGCATATAAAGTCAAACTGAATAGATGCATAAAATATGACAAAGAAAATAAAAAAAACAACTAAATTATCAAATGAAGAACAAATAAAAAGGTTTATAGTTGGCACTGTGACTAAATTCGACAGTCCAAAATCTCAGCAGCCCTAGCGCAGAATTTGTTCTAATGTCTGGAAAAAACCGACGGCTCACAAGCAAGAAGCAATCAAGAGAAAAACGAATGGGATGCAACATCTGAAGTTACAATAGGTATGCTAAAAGGCATTATAGAAATATACCGCACTTATATAATTAGAATATATTTACAAAAAAGCCATAAGGCTGTCTGAAAGGTATGAAGCAACAACTAATATTATGTATTGTACTTCTAATGACATAGGTAGGAAAAGGGAGGAGGTCCTGAAAGGAGAATATAGTGAGCTAGGAAGAGAGTTGAGAAAAAGGACCACAGAGGCAGGAATCTCGGGATTATTGCCTGTGCCACGCGACAGTGAGAGTAGGAATGCAATGAGGTGGAGGATAAATGCCTGGTTGAGGGATTGGAGCAGGGGGCAGGGATTCAAGTTTTTATTTCTTTGGGACCTCTTTTGGCACAGGCGTGACCTGTACAAAAAGGACGGGTTACACTTGAATCCTATGCGCACCAATATCCTGGCAGGGAGATTAGCGAGGGCTACTGAGGTGACTTTAAACTAGAATAGTTGGGGGTGGGAATCAAATTAAAGAGGCTAGGCGAGAGGAGGTTAGTTCACAACAGGGGGATGGGACCCAGTGCAGAAAGACCTAGGGGTGTAAAATGAGGTTATAAGCAAAAAGTAGTAAGGTGAAAAGTAAAAGTGGCAGGCCGACAAAACCAGGGCAAGCATCAAAAAGGGCCAGTTTTCAACATAATTGTATAAGGGCTAAGAGAGTTGTCAAAGCACGCCTGAAGGCTCTGTGTGTCAATGCAAGGAGCATTCGTAACAATTTGGATGAATTAAAAGTGCAGATTGTTATTAATGAATATGATATAGTTGGAATCACAGAGACATGGCTCCAGAGTGATTAAGGATGGGAGGTCAACATTCAGGAATACTCAATATTCAGGAGGGATAGACATGGAAGAAAAGGAGGTGGGGTAGAATTGCTGGTTAGAGAGGAGATTAACGCAATAGAAAGGAAGGACATAAGCCGGGAGGACGTGGAATCGCTATGGGTAGAGCTGCATAACACTAAGGGGCAGAAAACGCTGGTGGGAGTTGTGTACAGGCCTCCTAACAGTAGTAGTGAGGTTGGGGATGGTGTTAAACTAGATTAGAAATGTGTGCAATAGTTATGATGGGTGACTTCAATCTACATGTAGATTGGGTGAACCAAACTGGTAAGGGTGCTGAGGAAGATGATTTCTTGGAATGTATGCGGGATGTTTTTTTGAACCAACATGTCGAGGAACCAACTAGTGAGAAGGTTATTGTAGACTGGATATTGAGCAACGAGGAAGGGTTAATTAGCAATCTTGTCGTGAGAGTTCCCTTGGGTAAGAGTGAGCATAATATGGTGGAGTTCTTCATTAAGATGGACAGTGACATAGTTAACTTAGAAACAAAGGTTCTGAACTTAAAGAAGGGTAACTTTGAAGGTGTGAGACGTGAATTAGCTAACATAAACTGGCAAATGACACTTAAAATGTTGACGGTGGATATACAATGGCAAGCATTTAAAGAACACATGGATGAACTACAACAATTGTTCCTCCCAGTTTGGCACAAGAATAAATCAAGGGAGGTAGTGCACCCGTGGCTGACAAGGGAAATTGGGGATAGTATCAATTCCAAAGAAGAAGCATACAAATTAGCCAGAAAAAGTGGCTCACCTGAGGACTGGGAGAAATTCAGAGTTCTGCAAAGGAGGAGAAAGGGCTTAATTAGGAAGGGGGAAAAAAAAGATTAGGAGAGAAAACCGGCAGGGAACATAAAATCTGACTGTAAAAGCTTTTATAGATATGTGAAAAGAAAAAAAAAAGATGGTTAAGACAAGTGTAGGTCCCTTACAGACAGAAACAGGTGAATTGATTATGGGGAGCATGGACATGGCAGACCAATTAAATAATTACTTGGCTTCTGTCTTCTCGAAGTAGGACATAAATAATCTTCCGGAAATAGTAGGGGACAGAGGGTCCAGTGAGATGGAGGAACTGAGGGAAATACATGTTAGTAGGGAAGAGGGGTTAGGTAAATTGAAGGGATTAAAGGCAGATAAATCCCCAGGGCCAGATGGTCTGCATCCCAGAGTGCTTAAGGAACTAACCCAAGAATTATTGAATGCATTAGTGATAATTTTTCAAAACTCTTTAGATTCTGGACTAGTTCCTGAGGATTGGAGGGTGGCTAATGTAACCCCACTTTTTTTTTAAAGGAGGGGGAGAGATACCAGGGAATTATAGAACGGTTAGCCTAACATTGGTGGTGGGGAAACTGCTAGAGTTAGTTATCAAAGATGTGATAACAGCACATTTGGAAAGCGGTGGAAGCATCAGACAAAGTCAGCATGGATTTGTGAAAAGAAAATTATGTCTGACCAATCTCATAGAATTTTTTGAGGATGTAACTAGTAGAGTGGATAGGGGAGAACCAGTGGATGTGGTATATCTGTATTTTCAAAAGGCTTTTGACAAGGTCCCACACAGGAGATTAGTGTGCAACCTTAAAGCACACGGTATTGGGGGTACGGTATTGATGTGTATAGAGAATTGGTTGGCAGACAGGAAGCAAAGAGTGGGAATAAACGGGACCTTTTCAGAATGGCAGACAGTGACTAGTGGTGTAACACAAGGCTCAGTGCTGGGACCCCAGTTGTTTAAAATATATATTAATGATGGATGACGGAATTAAATGCAGCATCTCCAAGTTTACGAATGACACGAAGCTGGGCGGCTGTGTTAGCTGTCAGAAGGATGCTAAGAGGATCCAGGGTGACTTGGATAGGTTAGGTGAGTGGGCAAATTCATGGCAGATGCAATTTAATGTGGATAAATGTGAAGCTATCCACTTTGGTGGCAAAAACAGGAAAACATATTATTATCTGAATGGTGGCCGATTAGGAAAATAGGAGCTGCAACGAGACCTGGGTGTCATTATACACCAGTCATTGGAAGTGGGCATGCAGGTACAGCAGGCGGTGAAAAAGGCGAATGGTATGCTGGCATTTATAGCAAGAGGATTCGAGTACAGGAGCAGGGAGGTACTACTGCAGTTGTACAAGGCCTTGGTGAGACCACACCTGGAGTATTGTGTGCAGTTTTTGTCCCCTAGTCTGAGGAACGACATCCTTGCCATAGAGGAAGTACAAAGAAGGTTCACCGGATTGATTACTGGGATGGCAGGACTTTCATATGATGAAAGACTGCATGAACTAGGCTTATACTCGTTGGAATTCAGAAGATTGAGGAGGGATCTGATTGAAACGTATAAAATCCTAAAGGGATTGGACAGGCTAGATGCAGGAAGATTGTTCCCGATAGTGGGGAAGTCCAGAACGAGGGGTCACAGTTTTACGATAAAGGGGAAGCCTTTTAGGACCGAGATTAGGAAAAACTTCTTCACGCAGGGAGTGGTGAATCTGTGGGATTCTCTGCCACAGGAAACAGTTGAGGCCAGTTCGTTGTCTATATTTAAGAGGGAGTTACATATGGCCCTTGTGGCTAAAGGGATTAAGGATCAAGGGGTATGACGGGAAGGCTGGTACAGGTTTCTGAGTTGGATGATCAGCCATGATCATACTGAATGGCGGTGCAGGCTCGAAGGACCGAATGGCCTACTCCTGCACCTATTTTCTATGTTTCTAAGTCAAGTCCACTGGAAAAGCTGAGCAATTTCATATTGTTATATTGTCTACCAAAACGCATTGGATTCTGCCCCACACTCATTATTAATGAATCTCGAAATGTGCATAAACTACCTGAAATACCTATTAAATTTCGACCAATATGATGTGGCATTAGCAACAATACTTACCCCATACTATATATTTACCACCCAAAAAGAACAACTGTTATCAAAAGCAAGCAAAGCATTTTCCACAGCGACTCTTCAAACCCCCTATAGTTTTGTGTAGTTTCAAACCCGCTCTCTGACTGAGGAATCGGGAAAAAAATAGGGTATTCATTCAGAGAGAGACAAACAAATTATACCATGAAACGCCTTCTATACTTGGACGATTTGAAATTGCATGCACCTTCATCCGTAAAGATCAGCTGATCAGCAATTAATTCAAAAGCAGAATTATTTTTTAAAGATATAAACTAACTTTACACCAGATAAGTGCAGAATATTGAGCATACAAAAGGTGCAATAGCGCTTATAGAACGTGATGGAGTGTAGCACAATACAATACAACCGATATAGGTGCTTGCCAGCAGACTAAGCGAATCAAGACAATAAGACAATGCTAAGCATAAAAGAATCAACGAAGTCCTCACCCATTTGGCCTTCAATCTGTCCACAAAAGATCTTGGCTCCACTGGACAAATTGGGGTACATCTAAGTTGTTTCTCAGGCCGCAGTTTTTATGTTTTGTCACAAACTTTTCAAAACACTTCTCATTGTGTAATGTCCGTGTAACTGTAAAATAGTTTTGAAGGCAGGTCATCGTGTTCTTATGGAGCACCGGTATAACTGATGCCAGCTTGAAACAGTTAGGTACCTCATACTGCCGAAGGAAGGGCCTACGGTTCTCAGATGGCGGTCCAGCCAATTGATCATCACAGGTCTGTACTACCTGTCCAGGTACCTGAAACAGATACAATAGCAACGTATAAATAGCATCTAGATAGACAAATGTACAGGCGGGAATGGAAGGATGTAAACTATGCACATTCAGAAGAAATTAATGTGGCTTTATAATTTTGTCTATATATGACATGACTCTGTACTCTACAGTTCGATGCCATAGTATTCTACTATATTAAACTGAAAGTCATGATTTCATACCAGGCCTCTCATATTTTTGACCTGAACATCACTTAACATTGAAGAAAGCTTCGGCGAAAGGGTCAGTGTATGACAATTTTAATTATTTTTTCCCGTCAAGAGTGTAAAAGCAAGAAACCCCGATAAGGCAGACATCCCGTCTGCACTTCAGTCTCCCCTAAAGTAACTTGTCTACTATCTCATCCGGAAAGCTCCTGACCGACAGTTGCCAAAGCAATTGATATTATTTTGAGTTAACCCTTCTCATTAATTTATTACTGTATCATTGTCACGATCACGCACGTACCTGTAGGCAAATATTTTAGTCAGGATTACAATAATAACCAATGCGCCAGTTCCTGTTGAGACGACAATGAGCCTCGTCCATGATCCGGAAGCTGGTTAAAACAAAACTAAACAAAACAAAACAAAACCTTTCAGTAGCATGCCTGTTTTCGGAAGTACTTAGGCACACCGTGAAATATCCCTGCCGCTCGAGTTGTCTGGGTCTTACTAATGCGAATGTGGTGTTATCATCGGGCCCTGTAATAAGCGGTATAAAATATTCTTCAGAAAACATTAAATGACAGAACACATCGATATTTAGTATCCCTGCCTAATGATGTCTGATGTGAAAACAAAATATTCTACTGAATTCAACTTACCATTCAATTGTTCAATGGTTCAATGGTTCGTCGGTCAATTTAATATCAGAATATACAGTACAGTACACAACCTGAAATTTGAAGACTTCGCAGATATCCAGGAAGCAGGGAGAAATAAAATCAAAACAAAGAATGAATGACAGAAAACGTTGGAAGCCCAAATTTCCATGCTGATAAGAAGAAGTCATCACTTACATTATTTTTTGTTCAATAATGATTTGTCATATTGTGCTAATTTGGTCTGCCTTGCAGAATTCGTATCAGGTACTGAATGTTAACAGCTTCTTGCTGCACAGTTGCTGGTTGACCGATTGTGTACATTCAGTACATATTCGTTTTATTTCTCCTAATTATCTCGAATTATATTTTTTCGTTTTTTTTTCTTCAGAAATTAGCAAAAATACAAGAATGGTGGAATACTGTCGGGCAATTGGTCCCACTGAGTCAATGCTGGCTCCATTATCAGTAATACACTCACGCCCTTTAAGTGTTCAATATTTTAAACAAGAGTCTCTGACAGAAAAGCCTGTTTACTTCTCTGTCTTGCAGCAACGACCTCAACGCCGGAAGCACATTCCTGAAACCCAACACTCCCTTACAAATATAGCCCCTACCCCGCCTTGAATGTATGTCTCCGAGCGTCTGACATTAGCATCCTGAGGAACCACGATTTTTGTAGTTCTCTACCTTAACTAAGCCTCCAAAAATGTTTCAAGTCTCTGCCATGTCGTGCATCAGCCTACATCGCTCCGGAGCAGGCAATCCGAATTTATCCAAATTCTCCTTTTTGCTTAAGCTCTCTAATTCTAGAAATATCCCTTGTGATGTTCGGCTGCATGCTACCCAAAGTCTTGGCATTCTTCTTATAATGTGGCGACGAAACCTAAATGCAATACTCCATATGCTTTCCAATTGGGGTTGTATAACATTTCGGAATAATTCCCGACCCGTCATTACAGTTCATTGCCTGATCAAAAGACACATACCACACGGCTTCTTCGTCACCACATCAACCAGTGTAGTCACTTTCATGAAGTTCTGGGCGTACCACAAGATCCTTCTACTCATTAACTATATTGTTGCTATTTCGACTAACGGTCTTTTTTACATTTGATGGGTACAATTCTTCATATTTGACCGGGAAAAATACCAGATGTCATTCTACACATATGCTGTCAACGGATTTAAGACTCCGCTATATCGTCTGACAACCTTATGTGTTGTTGATAACACCGTCCCAGTAATGTTCCTTGCCAAAATTGACTAGGCACACCCAGCCAGAAAATCAATTATTGTTCATTAACATTCGTCTTCTATGGACAAGCCAATTCTCCTTCTTACTTGAATATCCTTGTCCTATACTACTAGCAGTTGGTCTTGAAGCATCTTGGACATCAAATAATAAGTTGCCCAAGAACAGCTGTTCTTAATTAACTCTCTCTAGTACGATCTGACGACTGGCGTAATTTGCTCTTCTTGGTCTTGAACTCTCCCGCAAGGTCCAAGGTTATAATTTTTCTATAGAGATCTAAAATCTCGGGGAATTATGCTCAATGTTTTAGAACGTTCCTCAAAATGAAATGTCAGTTACCTGGTCTGGCACGTTACACAACACCAAATCTGGTACTGCCCCTTCTTTTGTTAATTTAACCACATGCTGTTTTACGATACCCTCTTGAAGACCCGTAACAAATTCTGCGTCGTCTAAACGTATTTGGACGATGCATGTTCCTGCCTAGATCAGGGCAGTTGAAATCATCCACTTTAACAACTCTGTTATTGTTTATGCTTCTCCCTAATCTTCCTGCATATCCGTTCCTTAATATCCCGGCAGGTATTGGAGTTTCTGTAGTATAATGATGTCAGATTGATTATCTCATTCGCATTCATGAGAACTACCCATGGAGACTCTGTTCCTGCGCCCTTACGTTTCTCCCGTCTGATTGCAGCTGTTGCACCGCATCAGATCGATTCTGAGAATGTATGCAGGCGGCCGTTTGATAGCGCGGTGAATCGATTGGGCATCCTCCGCAAGAGATACACTCTCCTTTGGCGCAACCAGTAATAATAATACTTAGCTGTCCTTCTTACTCTGTGCCAGCGTAACAGCTGTGGTATTCTCTCTGTTTTATGGAGATGATGCAGATACCCCAGCCCTCTATTTTCAGCCTTCTCTATCCTTTCTAAACTTCGAAAGCCTTGAATATTCAGCAACCGTACTTGCTACGTTTAATCTCAACTCAAAGCATTTCTGTTACGGCCACACATCATTATGTCATATGGAGGCGCACCGGGAGCGGACTCAAATACGAGACACAGACACTGAAGTACAGGGAACAGGACTAGGTTTGTCAAGAAAGCAAAGGAAGTGGGGAAGAAATGACGCTGGACATTGACACAGCCTCAGGACGAGATTAGGATACAGGGCCTGGGCTAAGACTTGATAAGGAAAGTGGGACCTGGATGAGGAACTAGGAACTTGGAACCTGGAGAAGGACTCCAAGCCAGAGACTGAGCAGGGATTCGGAAACTAGGTCTTGACTCGGGCTCGGACTCCGGATCTAGGTGAGGACAAGACGTGGCTACAGGACTAGACGGTGCTGCAGGACTGGACGTGAAACTCCTGCACAGGACGAGGCACATGGACAGGAGGAGAACCCGAGGTCTTCACTTGGACTTGAGAAAACAGGAACACAGTGACTTGATCTTGGCAGAACTGGATCGCAGGGACTTGATCTTGGCAGAACTGGAACGCAGGGACTTGGTCTTGGCAGAACTGGAACACATAACCTTGGTCCTGAGAGAACAGGAGCACAGAGTCTTGGCAGAACAGGAACACAGAGTCTTCTGAGAACAGGAACAAAGAGTCTTGGCAGAACAAGAACATGGAACACAGATCTGGGACCCTCTCCTCAGGAACCGGACTTGGGGTCGGAGCTCTACACAGAGTCGGGACCCCTTCTAGGGAGCAGGACAAAGGGCCGGGACTCATACACAGAACACTGAGAGACAGATCTCCACTTCCAGGTCGGAGGAGGCGCGGCAGGGGAAGGAGCAAGTGCGGGGATTGTCTGAGAGGGAGCGGCTGATTTAAAAAGTCGGTCGTGAGCAGCAAGCAAAGCAGACATTCCAGGTCAGAGGAGGTGCAGCAAGTGAAGCTAATTACTCAAATTATCGGCTAATATAAGCAAGGCTCGCTCTAGGGAAGCGGCCTCTCAGGGAGCGGCCTTGTCGAGGTAAGTGCCTTGCGAGAACAGCGCGAGTCTTTGGCTCAGGAGTCTTCGGCAAGGAGGCTGAGAGAGGAGACTACGCCACAGTTGGACAGGATGAGAAGTGGTAAAGAGATGACCACTAGGCTGATTCAGTGTGTTGCGTGCATGATGTGGGAGGTCAGGGACACTGATAGTGCCTCTGGCTCCTACACCTGTGGAAAATGTGTCCAGATTCAGCTTCTGAAGGACATTGTTGCAGCACTAGAGAGGCAACTGGATGACGTCAGGTTCATCCGGGAGAACAAGAGTTTTCTGTGCCTACAGTGAGGTCGTTACATCCAGGGTACGCGGAAGATAGAAGGGGGACGACGATGAGCAAAGAAAGGATGCTTGAAGTACAGGAGACCCCGGGAGATGTGCCTCTCATAAACACGTTCTCCCTCTTGGAAGCTGTCGAGACGGAAGACAGTGCCAGTCTGAGAGGCGGACGGGTCTGCGAGTCAACAATTGGCGCTGAGGCAAAGCCGAGGAGACAGACGCCACGCAGAGCCGTGGTGGTAGGGAACTCCATAGTGAGAGGTACAGAAAGGGGTTTTGGTGGCAACAGGCGATATTTAAGGATGGTGTGTTCCCTCCCTGATGCCGGGATCCAGGATGTCACGGATCGATTGCAGGGAATCCTCAAGAGTGAAGGTGAACATCCGGAAGTAATGGCATATGTCGGCACAAAAGACATGGGGAAGAAGAGGAAAGACATTCTAAAGCGTGACTTCAGAGAACTCGGAAGAAGGCTGAAAAGCAGGACCTCCATGGTGGTTATCTCCGGATGCTTCCGGTTCCCCGTGCTGGAGTGGTCAAGAACAGGGATATAATGGATCTGAATGTGTGGCTGAGGGACTGATGCAGGAAGCAAGGGTTTACATTCTTGGACCACTGAGGTAAGGATGAATTGTACAAAAGGGACTGGTTTCACCTTAATAAGCGGCGCACCAGTATTCTGACAGGCAGTTTTGCCTCTGCAACACGGGTGTGTTTAAACTAAGTAGTCGGGGGGTGGGGCACGAACTGGGAACATAGGGATGGAGATAAATGGAAAGTGAGAATAAGAAAATTTAAGAAAGACAGCAAAATCAAAAGAGCAGAACGCTCAAGAAGGGATCGTACAGTATGGCCAAGTGAAATAGGAATTCATACGGGAAGTGAGGGGAGTAATGAATTAAAAGTGTTGTATATGACTGCACGGAGTATAAGCAATAAAGTGAACGAGCCAGAGGCACAGTTAGAAATTGGTAAGTATGATGTTGTGGGAATAACAGAGACATGGCTTCAGGTGGACACGGCCTGGGAAATGAATATTCAAGGGTATACGTCCTATCGAAAGGACAGACTGATGCGCAGAGGGGGTGGGGTGGCTCTGTTGGTGAGGAATGATATTCAGTCCCTTGCGAGGGGGAGCATAGAATCAGGAGACGTAGTGTCAGGATGGATAGAACTGAAAAATTCTAGGGGTAGAAAGACCCTAATGGGAGTTATCTATAGGCACCCAAATAGTTGTCTGGATGCAGGGTGTAAGTGGAATCAAGAGTTAAAACTGGCATGTCGCAAAGGTAAAGCTACAGTTGTTATGGCAGACTTCAACATGCAGGTAGACAGGAGGAATCAGGTTGGTGCTGAACCCCAAGAAAGGGAGTTTCTGGAGTCCCTCCGAGATGGATTCTTAGAACAGCTTGTACTGGAGCCTACCAGAGAGAACGCAATTCTAGATTTAGTGTTGTGCAATGAACCGGATTTGATCAGGGACCTCGAGGTAAAGGAGCCATTAGGAGGTAGTGACCATAATCTGATAAATTTTGATCTACAATTTGACAGGAAGAAGGGAAACTCGGAAGTGTCAGTATTACAGTTGAACAAAGGGATATACGGTGCTCTGACGGAGGAGCTGACCAAAGTTCAATGGAACAATACCCTAACAGGGATGACAGTGGAACAGCAATGGCAAGTGCTTCTGGGAAAAATGCGGAAGGTGCAGGATCAGGTCATTCCAAAGAGGAAGAAAGATCCGAAATGGAGTAAGGGAAGGCCCTGGCTGACAAAGGAAGTAACGGACAGTATGAAAATAAAAGAGAAGAAGTATTAACATAGCAAAGATGCGTGGGAAGCCGGAGGATTGGAAAACTTTTAAAGAGCAACAGAAGGTAAATAAAAAGGCAATACGCGGAGAAAAAATGAGGTGCGAAGGTAAATCAGCCAAGAATATAAAGGAGGATAGTAAAAGCTTCTTTAGATATGTGAAAAGGAAAAAAAAAATAATAATTAAGACCAAATTTGGGCCCTTAAAGAGAGAAGCGGGTGAATTTATTATGGGGATCAAGGAAATAGCGGACGAGTTGAACAGGTACTTCGGATCTGTCTTCACCAGGGAAGACACAAACAATCTCCCAGATGTAATAGTGGCCAAAGGACTTAGGGTAATGCAATAATTGAAGGAAATTTATATTAGGCAGGAAATGGTGTTGGATAGGCTGTTGAGTCTGAAGTTTGATAAGCCCCCGGTAAGCCCCCGGGATCTGATGATCTGCATCCCAGGGTACTTAACAGGTGGTTTTAAAAATCGTGGACGCATTGCTAATCATTTTCCAATGTTATGTGGATTCAGGGTCAGTTCCCGTGGATTGGAGGGTGGCTAATATTGTCCCTCTCTTCAGGAAGGGAGGAAGGGAGAAAACAGGGAATTATAGACCGGTCAGCCTGACGTCAGTGGTAGGAAAGGTGCTAGTGTCAATTATTAAAGATGAAATGACGACACATCTGGCTAGCAGTAAAAGGGTTGGTCCGAGTCAGCATGGACTTACGAAGGGGAAATCGTGCTTGACTAATCTTCTGGATTTTTTCGAGGATATAACTGTGCAAATGGACAAGGGAGAGCCAGTGGATGTAGTGTACCTGGACTTTCAGAAAGCCTTTGATAAAGTTCCACATAGGAGATTAGTGGGCAAAATTAGGGCACATGGTCTTGGGGCAGAGTAGTGACATGGATTGAAAATTGGCTGAACTGACAGAAAACAAAGTGTATCGATGCCTTTTGGAATGGCAGGTGGTGACCGGTGGGGTACCGCAGGGTTCAGTGCTGGGACCGCAGCTGTTTACAATATATATTAATGATTTAGATGAGGTAATTAAAAGTAACAGTAGCAAATTTGCCGATGACGAAAAGCTGGGTGGCAGTGTAAAATCTGAGGAATATGTTATGAGAATCTAAGGTGACTTGGACAGGCTGGGTGAGTGGGCAGATGCATGGCACATGCAGTTTAATGTGGATGCATGTGAGGTTATCCACTTTGGTAGTATGAACGGGAAGGCAGATTGCTATCTAACTGGAGTCAAGTTAGAAAAAGGGGAAGCCCAACGAGACCTAGGTGTTCTTGTGCATCAGTCACTGAAAGCAAGCATGCAAGTACAGCAGGCAGTGGAGAAAGCTAATGGCATGCTGGCCTTCATAACAAGGGGAATTGAATATAAGAACAAAGAGGTCCTTCTGCAGCTGTACAGGGCCCTGGTGAGACCACAACTGGAGTACTGTGTGCAGCTGACGTCTCCAAATTTGAGGAAGGACATTCTTGCTATTGAAGGACTGCAGCGTAGGTTCACAAGGTTAATTCCCGGAATGGCAGGACTGTCATATGCCGAAAGATTGGAGGACTAGGTTTGTATACACTGGAATTTAGAAGGCTGTGAGGGGATCTTATCGAAATATATAAGGTTATTAAGGGATTGGACACGCTGGAGGCGGTAAGCATGTTCCCGCTGATGGGTGAGTCCAGGACCAGAGACCACAGTTTAAGAATAAAGGATAGGCCATTTAGAACGGAGTTGAGGAAACACTTTTCACCCAGAGAGTGGTGGATATATGGAATGCTCTGCCCCAGAAGGCTGTGGAGGCCAAGTCTCTGGATGCTTTCAAGAAAGAGATGGATAGAGCTCTTAAAGATAGCGGAATCAAAGCTTATGAGGATAAGGCAGGAACTGGATACTGATTGTGGATGATCAGCCATGAATACAGTGAATGACGGTGCAGGCTCGGGGGGTCGAATGGCCTACTCCTGCACCTACTGTGTATTGTCTATTGTCAAGGCAGCGGCAAAAGGCCGGACCTACTCAGCGGATGCGAGGGCACAAAGAGACGGTTCCCAAAGCAAGGTAGCGGCAAAGAGCCGGACCTACTTAGCGAAGGCGTGGACATTGAGACAGTTTCTAATTCAAGGTAGCGGCAGACGGCCGGACCTACCTAGCGAAGGCGTGGACACAAAGCGACAGTTTCAAACAACGAAAGACACTTCCTTATCTGGACACAACAAGTTTTCGGTCTTGCTCCGGCGGTAGAACCTGACAACGATACGGGCAAGGACGCAGGCAAGGATGTAGGCAAGGTTTTAGGCAAAGGTTGCAGGCAAATCCTTCATGCAGAGGCTTCGGGCAAGGTTTCAGAAGGAAGGGGAAGGAAACGGAACAGTCCAGTAAATGAAGCTGAACCCAATAACTATTTATGCAACCAGCCCAAAATGAGAATCAGATGCCTCGATTACGGCACCTAACAGAACAAGGGAAAACCAGAAAACATTCATAAGGAACATGGACCGGACCGTGAACAGGAATGCGGACTTCATCGACTGGACCTTGACACATTGTTCCATGTATTAACCCATTCTGCAATTTGATCAGCCATACGCAAATAATTCTAAATTTATTATGTTGTAAAAATATCAACCCGTTCCTACAACCCTCTCCCCCACCGCACCCATTGTTTCTTATTACCATACTACTCCTGCTTGTTTCTGCTGGTCTTAAAACCGGCCTTGCTCTCAATCACTCCAACTTGTGCTCTGCAGCCTTGGTTACCATCCACTTACCAAACTAGCTTAAAATTAGTCAAACCTAATTGAGCAAACCTACTGCCAGGAATATTAGCTAGCTTTTTTTACAGATCACCCCGAGTGAGAGGATGTCCCAATGACCGAAGGATTTGTAACCATAATTCCTGCACTAGTTCCTTGGTCAGACGTTCATCTGTTATGACTTTCCATTCTAGCCCTGACTCGCACGAGGCACAAGGAGTAATCCAGACATCACCTCATAGATGTACCGCTTTTGAGTTTCTTTTTTAGCTTCCTCTACACACTGAGCGAAACCGCATATTGCTTCTACCTATGACATTGCAGTACTGTACACCGAACCTCTGAATGCCCAGCTTCCACTTTGAAAATATTTTGCAGCCGCTCGACGACATCCTCGATTGGCGTCAGACAATCCCGGTGTCTTCTTCAAGGACACATAATCTCCTATCTGTCACTCTAACGATGTCTTCCTAATATCATCGTTCCCTGTGGTGTGTCAGTGACTTCTTTCCCCGCTCTTGCACTGGGCATTCCTGCACTAGCTGCTACGTTTAACCTTTTCTGGAAGGAATGAACGTTTTGAAAATTAACTTCCTGAAGATATCATAGTGCTTAGTGGACCTGTTCGATAATTTATACCCAGCAATAACAGCAGGCAGTTAACGGATGGCGTAACAACTTTGAATACTGTAAGTCAGTTTGATTACAGATCCCTATAGCTCTGACTGGACATATCGCAGGTGGAAATTCGGTAAATATATCTGATTTATTTTTCTGAATGTGAGCTGAAGATGAAAAAAGATCGAGATTCAGGCACAGAGGGAAGGCAGGGAGAGGTAGAAAGTGCGAGCGGGAGTGAATAAGTGTGAGAGAGAGAAGAGAGCTTTTCAGACAGATGGGCAGACGGAGACAGAGACATACTGCAACCGTCAGAGAGAGAGAGAGACAGACAGACAGACAGAGACACACACACACACACACACACACACGCGCACACACACGAAAAGGAAAGGGAAAATATAGAAATGTTGGGGGATGAAGACAAATAGAGATGGACAGACCGGGTGGAACAGAGATTATACCATCAAGGATCCAGACTCAGACGAGAATTTAACAGTATGAAAACCATATGTATATTTGGTCTTCCAGCTAAAGATAAATGGAATTTACTATCAGTTATATCTGTGTAGGACAATATTGTATCTCGCCCATACCTGGTGATTCGAGTTGGAATGTCCCGGTACTGATACCGTGCACATTCACCGCGACACAGGAGATGAGTTGTCTGGAGCCAACCTGGTGACTCATTGTCAGTGAGGACTCCTTGAGGAAATTATCCAACATCCTGTGGGTGACTTCGAAATAATTGCCGTGTACGGCGATGGCCTTCCCATTGACTCTCCAGGTGATGGTTGCTAGGAGCTTGGCTTTGTCTTTGCAGGTACAGTTGACCGAATTCTCAAAGCTCATGCAGGTCGGGTCGGACACCATCACGGGCTGATCTAAATAATTAAATCAGTTGCATTTCAGATATTTGATGTAATGCAGCTTATGAAATATAGCGGAACTGATATTTTAACCTGAATTCCCTGTTTTATCATCACTCTTTCTTCGGAATATGAGATATCTCCTCCACCCGTTTGTGGTCTCATTCCGAAATTCCTTCACCTATCCCACATCAAACAACACCAACTTCTCCCATAGCCGCTGCTCGGCCCGCTGATCTCCTCTTCAGAGAGCAATTTAGAACCGGGTCAACAGGGATTAAATTTCGTAAAACGTTTTATTTCTCTAAAAATAAATGGTACTGAAAGGAAGAGATAATTGCAATAGTTCCATTGCGTTAGGAGAGGAGTTATTATTTTACTGAACTTAAAGAGTGATGGGAAGCCGTTGGAGAAATTGACTCGAGACCAATGTTGGTACAGCCGTGGGACTGTGTCTGGGCAATCTGGCTGAAGAGCCCCCATGGCCCAGACTTTCTGCTATTTCACTGCACATTATTTTCCAACCAGAGGGGGTTCTATAATCCGGCTGGTTGGCCATGCAACGATAAAGGTGTGCCTCACAGCTCAACCCGAGTTTTGGTCCCCTAATCTGAGGAAAGACATCTTTGCCATAGAGGGAGTACAAAGAAGGTTCACCAGATTGATTCCTGGGTTGGCAGGACTTTCATATGAAGAAAGACTGGATGAACTGGGCTTGTACTCGTTGGAATTTAGAAGATTGAGGGGGGATCTGATTGAAACCTATAAGATCCTAAAGGGATTGGACAGGCTAGATGCAGGAAGATTGTTCCCGATGTTGGCTAAGTCCAGAACGAGGGGTCACAGTTCTTCACAGTTTCTTCAAAACTTCTTCACACAGAGAGTGGTGAATCTGTGGAATTCTCTGCCACAGCAAACTGTTGAGGCCAGTTCATTGGCTATGTTTAAGAGGGAGTTAGATATGGCCCTTGTGGCTACAGGGGTCAGGGGGTATGGAGGGAAGGCTGGGGCGGGGTTCTGAGTTGGATGATCAGCCATGATCATAATAAATGGCGGTGCAGGCTCGAAGGGCCGAATGGCCTACTCCTGCACCTATTTTCTATGTTTCTATGTTTCTATAATCTTTAACATGGCTAACAGGAGTTGTAAAATTTATAGACACGGATCTACCACCATCTATGTTGCATTAATTCAGCTGTATTCGGCCCAGCGAGTCCGTGCTGACTATCACCTACCCTTTTTTCATTAATCCAATATTAATTCTACCTTTTCATTCAAGGTCCCTTCTACCTCATATCATCCTGACCAACCAAATTCCCTACCTGACCTAGTCCCATTTATAAAAGTTTGGTCCATATTTCTTCAAATACTTCCTATCTGGGTACATGTCTAGAATCGTTTTAAGCTTTGTACCTGCATCTACACATACCCTCAAAACTCATATCCCTGACATTTTTTTTCTGCGTCCTGTCAAGACGAATGCTATTCTCCCCATAATATAGGGACCAGAATTACAAAAGTATTTCAAGTCAAACAAATTGCTATTCTGGGGAATCACAAAATAAGGAATAGACACGCAGGTCAGCGCAGACAAGAGAAAGCAACTCAAAATCTTCCCTAGGAGGGTTGTACTTGCAAATGTCCGCAACGATTCTATCGCTAAAACTGTTCAGGGGAGTGATCGTGAAGTGTCTGGCTATTGAAGCAATCAAGGTGTGTCTGGCTAGTTAAGGAATTCGTGTTTTCTGATACCTTCGGGACTAGGAAGGAGGAGAAGGAATGCTTCATCGACCGTCTAGCAAGCAGAATGTTCATTCTATTGGAATACACTGCTGGAAAAACTCACATTGCACATCCAGCGTAAAATATGTCCCAGTACCCTCTTTGATAGTGTTGCGTATAATTTTACAGCCAATACGTGTACCGTCATGATAAAACGATGGGGTGAATGAGAAGTTGGGAGAAATTCTCCTGGATTCCTGAGCATCCCTGAGGTTTTCGTTTGAAACTTGAATAACTTGCCGCAGATTTTCGCCTGGCAACCACGCTAGATTAAGCTGGGCCGATGGACAACTGTGATCTACTGTGCTGGTCAGGTAGTTCGCTATCCCAGCGACAAGATTCTGGGGCACAGATATCCGTGGTTTATCTGAAACGAAGGGAATTAAATGATTTAAAAAATATTACAACGATTAAAATATCACAAACAGTGCAGGATTTGTAACTCTTTCGTTGGTAAAATGGACACTAGTACATTAAATATTACTGATTTGACTTCTGTGTTGACTGGGGGAGTCTGTGTGTGTGTGCGTTTGCAAGAGAGAGAGAGAGAGAGAGAGAGAGAGAGAGAGAACAAGAGATAGGTGGGTAAGTCGGGAAATAAGAGGTGAAAAGCAGACACCGCCTATGTTCTGCCCATGGCACATTTATTAGAAGACGATTACATTGCTTTAGGACGAGGCATGGCTAGAAGCCGGGTGATATATCCTGGGAAACCTGCTTCACGTGGGAAACTCAGGATGCATAATAAGGCGATATACAGATTAACAAAGAAAAATAGAAAACCTACAGCACAATACAGGCCCTTCGGACCACAAAGCTGTGCTGAACATGTCCCTACCTTAGAACTACCTAGGCATTACCCATACCTCTCTATTTCTCTAAACTCCATGTAACCATCCAGGAATTTCTGAAAAGACTCCATCATTTCGGCCTCCAACACGCCGCCGACAGCCCATTTCACGCACTCACCACTCTGCGTAAAAAACTTACTCGTGACATCTCCTGTGTACCTATATCCGAGCACCTTAAAACTATGCCCTCTCGTGCTAGCCATTTCAGCTCTGGGGAAAATCCATTTGACTATCCACAAGATTAATCCCTCTCATTGTCATCTCTATCAGTTCACCTCTCATCCTACGTCGTTCCAAAAAGAAAAGGCCGAGTTCCCTCAATCTATTCTCATAAGGCAAGCTCCCCAATCCAGATAATATCCTTATAAATTCCCTCGGCACTGTTTCTATTATTTCCACGTCCTTCTTGTAGTTCGGAGGCCAGAATTGAGCACAGAGCTCCAAGTGGGGTCTAACCAGTGTCCTATATAGCTGCAACATTACCTCACGGCTCTTAAATTCAATCCCACGTTTGATGAAGGCCAATGCACCGTATGTCTTCTTAACCACAGAGTCAATCTGCGTAGCAGTTTTGAGTGTCCTATGGACTCGGACCCCAAGATCCCTCTGATCCTCCACACTGCCAAGAGTCTTACCATTCATTCTACATTCTGCCAACATATTTGACCTACCAAATAGAGCCACCTCACACTTATATGGTTTGAACTCCATCTACCACTTCTTAGCCCAGTTTTGTATCGTAGTAATGTCCCGCTGTATCCTCTGACAGCCCTCCAGACTATCCACAACACCCCCAGCCTTTGCGTCATTAGCATACTCATAAAAATCACAAAGAATAGGGGTCCCTGAACTGATCACTGAGGCACACTACTGGTCACCGGCTTCCATGTAGAATATGACCCGTCTACAACCACTCTTTGCCTTCTGTGGATAAGCCAGTTCTGAATCTGCACGCAATGTCCCATTGGACCGCATGTCTCCTTACTTCCTCAATAAGTCTTGGATGAGGTACCTTATCAAATGCTTTGTTAAAATCCATATGCACTACAACTACGACTCTATGTACATCAATTTGTTTAATCACATCCTCAAAAAATTCAGTCAGGCTCGTTATGCACGACTCTCCTTTGATTAAGCGGTGCTGACTTTTCCTAATCATATTATTCCTCTCCAAATGTTCATAACTTCTGCCTCTCAGGACCTTCTCCATCAACTTACTAACCACTGAAGTAAGACTCACTTGCCTATAATTTCCTGGGCTATCTGTACTCCCTTTCTTGAATAAGGGAAAACATCTGCAACCATCCAATCCTTTGGTACCGCTCCCGTCCTCATTGATGATGCAAAGATAATCGCAACAGGCTTAGCAATCTCCTCCCTCGCTTCCCACAGTAGCCTGGAGTACATCTCGTCCTGTCCCTGTGACTTCTCCAACTTGATTATTTCCAAAAGCTCCAGCACATCCTTTTCCTTAATATCTACATGCTCAAGCTTTTCAGACCGCTGCAGGTTACCCCTACAATCGCCAATATCCTTTTCCGTAGTGAATACTGAAGCAAAGTATTCATTAAGTACCTGTGCTATTTCCTACTGTTCCATACACACTTTTCCACTGGCACACTTGATAGTTCCTATTGTTTCACGTCTTATCCTCTTGCTCTTCCCATTCTTGTAGAATGACTTGGAGTTTTCCTTAATCCTGTCCGCCAAGGCCTTCTCATGGCTCTTCCTTGCTCTCCTAATTTCAGTCTTAAGGTCCTTCCTGGTAATCATATAATCTTCTAGATTGCTATCATTGCCTAGTTTTTTGAACCTTTCGTAAACTCTTCCTTTCTTCTTGACTAGATTTACAACAGCCTTTGTACACCACGATTCCTGTACTGTACCGTTCTTTCCATGTCTCGTTGGAACGTACATTCGCAGAACCCCACGCAAATACCCCCTGAACATTTGCCACATTTCTTCCGTACGATTCCCTGAGAACATCTGTTTCCAAATTATGCTTCAAAATTCCTGTCTGATTGCCTCATATCTCCTCTTACCCCAATTAAACGTTTCCCTAAATTGCCTGTTCCTATCACTCTCCAATGTTATGGTAAAGGAAATAGAATTGTGATCACTATCTGCAAAATGCTCTCCCACTGAGAGCCTGACACGTGACCAGGTTCATTTCCCAATACCAGATCAAGTACAGCCTGTTCTCTTTTAGGTGTATCTGCATATTGTGTCAAGAAGTCGTCCTGAACACACCTAACAAACTCCACCCCATCTAAACCCCTCGCTCGAGGGAGATGCCAAGCAATATTTGGGAAATTAAAATCTGAAACCTCAACAACCCTGTTATTGTACTCCTTTCAAGAATCTGTCTCCCTCTCTGCTCCTCGATGTCCCTGTTACTATTGAGTGGTCTAGGAAAATACCCAGGGTATAGACCCCTTACTATTCCTAACTTCCACCCGGTTTGAGACTCCGTAGACAACCCCGCCATGACTTCTTTTCCGCAGTCTTGACACTATCACTGAACAAAGGTGCACGCTCCCACCTCTTTTGCCTCCCTCCCTATCTTTTCTGAAACATCTAAAGCCCGGAATTTGAAGTAGCCATTCCTGCCTGTGCACCATCCAAGTCTCTGTAATAACCAGAACATCATAGCTCCAAGTGTTGATCCACTCTCCAAGCTCAACCACTTTATTCATAATACTCCCTGCATTCAAATGGACGCATCTCAAACCTCATCTCAAACGCAATGTTTTCTTCCTTCCCGTTTAGCACAGTGATGCTAGGAGATTTTGGAATTCCACATTGGCGCGATTATGCAGATAAAGTACAAGAAAGCCATTTAATATCAGAAAATGTATAAAATGTACAACTTGAAATTCTTGGTCTTCGCTGACATCCAAGAAAACAGAAGAGTGCCGCAAAGAATGAGTGTCAGTAAAAATATTAGAACCCCAAGACCCCCAACTTCCCCCACCCATTTCGGCAACAACGCATCAGTACCCTTCACCTACCAAGCAATGCCTCCAAGGAAGACCATGATCTGAAGCACAGAAAAACTAATCGTTCACCCAAACAATTTGACATACCTCCCTCCCTCCCCTCTCACTCTCTCTCGTTCTGTCTCTCCCTCTCTCTCTCTCGTTCTGTCTCTCCCTTTCTCTCTCTCTCTCTCTCTCTCTCTCTCTCTCTCTCTCTCTCTCTCTCTCTCTCTCTCTCTCTCTCTCTCTCTCCCCGGCCCACTAATAACGAGATAACGAGACAAAAAGGGGTCAGGCAAAGAGAGAAGAGGCATAAATAAAACAACCCCATCAACTTTGAACAGGAAACTACGACAGCATAGGAAACTTAACATCTGAGGGCGTATCCGGATTAACGTTTACGCAGCCATCATTCATACTGTGGAGAACACCTCAGTAACTGACCGGTGTCCCGCTGTCCCTTCTCTCTCCAAGTCGAAGTTATATCGAGTGGCAAACTCTGCGGAGAATGTCATTGGTTGTCAGCTACCAACATTAAAAGACCTGATCATTGCCAGAGCAAAGAAAAGAACTGGAATATTACTGCTGGCTCCATCCACTCTAGCCGGGCGAACAAAGATTTGACTGGAAAACATCTATCGTAAATTATGATTGTCGAAAATGCAGTGTTCGGTTTGCAGTAATAGCCCGTGTTTCAAATATTGGTTCTACCTATTGATAGAAGACATTAGGGAGACCATATCTGCGTATTGCATGCAGTTCTCATTGCCCTGTGTGGGTAGGATGCTGTCCAACTGGAGATGATACAAACCGGATTTCCAAGGACGGTACCGTGCCAAGAGGAGAAAAAAAAAAAGTATATTCTGGACTTTTTCCTCCTGAAGCGGATGGGATTGAGGGATGAACTTACAGAGATTTGTGAATTCATAAATGCACAGACAGGGTGAATGATCAATCTGGTTTTCTCTCAGCCCGCCAAGCACCCCTGAAACGCCATTGTAAAAGGTACTAAACTAGAGAGCACATGACAGAAGTAAGGGCGGTTTCTGAAAAGGGGAACTGGGGGGCAGTATTTTCGTAGAGTGGGTGGTGGCTATATGGATAAATTAACGACAGCAAATGGTAGAGATGCGTGTTATCACAAATGTTAAAAGGCATTCGAGTGGTTTAAAGGAATGTCAGCAAAGCACGGAGAAATACGACAAGCAGAGATCCCCTTTTAGGCCGGATGGGCGGCGAAAGACAGAGCTATATAAATTTACGAATCCGTGAAGGATGTTTGTTGACTGAAATTGGACTTCCGTTTTGAAGACCGGGTCGAGCAGACTTTCGCCACAGTGGGATAATGTAACCACATTCTGCTGCACAGATCGGCACAAATATTAGAGCTACTAGGACTTGGATTAAGTGCTAGTAGCTCTACTATTCTCCTTGATGGGGGATTAATACGACACTTTATTTATTTCCAATTCAGATGCACTTTCAAAGACCACGTATATTTTAAGATTGACAACAAAAAAAGTAAAGACAAACAGAACACTTACATGTAACGGAAATAATGACACATCCTTCCCATTTCCCTTTGTTTTGCATACGTAGAGTTTCCAAGGTCACCCCAAAGCAGTAAACACCATCGTCAAACATCCGGACGTCCATTCCACAGGTGAATTGATTATGGGGAGCAAGGACATGGCAGACCAATTGACTAATTACTTTGATTCTCTGTCACTAAGGAGGACATAAATAATCTTCCAGAAATAGTAGAGGACAGGGGGTCCAGTGAGATGGAGGAACTGAGGGAAATGCACGTTAGTAGGGAAGTGGTGTCCGGGAAATTGAAGGGATTAAAGGCAGATAAATCCTCAGGGCCAGATGGTCTGCATCCCAGAGTGCTTAAGGAAGTAGCCCAATAAATAGTGGATGCATTAGTGATAATTTTTCAAAATTCTTTAGATTCTGGACACTTGAGAATTGGAGGGTGGCTAATGCAACACCACTTTTTTTTTAAAGGAGGGAGAGAGAAACCAGGGAATTATAGACCGGTTAGCCTAACATCGGTGGTGGGGAAACTGCTAGAGTCAGTTATCAAAGATGTGATAACAGCGCATTTGGAAAGCGGTGAAATCATCGGACAAAGACAGCATGGATTTGTGAAAGGAAAATCATGTACGACGAATCTCATATATTTTTTGGTGCGCAAACTTAAAGCGCACGGTATTGGGGGTAAGGTAATGATGTGGATAGAGAATTGGTTGGCAGACAGGAAGCAAAGAGTGGGAATAAACGGGACCTTTTCAGAATGGCAGGCAGTGACTATTGAGGTACCGCAAGGCTCAGTGCTGGGATCCCAGTTGTTTACAATACATATTAATGACTTGGATGAGAGAATTAAATGCAGCATCTCCAAGTTTGCGGATGACACGAAGCTGGGCGGCAGTGTTAGCTGTGAGGTGGATTCTAAGAGGATGCAGGGTGATTTGGATAGGTTAGATGAGTGGGCAAATTCATGGCAGATGCAATTTATTGTGGATAAGTGTGAAGTTACCCACTTTGGTGGCAAAACAGGAAAACAGATTATTGTTATGAATGGTGGCAGTTTAGGAAAAGGGGAGGTGCAACGAGACCTGGGTGTCATTATACACCAGTCATTGAAAGTGGGCATGCAGGTACAGCAGGCCGTGAAAAAGCCGAATGGTATGCTGGCATTTAGAGGAAGAGGAATCGAGTACAGGAGCAGGGAGGTACTACTGCAGTTGCACAAGGCCTTGGTAAGACCACACCTGGCGTATTCTGTGCAGTTTTGGTCCCCTAATCTGAGGAAAGACATCTTTGCCATAGAGGGAGTACAAAGAAGGTTCTTCAGATTGATTCCTGGGATGGCAGGACTTTCATATGATGAAAGACTGGATGAACTAGGCTTATGCTCGTTGGAATTGAAAAGATTGAGGGTGGATCTCATTGAAACGTATAAAATCCTAAAGGGACTGAACAGGCTCGATGTAGGAAGATTGTTCCCGATGTTGGGGAGGTCCAGAACGAGGAATCACAGTTTGAGGATAAAGGGAAAGCCTTTTGGGACCGAGATTAGGAAAAACTTCTTCACACAGAGGGTGGTGAGTCTGTGGAATTCTCTGCCACATGAAACAGTTGAGGCCAGATCATTGGCTATATTTAAGAGGGAGTTAGATATGGCCCTTGTGGCTAAAGGGATCAGGGGGTATGGAGGTAAGGCTGGTACAGGGTTCTGAGTTGGATGATCAGCCATGATCATACTGAATGGCGGTGCAGGCTCGAAGTGCCGAATGACCTATTCTGTACCTATTTTCTATGTTTCTATGTTTCTATGTCAGTAAGGGAAGGATCGGACCAGAAGACCAGAAGTCAGAGTAAGGTAAAAGCGTATTAACAGTATGATGGTTGGGATTGTTTGAAATGTGTACAAACCAGGAGTAGCATGAGTAAGGGTGAAACACTCGGTACAGTTTTCAGCACATGGAACTACGATGTTGTAACCATTACAGAATCTTGGGTGAGAGAGGGGCCGGACTGGATGATTACTGCAATCGATGTTCCGGAAAGATAAAGGAGGAGATGAAAGAGCGGGGTGCTGCTGTACTACTAATCAGGGGCAATCGCACATCTGCACTCAATCAGGTAAAATGCAAGGGTCAGACGCTGAGGAACGGATATGTAATCAAATTTAAGGAAATGTGTAAAAATGATAGGGTAGTTGGCCTGGCGGATTATAAATTCCTGAATATAGACTCGGAACGTCTTAGAACAAAGGATTTAAATTTGTCAAAATTCGTTAAGTGTATCCGGGAGCGTTTCTTAAATCAGTATGTGAACGGTCCAACTAGAGAAGGAGCCGCACTCGACCTTGTGTTGGGTAGGCAGAATGAACAGGTGACTGATCACTTAGTGGATGGACAGTTAGGGAGAAGTGACCTCAACTGCTTAGCTTTCATGATAGCTGCAGAAAAGGAGAGGCATGGTCCCTGTGGGAGAGCTTCAAACTGGAATAGGCCAACTTACGAAGACATTAGGCAGCAACTAAGAAATGTTAACTGAAACATCTTTTCTCTGGCAAGTCAACAGCATACACACGGAAGGTGTTCAAAGAACAATTGTACAGAGTACAGGAAATATATATTCCTCTAAGAAGGCAAGACGAAGACAGAAAGGTAAGAGAACCTTGGATGTTCAGATAGGCGATGAACTGAGACACGCAGAAAAAGAAAAACTATGACATAACTTCGGAAGTGAGAATCAAACGAATTTGGTGAAGGGTATAAATAAGCCAGAAAATTACTGAAGAGGAGAATTAAGAAAGTAGGATCGAGCCATGAAAAATGCTCAGCAAGTATGATTAAGGCGAATCTAAGTCAATTCTATAACAGCTTCAAGAACAAGAGGGTGGCATCACTCAAGGATAACGGGGAGATCGTGGGATTCGATGCGCAGAATGTGAGTGAGGTACTTAGTGAATACTTTTCTTCAGTATTTACCAAGGAAGTAAGATAAAGTGTACAAGATAATGAGAGGCATTAATCCGGTCGAAAGTCAAAGGCTCTTACGCTGGTCTGCAATGGCTAGCTCGAGAGGGCTTAGTTTTAAGGTGCTTGGAAGTAGGAGGAGATGTCAGGGGTAAGTTTTTCTTTTGCACAGAGAGTAGAGGGTGCATGGAATGGGCTGCCAGCGGCGGCAGTTTAGGCAAAAAAGAAAAGATCTTCTGAGACTCTCCTGGATAGCTACATGAAACTCAGAAAATTAGAGGGCTATGGTAGAGCCTAGGTAGTTCTGAGGCAGGGACATGTTCGGCACCGCTTTATGGGCCGAAGGGCCTTCATGTGCTGTAGGTTTTCTATGTTTCTATGCTTCTATGAAACAGTTATGGAAGACCAGGAGATGGGTGCTGAGTGTATAAATACTTTAGGGCTTTTGGAGATCAAGGAAGAGGGACTGTTTGCGCTCCTAATTTGTAAGAATGTGGATACGTCCACAAGGCCTGATGTGATTTACCCCGGGTTTTTGAAGGAGATATGAGACAAGGTTGCTGGCCCTTGACCAGTATCCCCATATTCTCTCTAGCCACAGGCAAGGTCCCGGAGAACTGACGAGTGGCTAATGTTGTACTTATATTTAAAAAGGGAACAAGGGATAATCCTGGGAACCATAGACTACTGAGTCTCACGTAAGTGGTAAGAACATTACTGGAGAAAATTGTTTATACTTTATACTTTATACTGTATTGTCACCAAACAGTTGGTACTAGAACGTACAATCATCATAGCGATATTTGATTCTGCCCTTCACACTCCAGGGATCACAGATATTAAATATTAAAAGTATTAAAAATAGTTAAAATTAGTAAATATTAAAAAAATATATTATAAAACATAAATCAAAAGTAGGACGATAGGAAGTAAGGTAGTGCAAAAAAAAACAGAGGCAGGTCTGGATATTTGGAGGGTACGACCCAGATCCAGGTCAGGATCCGTTCAGCAGGCTAACCACAGTTTGAAAGAAGCTGTTCCCAAGTCTGGCTGTACGAGTCTTCAAGCTCCTGAACCTTCTGCCGGAGAAAAGAGGGACGAAAAATCTGTTGGCTGGGCGGGTCGTGTCCATGATTATGCTGGCAGCACTGCTCCGACAGTGTGCGGTGTAAAGTGAGTCCAAGGACGGAAGATTGGTTTGTGTGATTTGCTGCGCCGTGTTCCGATCTTCTGCAGCTTCTTTCGGTCTTGGACTGGACAACTTCCACACCAGGTTGTGATGCACCCTATAAGAATGCTTTCTACGGTGCATCCATAAATAAATAGTGAGGGTTTTAGGGGACAGGTCAAATTTCTTTAGTTTTTTCAGGAAGTAAACGCGCTGGTGGACCTTCTTGGCAGTGAACTCCGCTTGGTTGGACCAAGTCAGGTCATTTGTGATATTGACCCCGAAGAACTTAAAGCTTTTGACGTGTTCCCCTTGCGACCACCGATGTAAATTGGGTCGTGCGGTCCGCTACTCCTTCTGAAGTCAACAATCAAAGCCTTTGTCTTGCTGACGTTGAGGGATAGGTTATTGTCTTCGCACTATGCCACCAGGTTCTTAATTTCTTCTCTGTATTCAAACTCATCATTACCCGAGATACGGCCTACAATTGTTGTGTCATCAACAAAGTGATATATCGAATTTGATGGAAACTTGGCTACACAATCATGGGTGTACAGTGAGTACAGCAGGAGGCTGAGTACACAGCCTTGTGGAGCACCGGTGCTCAGAGTGATTGCAAGGAAGAGCTTGACCGACCCCTACTTTTACAGACTGGGTCCTGTGCGTGAGGAAGTTGAAGATCCAGCTGCAGATCTGAGTTCGAAGGACCAGGTTCCAGAGCTTAGGAATCAGTTTATTTGGAATGATGGTATTAAAGGCAGAGCTGAAAAGGAGCCTTACGTATGCGTCTTTATTCTCCAGGTGTTTTACGGAGGAATGTAGTGGTAGATAGCATCTGCCGTTGACCTGTTGCTCCGGTAGGCGCATTGCAAAACCTCGAGGTTGACCGGTAGGCTGTGGTTGATGTGTGCCATAACCAATCTCCCGAAGCACTTCATAGCAATTGATGTCAGAGCCACAGGTCGATAGTCGTTCAGGCATGCCACCTTGCTTTTCTTCGGCACTGGGATTGTCGTTGCCTTCTTAAAACACTAGGGGATCGTGGACTGAAACAAGGAGAAGTTGAAGATGTCAGCAAACACTCCAGTTAGCTCGCTTCCACAGGTCCGGAGAACCCCTCCCGGGACGCCATCTGGGCCCGTTGCCTTCCTTGGATTTATTTTCAGGAAGGCCCTTCGAACGTCTTCGTCGGTGACGATGAATCTCGATGCCACCAGGTCCGGTTCATCCGGAGGGAGTTGGACGCTCCTCTTCTGTTCGAATCTTGCGTAGAATACGTTAAGTTAAGTGCATTGGGTATACAAGATTTAGGAAACCATTGGGCGTACTTCGAAGAGCCTTATGACTTTATGCATAGCAGGACGTGCCTTGAAGAGAGATGATCGCGGCTGAACGGACTTAATCGAGCTGGAGGTATTTATATACTGGTGATCCGCAGGGTTCTCTGCTGGGTGCAACGATTATAAATGACCTGGTTGAAAATGTACATTTGCGGATGATGCCAAGATTAGTGAAGTTTGGGATTATGTAGAAGACTGGCAAAGAATATGGATTAGTTGCAGGTATGGGATGAGTAATGGTGGATGCAGTTTAACCCATAGAATTGTGAAGTGTTGCACCTTGGGATAACAAATGAAAGGAGAGAGAACACTGTTAACGGCAAGATCCGTAAGAGTTTTGATGAGCAGAGAGATCTTGGTATCCACGTTTAAATCTCCTTGAAAGTGTCTACAGTGATCTTTAAGGTGGTTTAGAAGACTTATGGAACGCCTCTGTTTATTAGTCAAGGAACTGAGTTCAAAAGTCAAGAAGTTATTTTGCAAATTTATAAAACTCTGGTTGGACCACATCTGGAGTGCTGCATAGATTTAGTACGTGATCTTAAGTTTCCACATTTTGACTGGGACTCAGAAAATGCATAAGAAAGAAATGAAACAGCGTTTGTAAAATGTATTCACGAAAGTTTCCTTAATCAGGAGGTAGAAGGCCCAACGAGAGAGCCTGCGATACTTGATATTCTATCGGGGAATAAGACAGGACAGGTGACAGAAGATTGTGTAGTGGAGCACTTTGCATCCAGTGATCATAAAGTCATTAGTTTCAAGGTAAATATGCAAAAAGTTAGTACTGGTCCGCGAGTTGAGATTCTAAATTCTAGAAAGTTCAGTTTAATGGTATCAGAAATGATCTGACAGGTGTGGTTTGAGATGGTCTGCCTTCTAGCAAAGCTGTACTGGGTAAATGGGAGGTCATCGAACGAGAAATTTCGACTGTACAAACCATGTATGGGCTTGTTAGTGTCATAGCCCGATCCGTGAAGAGTGTGTTCCGGTTCACGGTCCGGTCCATTCCTCTTTGTTCCGGGGTTTCTGGTTTTCCCCAGTTTCTGTTGTTGGCTTATATTTCTCGTTTTGAGGCTGAGAAATAAGTAACTCTGCTAACCAGGGATTCCCTGCTGGACTGTCCTGTCCCCCTCCTTGTCTTTCACCCCTCGTCTGACTCTCTGCCTGCTCACCTGGCCTGGATACCCCGCCTGTATCGCTAAAGTCTTACATCCGGAGCAAGACCGGAGCCTTGTTAGGTCAAGATAAGGAACTGTCTTTCGCTGTGTGGAATTGTCTCTCTGTGTCTATGCCTTCTCTAGGTCAGGCCCGGTCGTTTGTCGCTACCTAGTATTGGGATCTGTCTCTGTGTCCACGCCTGCTCTAGGCGGGTCCGGCCTCTTGCCGCCACCTAGCGTTGGGATCTGTATCTGTGCCCACGCCTTCGCGAGTTGGGTCAGGCCGTTTGCCGCCATCTTGTGTCGGAATCCGTCTCTTCATGTTCAGTGTTCTGAGTATGAGTCCCGGTCCCACGTCCTGTTCCCAAGGAGGGATCCCGGCTCTGTGGTAGGTGTGAGTCCCGGCGCCACGTCCTGTTCTTAAGGAGGGGTCCCGGCTCGGTGTTCCGTGCTCCTGTCTCTTCTAGTCCAGGGCTCCGTACTCCTGAAGACCATCGTCCAATCCGTGCCTAGTCCAGTCCTATCCGAGTCCTGTCCATATGCCTTTACCTGTCCTTGTGTCTCGCCCTACCCAGGAGTTCCACACCCAAGCCTTGTCCAGTCCTGTAGCCTCGTCTTGTTCTACCCTAGTACTGGAGTCGGAGCCCGAGTCAAGTCCTGGGTTCTGGGTCCTTGCCCAGTCTCTAGCTCGGGGTCCATACCCAAGCTTCGAAGTACTCTAGCCTCAAGACCAAGATCCCGGCCTGCAGGCCTCAAGACCAAGACCCCAGCCGGCAGCCAAGCTCAAAATCCCAAACCCCAGCCTGTCTCCAAGCTCAAGATCCAAGTGTCCAGCCGGCAGCCAAGCTCAATATCCAAGACCCTAGCCTCGAGCCTCAAAGCTTGAGACCCCAGCCTGTCTTCAGGCCTCCAGCCTCAAGACCCCAGCCTGTCTCCTGGCCTCCAGCCTGTCTCCAGGCCTCCAGCCTCAAGACCCCAGTCTGTCTCCAGGCCTCCAGCCTCAAGACCCCAGTCTGTCTCCAGGCCTCCAGCCTCAAGACCCCAGTCTGTCTCCAAGCCTCAAGCCTCAAGACCCCAAGCCTGTCTCCAAGCCTCAAGCCTCAAGACCCCAACCTGTCTCCAGGCCTCCAGCCTCAAGACCCCAGACTGTCTCCAAGCCTCAGGCCTCAAGACCCCAAGTCTGTCTCCAAGCTCAAGCTCCAAGTGCCCAGCCGGCAGCCAAGCTCAATATCCAAGACCCTAGCCTTAAGCCTCAAAGCTTGAGACCTCAGCCTCTCTTCAGGCCTCCAGCCTCAAGACCCCAGCCTGTCTCCAGGCCTCCAGCCTCAAGACCCCAGCCTGTCTCCAGGCCTCCAGCCTCAAGACCCCAGTCTGTCTCCAGGACTCCAGCCTCAAGACCCCAGTCTGTCTCCAGGCCTCCAGCCTCAAGACCCCAGTCTGTCTCCAAGCCTCAAGCCTCAAGACCCCAGCCTGTCTCCAGGCCTCCAGCCTCAAGACCCCAGCCTGTCTCCAGGCCTTCAGCCTCAAGACCCCAGCCTGTCTCCAGGCCTTCAGCCTCAAGACCCCAACCTGTCTCCAGGCCTCCAGCCTCAAGACCCCAGTCTGTCTCCAAGCCTCAAGCCTCAAGATCCCAAGTCTGTCTCCAAGCTCAAGCTCCAAGTGCCCAGCCGGCAGCCAAGCTCAATATCCAAGACCCTAGCCTCAAGCCTCAAGGCTTGAGACCCCAGCCTGTCTCCAGGCCTCCAGCCTCAAGACCCCAGTCTGTCTCCAAGCCTCAAGCCTGAGGACCCCAAGCCTGTCTCCAAGCCTCAAGCCTCAAGACCCCAAGCCTGTCTCCAAGCCTCTAGCCTCAAGAACCCAGCCTCCAGTCCTGCAATCATGTCATGTCTATGTCTGGTCCTGGAGCCTGAGCCAGAGGCAAGGTCCAGTTTTTGGGTCCCTGTCCAGACTCTGGCTCGGGGTCCAAGCCCTAGACTACGTTCTTTGCCCTGCTCCTTGTCTGTATCCTGTCACGCCCCTGCTCCTGTCAAGTCCTGTTCCTTGTACTAGAGTGTCTGTGTCTCACATATGGGTCCGTTCCCAGCACCCGATTGAGACAGTTAGACTACAAGGAAAAGATAAACAACGCCGGAAATCTTGGTTTTCAAGAGATATTGAAACCCTGCTTAAAAGAATAAAGGAGGTGAATGACAAGTATAACAGCTAAGAACATACAAGGCACTTAATGGGATGGGAGCATATGGGGTTCTTAAGTGTTTCTTGCATTTGACAAGGTTCCCCATGGGAGTTTCGTCAATAATGCTCAGTGGTTTTGCATCCAAGATTATGTAATAAATTTAATTGGACATTGGTTTTGTGGGAGAAGCAAAAAAAATAAATAGTGGCATATTGCTGCCTCTCTGATGGCAGGCCTCAAAATAGTGGATTGCCGCAGGAATTGATGCTGGGTCCGTTGTGGTTTATAATCTAAATCAACGATCTGAATGAAAGATGTTTTAATGGTTCTTCACCTTACAGCTGACGGCGGGGTGGGGTGGAGTGGAATGGGAGAATGTAATAGAGAGCGAGGAAGACTATAATGGGTTGCGGAAGGATCTGCGTCACATGGAAAAATGGGCTGAAAGCAGGCAGATTGAATTTAATGTCGACAAGTGCGAGGTGTTGCTCTTCGGTAGGTCGACCCAGGGTAGGTCTTACACAATAGGGTACTTAGGGTGCTGTTAAAAAGGGGATCCTGGGAGACAAGTCCGTAATTGATTGATAATGAAGTTACAGCTCGTAAAGAATGCATTCAGCATATTGGCCTTCATAAATAAAGGTACTGACTAAATGATATGGGAAATTACGTTGAAATTGTATAAGAAGTTGGTAAGGTTAATTTGGTGTAATGTGTGCAGTTTTCGTCACCAAAAAGAAATAAGTAAATAAGGTTGAAAGAATACAGATAACATTTGCAAGGATGTTACTGGTTCTAGATGACCTGAGTTAGAAGGAAAGTTGGAATAGGGTAGTAATTTGTTTTCATTGGAACGTAGGTTGAGTGAATATTTTGGATGTATACAAAATTATGAAAGGGCATAGATAGGCTGAAGCCAATCAGGCCTTTCTCAACAATGTTGAACAGGGACTACAATTGGAGGTGATGAGTGAACAAAGGTGGACATTTTAAATGGAATTTTAAACGGCTAGCCACTCAGACTTCCAGACTCGTCAATGCAAGCTAGATTTTAACATTTCAGAGACATGGATCGTCGGAGTATGAAAGACCATATGCCCGGTACAGGTCGATGGGATTAGGCAGTTTAAGTGTTTCGAAACGGACTGCATGCGACGACTGGCATGATTCTGTGCTGTACTTTTCTAAGAATCTATGATTCTGGCCCAGGGGAAAAGACTGTTACCTTATATCTTATATCTGCTTTTCTTGATCTACAGCACTCTATACTACCCCAGAACCTCCTCCACTTCAGGTGCTGTAGCTCGGGACCTTCATGTCACCTCACTGTTACCCTCCAACCTCGGTACTATCTGCTATAATCGCGTTCTTTCTATTGCAGAGCGACGACAATTGTATGCAGCATTCGAGGTATCGTCTTGCCAACGCATTATGCAGAAGTAACATGTCCTTCATGATTCTGTACTCAGTGACTGATAGAGGTCAGCGTCCCAAGCGCTTTCTCATCTCGTACCACCACCGTCATTTTAAGTGTCTGTTAACTGTCCATTTATATATGATTTGGATCTCATTCGTCATTTCTTCTGGCAAAACTTTCCAGACACCAACGTATCCCTTGAAGCTCTTTCCTTTCACCTTAAACCCCTCTTCCTTTTGATACCCCTACCAAATGGAAACTGTCTTTGCCGATTTCTTCGGTCTACACTTCTCATAACATCATATCCGCTGTCACGTGACAGGCGACAATGACTGTAGAATTGAGTCAGGTTTTATAAACAAATAAACATTTATTAAACTCTACTCAAAATGAGTAAAAAGATAAACAAACGAAAACCTTAACTGTCAGTAAACTGCTATGCTGCCATTTAACAAACCGCCAAATTCACTACTAGTTCTGAAACCGGTAAATGCGAAAACACTTCTTAAAGTGGTAAATTAGAACACAGTTCTTAGAATGGTAAACTTGAAAGTCCAAGTTATTTATGCAGTCAATTAGGAGCGACTTTCCTGAATTAAAGAATTCCTCGAAGCGTTGACGTTACTGTCGATCCCAGCCAGAAACTGCCTTCTCCTCAGGATTCACGACGACGGACATAAAAGGGTTTAAAGCCACTGTCCTTTTCTTTGTAGAATAGACTAAGTACTGCCCAACCTTTTCTGTTTAGCAGAGGTTATCTCATACAGATCACTCTTTCTTGAACAAGTTCAATAATGGTCGATTCCCTCCAAAGCCGCCGAACGACTGCTTCAGGATCCCGTCTTCACTCTCCAATACTGCTGAAAAGGTACATCAACGAATCTGGCAGCTGCTAGTGAAACTGCCGGCCCAGCACTTCTGTACCTTACAATAGACAGTAGAACTCCCTTTTAAAATTAAACTGCGTCATAAGACAAATTTGCAGCCTAGCGGAGTATCTCACTGACGATTTAAACTGAAAACTATCTGCGTCACCAGGGGTCTACCTTTATATACCTGGTGAGAACAAGTCATCACATGACCTCACATCGGTGGGAAAATTACATCATGTGACCGCCGCAAGTTCATTACATCATCCTCATAAGACAGTCACAAGATATCCATGCGGTATGTAACACCCCTTATCAGGTCATCCTTCAATCCCCATTACCCAATCTCTCCCCTGAACTGAAGACCACTATTGCAGGAAACCTGCTTCTGAATCTCTGTTGCATTCTCTTCAATGTGGCAATCAGAAACGCACAAAATTTCCAAGTCTCGTCGAACCTGTGTTATGCAAAATGTCATCGCAACACCCAATATTCAGAGCTCATAGCACACCACAGTGCCCCCAGTGGAAGACCTCGTATTTGGGACAAATTCCATCTGCCAACAACCCTCATAATTAATTGACTTATCCAAAGGACCCAACAGGGGTTCATGGACCCCTCAGTTAATGGTCCGGGTATGGCATTTAAAAAAAAAGGTTTAGGATCTATTTCTCCTCTTTATATGATAACGTGACAATTTTCAGAACTTCGCAGTGTTTAGCTTTCAAACAACACAGAGCAATTGTGGGTTTGCAGAACTGGCAAAAAAAAAAAAGGAGAGAGTGAGGAGGCATGGTATCCAAGGGAGCCTTGCTCTGCGGATCCAAAATCTGCTTGTCCACAGAAGACAAAGAGTGCTTGTAGAAGTCTCATATTCTGCATGGAGTTCGGTGACTATGTGATGTGCCTCAGGGATGTGTTCTCGGACCCCTTCTCTTCGTTTATTTTTGTAAATGTCCTGGGTGAGAAAGTCGAAGGATGGCTTTATAAATTTACTGATGACACAAATGTTGGGGGTGATGTGGATGGTGTGCGGCGCCGTCAGAGGTTATATCGATAGGATGCAAAATGGGACTGAGAAGTGGCAGATGGAGTTCAAATATGTGTGAGATTGTTCATTTTGGTAGGTCAAAGTTGATGGCAGAATTCAGTACGAATGGTAAGACTCTTGGCAGTGTGGAAAATCCTTTGTCTACATAACGTTTACAAGGCGTTTCCCAAACTGCCACATGAGAGGATGCTTTAAAAAAATATACAAGGCTTCGAATTCAGGATGTATTAGTGGGTCGGATTTGACATGAGCTAACTGGGAGAAGACAGCGAGTATTAGTATCGACCTGTCTCTTTGACTGGAGGCCTCTGACAAATGGCATGCCGCAGGGATCATAGAAACATAGAAACATAGAAAATAGGTGCAGGATGAGGCCATTCGGCCCTTCGAGCCTGCACCGCCATTTATTATGATCATGGCTGATCCTCCAACTCAGAACCCCGCCCCAGCCTTCCTTCCATACCCCCTGCCCCCCGTAGCCGCAAGGGCCATATCTAACTCCCTCTTAAATATAGCCAATGAACTGGCCTCAACTGTTTCCTGTGGCAGAGAATTCCACAGCTTCACCACTCTCTGTGTGAAGAAGATTTTACTAATCTCGGTCCTAAAAGGCTTCCCCTCTATCCTCAAACTGTGGCCCCTCGTTCTGGACTTCCCCAACATCGGGAACAATCTTCCTGCATCTAGCCTGTTCAGCCCCTTTAGGATTTTATACGTTTCAATGAGATCCACCCACAATCTTTTCAATTCCAACGAGCATAAGCCTAGTTCATCCAGTCTTTCATCATATGAAAGTCCTGCCATCCCAGGAATCAATCTGAAAAACCTTCTTTGTACTCCCTCTGTGGCAAAGATGTCTTTCCACAGATTAGGGGACCAAAACTGCACAGAATACTCCAGGTGTGGTCTTACCAAGGCCTTGTGCAACTGCAGTAGTACCTCCCTGCTCCTGTACTCGATTCCTCTTCCGCTAAATGCCAACATACCATTCGGCTTTTTCACGGCCTGCTGTACCTGCATGCCCACTTTCAATGACTGGTGTATAATGACACCCAGGTCTAATTGCACCTCCCCTTTTCCTAAACAGGCACCATTCATAATAATAATCTGTTTTCCTGTTTTGCCACCAAAGTGGGTAACTTCACACTTATCCACAATAAATTGCATCTGCCATGAATTTGCCCACTCATCTAACCTATCCAAGTCACCCTGCATCCTCTTAGAATCCACCTCACAGCTAACACTGCCGCCCAGCTTCGTGTCATCCGCAAACTTGGAGATGCTGCATTTAATTATCTCATCCAAGTCATTAATATATATTGTAAACAACTGGGGTCCCAGCACTGAGCCTTGCGGTACCCCACTAGTCACCACCTGCCATTCTGAAAAGGTCCCGTTTATTCCCACTCTTTGCTTCCTGTCTGCCAACCAATTCTCTATCCACATCATTACCTTACCCCCAATACCGTGTGCTTTAAGTTTGCACACTAATCTCCTGTGTGGGACCTTGTCAAAAGCCTTTTGAAAATCCAAATATACCACATCCACTCGTTCTCCCCTATCCACTCTACTAGTTACATCCTCAAAAAATTCTATGAGATTCGTCAGACATGATTTTCCTTTCACAAATCCATGCTGACTTTGTCCGATCATTTCACCGCTTGCCAAATGTGCTGTTATCACATCCTTGATAACTGACTCCAGCAGTTTCCCCACCAGCAACGTTAGGCTAACCGGTCTATAATTCCCCGGTTTCTCTCTCCCTCCTTTTTAAAAAAGTGAAGTTACATTAGCCACCCTCCAATCCTCAGGAACTAGTCCAGAATCTAACGAGTTTTGAAAAATTATCACTAATGCACCCCGATTTCTTGGGCTACTTCCTTAAGCACTCTAGGATGCAGACCATCTGGCCCTGGGGATTTATCTGCCTCCAATCCCTTCAATTTACCTAACACCACTTCCCTACTAACATGTATTCCGCTCAGTTCCTCCATCTCACTGGACCTTCTGTCCCCTACTATTTCTGGAAGATTATTTATGTCCTCCATAGTGAAGACAGAACCAAAGTAATTATTCAATTGGTCTGCCATGTCCTTGCTCCCCATAATCAATTCACCTGTTTCTGTCTGCAGGGGAACTACATTTGTCTTTACCAGTCTTTTCCTTTTTACCTATCTATAAAAGCTTTTACAGTCCGTTTTTATGTTCCCTGCCAGTTTTCTCTCATAATCCTTTTTCCCTTCCTAATTAAGCCCTTTGTCCTCCTCTGCTGAACTCTGAATTTCTCCCAGTCCCCAGGTGAGCCACTTTCTCTGGCTAATTTGTATGCTTCTTCTTTGGAATTGATAGTATCCCTAATTTCTCTTGTCAGCCACGGGTGCACTACCTTCCTTGATTTTTTTTTGCCAAACTGGGATGAACAATTGTTCTAGTTCATCCATGCAACCTTTAAATGCTTGCCATTGCATATCCACCGTCAATCCTTTAAGTGTCATTTGGCAGTCTATCTTAGCTAATTCACGTCTCATACGTTCAAAGTTACCCCTCTTTACGTTCAGAACCTTTGTTTCTGAATTAACTATGTCACTCTCCATCTTAATGAAGAATTCCACCATATTATGGTCACTCTTACCCAAGGGGCCTCTCATGACAAGATCGCTAATTAACCCTTCCTCATTGCTCAAAACCCAGTCCAGAATAGCCTGCTCTCCAGTTGGTTCCTCGACATGTTGGTTCAAAAAACCATCCCGCATGCATTCGAAGAAATCCGCTTCCTCAGCACCTTTACCAATTTGGTTCACCCAATCTACATATAGATTGAAGTCACCCATTATAACTGCTGTTCCTTTATTGCACACATTTCTAATTTCCTGTTTAATACCATCTCCGACCTCACTACTACTGTTAGGTGGCCTGTACACAACTCCCACCAGCGTCTTCTGCCCCTTAGTGTTATGGAGCACTACCAATATCGATTCCACATCTTCCCGGCTTATGTCCTTCCTTTCTATTGCGTTAATCTCTTCTTTAACCAGCAACGCAACCCCACCTCCCCTTCCTTCATGTCTATCCCTCCTGAATATTGAATATCCCTGAACGTTGAGCTCCCATCCCTGGTCACCCTGGAGCCATGTCTCTGTGATCCCAACTATATCATAATCATTAATAACAATCTGCACTTTCAATTCATCCACCTTATTACGAATGCTCCTTGCATTGGCACATAAAGCCTCCAGGCGCTCTTTTACAACTCTCTTAGCCCTTGCACAATTATGTTGAAAAGTGGTCCTTTTTAATGTTTGCCCTGGATTTGTCGGCCTGCCACTTTTACTTTTCTCCTTATCGGTGCTGTGTCCATTGTTATTCATTTCCAATATAAATAATTTTGGGGAAAATATAACAACAGAATCAGGAGTTAGCAAAGGTGTAGAGACGGGAAAATTCTCAGAAGTATACAAAGTTCCAGTGCAGGTACAGAAAGTGCATGTGCCAGAATGTGAAAGAAACCAGATGTTATATTGGTACTATGAGAGTTTTGGACATCAAGAAGCCGATAAATCTATGCAACAGTTGTATTGCTGGCCAAAAATGTCAGGAGCTGTAAAACATTGCTATTCGAATTGTTTATTTTTTACTCAGTATTGCCCAAAACAAAATTGTTGCGAAAAGCAGTTTTAAGACACACACGGCCCGTAGAAGGACCAAGGGTTAAATTGAAGAATGATTTTGTCGGACCTTCTTCCTCCATTCCCTGGAAGACTGAAATATATTGTCGTGAGAGTAGATAGTTTCACCAAGTTGTGGAGGCTTTTGTAACTGCAAATCTGATCAGGCTGGGGTGACGCAAAGGTTTCATCTTCCTCATCGGCCCCCATATAATGGAATCGTTAAATGCATGATCAGGAATTTCTTTTACGGATTTAGGATTTTTTTTTTTTAGCCAGAGACTGGTGAGTTTATGGAATGCTCTGCTGCAGACTGCGATGGAGGCCAAATCATTGGGTATATTAAAGGCGAAAGTTGACAGTTTCCTGATCATAAGGACATCAGTAGAATATAGCGAGAAGGCAAGAGTATGGATTCGTGTGGTATCTGGGAACAGCCATGATGAAAGGATGGAACAGGCTCGATGGGCTGAATGCCTAATTCTGCTCGTATGTCATATGGTCCTGGGATCTTATGGACAAGTGGGTGAAGCAATTAATTGACACTATTACGGAAGCTCATTATGTCAAATCTCGTAATATGGGACGGAAGTAACAGCAGAATAAGGCTTGTTTTGATGTGCGAACAAAACCTAGGGAGTTGGAGATAGGACAGTAGGCTATGATTTTTGTACATCAAACACGCACTTTTGCATCTTTTACAGATTTGTTGGCTGTATGTTGACAGAGCCAGTCCATCAGGTTAAGGAATCCAAACTGCTCTAAATAAGTTAGGTTAGTATCAAATTAACCAGCCTAATTCCTTTGGAGATAGTCAATGTTCTCTAGAAGCTGATGTCCATAAGGCACACTGGCAGTGGGAGCTCCGGAGGGAGATGGTGATGCTCTTAGATTTACTTTTTGAGGCATTTGACGATGGTGAGGATGAAGGAGTAGTCACATCTTCAGTGAGTTTGGTGACCATTTCTAGTTTGTTCCCGGATGTTCAGTGCTATCCTCATCATATTCAATATCAAGAAGAGAGGTTTAAGGCTGGGCAATCTTTACAATCGCCTAATTGAAAACAAAGATAATGGATGAGTGCATTCATCACCAGATAATCTGGAAATACAGCCGGGGATAGAAACCTTAAATGTATAGGAGGTATCAGATAGTTAGATACAGCAAAAACAGGATCTGTTTTTGATTTTTGTATATTTACATATTTTCAGAAATGATTGGTGATGCAATACTGTTGATGAGTGAGCTCATAGTCATTGAAGGCTCCTTTGAAAATTGCATTTACAATGAACGAATTTGTGAATGACTGAGATAGATTGCGTAAAGGAAATAAGACAGCCTGTTAACATTCGTGGTTGAATAATGGTCATATAGGAAAAAAAAAATAGGACTATTAGGATAACAGTGGGACATCACACAATGGTATTGATGTGGAAACAATTCAGAAAAAAAAAGAGTATGTATTATCATGTGACCTAGGTAACTCAATCTCAGCGGCCCTGGAGCTCGAAGACTTTCCACACATGCGTTACTCAATGGTGTGAATTAGGATAGCTGATTCCACAACCATCAAATGTCAACTGTTGCTAATCCTTTGTTGTGTGATGAGGTTCGGTCAAAAAGAGTAAATTTGTTGCTTGTCATCGAAAAGGAGAATATTGAGTTTATCTAAAGGATTTAATTTTAAAAAATGGTTAACCAATTGTGGATTGTTCCTTGTGATTGTGTTCCACCTATTTTATCTGTCAATAACAGAGTATTTAATTTTACGTCAGACGAAGTTAGAATTATTAACCTTAATGCAATTAATGAACAATGGGATGAATTAAAAATCATGTAGGTTTAACTGATGCAACACACATCAAAGTTGCTGGTGAACGCAGCAGGCCAGGCAGCATCTCTAGGAAGAGGTACGGTCAACGTTTCAGGCCGAGGCTCTTCGTCAGGACTAACTGAAGGAAGAGTTAGTGCGAGATTTGAAAGTGGGAGGGGGAGAGGAGATCCAAAATGATAGGAGAAGACAGGAGGGGGAAGGATGGAGCCAAGAGCTGGACAGGTGATTGTCCATGAAGAAGAGTAGGGTTGTAGACGGGAGAATGGGTCACACCGCTCTGGTCTTCAGCCTGCTCTGGATCTCTTTATTGCTAACTGCCAACGGGACATCGACAAGCTTGACTTCACCGTACCTTGTCCCTATTCCAACCTCATTCATTCGGAACGCTCTGCTCTCCACTCCCTCCGCACTAATCCTAACCTTAATATTAAATCCGCCGATAAGGGGGGTGCTGTTGTAGTCTAGCGTACTGACCTCTACCTTGCCGAGGCACAGCGACAACTCGCGGATACCTCCTCTTATTTACCTCTCGATCGGGAGCCCACTGAGGAGCACCAGGCCATTGTCTCCCACACCATCACCGACTTTATCCGCTCAGGGGAACTCCCATCGACTGCTACCAACCTTATAGTTCCCACACCTCGCACTTCCCGTTTCTACCTCCTACCCAAGATCCACAAACCTACCTGTTCTGGCAGACCTATTGTCTCAGCTTGCTCCTGCCCCGCCGAACTCGTTTCGGCATACCTCGATACGCTTGTGCTTCAGCCTACTCGAGAAAAGGCTATCATTGATTGGCTGCTGTGTAGTGACACAGATCTTATCAAGGAGCTTAATGTAAAAAGACACTGAGGATGTAAGTGATCATAATATGATTGAATGCATACTACAGTTTGTGAGAGAAAAAAAATAATTAATACGTAAATTCATGGCAGTGGAATAAAAAAACTACAGAGGCCTGAGAGAGCAGCTTGTCCAGATGGATTGGAGGAGGATACTGACGGGGATGACCACAGAGCCCAGATGACTGATGTTTCTGGCAATAGTTCCCAAAGCGAGGGATAGATATGTCCTACAGAAGAAGAAGTTCTCAAATAGCAGAAGTAGGCAACTATGCCTGGCAAAGGATGTGAAGGACTGCATAAAAGCTACGGAAGGGCATATCAAGTAGTAAAAGTGAGTAGCAATTTGGATGTTAAGAAACTTTTAAAATCAGTCAATATGCAACTAAAAAGCTATAAGAATGAAAAAAAGATGAAATATTAGCTCAGACTATCGAATAATATAAATCAGAATACAAACAAAATCAGTTTGTTAAGAGTAAATGGAGGTTAGATTGATATTGAACCACTGGAACATGATGTTCGTCAGGTAGGAATGTTGGACAAGAACAGGCAGATCACCGTATGGGGTACTTTGCATCTGTTTTCACCGTGGAAGAGACCAGCAGTGTGCCAGAGATCTGTGACTGTCAAGGGGCTGAAGACAGTGTCATTGCTATTATAAAGGGAAATGTGCGAAGCAAACTCAAAGATCTTAAACAACAGGAATTCTGCAGATGTTGGAAATTCAAGCAACACACATGGAAGTTGCTGGTGAACGCAGCAGGCCAGGCATCATCTCTTGGAAGAGGTGCAGTCGACGTTTCAGGCCGAGACCCTTCGTCAGGACTAACTGAAGGAAGAGTGAGTAAGAGTTTTGAAAGTTGGAGGGGGAGGGGGAGAGATTAAACCCGTCGTTAAGGGGGGCTGCTGTTGTAGTCTAGCGCACAGACCTCTACCTTGCCGAGGCACAGCGACAACTCGCGGATACCTCCTCTTATTTACCCCTCGATCGTGACCCCACTGAGGAGCACCAGACCATTGTCTCCCATACCATCACCTACGTTATCCGCTCAGGGGATCTCCCATCCACTGCTACCAACCTTATAGCTCCTGCACCTAACACTTCCTGTTTCTACCTCCTACCCAAGATCCACAAACCTGCCTGTCCTGGCAGACCTATTGTCTCAGCTTGCTCCTGACCCACCGAACTCATTTCTGCATACCTCCGCTCGGTTTTATCCCCCGTTGTTCAATCCCTTCCTACCTATGTTCGTGACACTTCTCACGCTCTTAAACTTTTCGAAGATTTTAAGTTCCCTGGACCCCACCGCTTTATTTTCACCATGGATGTGCAGACCCTATATACTTCCATCGCCCATCAGGAAGGTCTCAAAGCTCTACGCTTCTTTTTGGATTCCAGACCTAATCAGTTCCCCTCTACCACCACTCTGTTCCGTCTAGCGGAATTAGTCTTTACTCATAATAATTTCTCCTTTGGCTCCTCCCACTTCTTCCAAACTAAAGGTGTAGCTATGGGCACCCGTATGGGTCCTAGCTATGCCTGCCTTTTTGTTGGCTTTGTGGAACAATCTATGTTCCGTGCCTATTCTGGTATCTGTCCCCCACTTTTTGTTCGCTACATCGACGACTGCATTGGCGCTGCTTCCTGTACGCATGCAGAGCTCGTTGACTTTATTAACTTTGTCTGCTACTTTAACCCTGCCCTCACGTTTACCTGGTCCATCTCCCAAACCTCCCTCCCCTTTCCAGATCTTTCTGTCTCTGTCTCTGGAGACAGTTTATCCACTGATTTCTACTATAAGCCTGCTGACTCTCACAGCTATCTGGACTATTCCTCTTCTCACCCTGTCTCTTGCAAATACGTCATCCCCTTCTCGCAATTCCTCCGTCTCCGCCGCATCTGCTCTCAGGATTAAGCTTTTCATTCTAGGACGATGGAGATGTTTTCCTTTTTTGAAGAAACGGGCATCCCTTCCTCTACTATCAACTCTGCTCTTAAAGGCATCTCCCCCATTTCACGTATATCTGCTCCATCCTCCCGCCACCCGACTAGGAATAGGGTTCCCATGGTCCTCACCTACCACCCCACCAGCATCCGGGTCAAACATATTATTATCCGTAACTTCCGCCACCTCCAACGGGATGCCACCACTAAGCACATGTTTCCCTCCCCACCCCCTCTCTGCTTTCCCAAGGGATCGCTCCCTACACGACTCCCTTGTCCATTCTCCCCCCACCCACCCCCATCCATACCCACTGATCTCCCTCCTGGCACTTATCCGTGTAAGCGGAACAAGTGCTACACATGCCCTTTCACTTTCTCCCTTACCACCATTCAGGGCCCCAAACAGTCCTTCCAGGTGAAGCGACACTTCACCTGTGAGTAGGCTGGGTGTCATACTTCGTCCGGTGCTCCCGATGTGGCCTTTTATATATTGGCGAGAGCTGACGCAGACTGGGAGACCGCTTTGTGAACACCTACGCTCTGTCCGCCAGAGAAAGCAGGATCTCCCACTGGCCACACATTTTAACTCCACATCCCATTCCCATTCTGACATGTCTATTCACGGCCTCCTCTACTGTAAAGATGAAGCCACACTCAAGTTGGAGGAACCTTATATTCCGTCTGGGTAGCCTTCAACCTGATGGCATGAACATCGACTTCTCTAACTTCCACTAATGCCCTACCACCCCTCGTACCCCATCTGTTACTTACTTTTATACACACATTCTTTCTCTCACTCTCCTTTTTCACCATCTGTCCCTCTGAATATACCCCTTGCCCATCCTCTGGGTTTCCGCCCCTCGCTCCTTGTCTTTCTTCCCGGACCTCCTGTCCCGTGATCCTCTCATATCCCTTTTGCCTATCACCTGTTCAGCTCTTGGCTCCATCCCTCACCCTCCTGTCTTCTCCTATCATTTTGGATCTCCCCCTCCCCCTCCAACTTTCAAATCTCTTACTAACTCTTCCTTCAGTTAGTCCTGACGAAGGGTCTCGGGCTGAAACGTCGACTGTACCTCTTCCAAGAGATGCTGCCTAGCCTGCTGCGTTCACCAGCAAATTTGATCTGTTTTGCTCAAAGATCTTAAGGTCGAAACGTCACCTGGGCCAGATGGACTACAGCCCAGAGTCTTGAGAGCGTTTGCTGATGAAATAACGGACGCACTGGTCAAGGTCTTTCAAGAATTTCGTGATTCTGACATGGTCCCTGAGGACTGGAGCATTGAAAATTTCAGTGCACTCTTCAGGAAGGAAGGAGGGCAAAAGAAGAAATGTATAGGTCATCTAGCCTAACCTCAGTGGTTTTGAAAGTGTTGGGAGTGTAGTATTGAGGATAAAGTTTCGAGGAACTTGGAGACTAATGATGAAGTAAGTCAACGTCAGCATGGTTTCTGCCATGGGAAAGCTTGTCTGACAATCTATTTGAGATCTTTGTGGAAGTAACAAGCAGGATGGACAAAGGAGAGGCAGTAGATGTCATTTATCTGGATTATCAAAACACGTTTGTTAAAGTGGTTAACAAGATAAATTCCGATGACGTTACCGGAAAGATACTGGCATATAAGGGGATGGCATGGCTGACAGTTAGAAACCAGAATGAAGGAATAAAAGGGATCTGTTCTGGTTGGCTTCTGGTGACTAGCTGTGTTCTTCAAGGGTCAGTGTTGAAATCGCTGTTTTTAACATTATTTGTAAATGATATGGATAACGGAATTGATGGTTTTGTTGCGATTACCCTAATGCGATGGGGAAACAACTTTAAGAGTCAGGACTTTCCAATTATACACATGATACATAGGGAAATGCCAGCCCTTAATCCATTTATTCCGACAGGGCTATGAGACTCAGGTTTCTTAAAGCGGTTACCATACTCTGGGTCGATCTTTGCTGGAATAGACTACTCCCTCCAGTCTCCACCCAGAACAGAGTTACTAAACCAGAGCTCCCGGATAATATCCCCCCAACAGAATTAATTCTCGCATTAAAGGGATCGATATTAATGGCATCCCTTCTACGATGTAGAAAGGATTCCTCGTACAAATTTGGTAATCTGAACATTTGGTACAGTGTTCAAGTTCAAACAGCATTCCCAGGAATGTAGCACAGGATCTCCCACCACTAGTCAGCATCCACCTACATGCCATTCTGCAATAGAGGGGTATACAAATGCACTTGCTTCTGATTAGCTGCTGGGTATTTGGACGCAAAAAAAAAAGCACTTCTGGAATCCGCCCCCCCCCCTTAAAATATGGGGATCGTATACTCAGAATAAAGTGCTCTTCATTTCTGCCCCTGCACCTCAATTTCCATGTGTCCTCTGACAAATACGAGTTTTCCCTGAAACCGATTGCGTTGGAAACAAGTTACAGAACAAACGAAACAAAGTCACAGATTAAGACACAATAAACGTGTAACAGATTATTTATAAGGCACAGGAAACAAATTAACATGCAGAAAGCACAAGAAACAAACCCAGGCTAGACTCCACTTCGTATAGAACTTCAAGTGCTGGGTGTGACTCCAAAATAAAACCGGTGACGAGGCTCTGACTGGGGACTTTCAGAGCGTTGGATAGGTTCTGGAACATGTCAGATTAGAAATAAAACATTAGTTTATTCTTGTGGAACATCCCATACTAATGAAGTAGGAATTCTTATGGATGAAAACATGGCAAAAAAGTGTTTTAGCACATTGGGCAATATCGGAAAGAGTGTTCCTTGTTAGATTCAGAGGACAAACATTTGAATTAGAAATCATATAGGTATATGCACCAACAACAGATGGAAAAAATGAACATATAGATAAATTCTCTGAAGAGTTTGTACAAGCAAAGAATGGATGCAAATCTCAAGATATTGTTATTGTCATGGGAGATCTAAATGCTAAAGATGCTGATAGAAATACCATAGGAACATTTGGACGTGGTGAAAGAAATGAAAGAGGTGAGAAATGGGTAGAATGGTGCAAGAAGAATAATCAGGTCATTATGAAGTGCAAGAAGAACGAGACTCCGCAGGCGCGTGACGACAACAGGACAGCGCGGAGAGTTTAAAAAGGAAGTTTGCTACCAACGACTGTCTTTTGGATGGGGACTGCAGAGCGTCGTGGGAGCTGAATTCTGAAGGAAGGCAGTTTTTTTTTTAACTTCTTTGAGTGCAAGAAGAAAGAGACTGCGCAGGCGCGTGACGTCAACAGGGTAGCGCGGAGAGTTTAAAAAGGAGACCACCCTATACAGCGGGCAGCGGAGTGAGTGGGAGCACAGTGCAGGGCTTTGGCTTCAATGGGCTTCGGCGGTAAACGGGAAGAGGCGAGAGCGAATCACCAACTCTTTTTTTCTGCCCCACCCCGCATCCTTTTCGCGAATAGGCCCGGACAGATAGGAACAGCAGGGCTCTCAGAGCTAACGGTACGAGCTAACGGTTTAGAAAGTTCGTCTGCTTGGCGAGGTAAATGGGTGAATAGACTTATTTTTTTCCTATTTCATTTCTGTAGAATTAGATAGCATGCCTGCAGGGTTAGAGCTTTGTTCAAGGTGTCAGATATGGGAATCCCGGCGACCTCCAGTCTCCCTGGTGGCCACATCTGCGCCAGGTGCACCGAGATGCAGATCCTCAGAGACACTGTTAAGGAACTGGAGCTGCAGCTTGATCACCCACTGCTTATGAGGGAAAGCGAAGAGGTGATAGACCGGAGGTACAGGGAGGGAGTCATGCCTAGGCTACAGGGGTCAGAAAACTGGGTCACTGTCGAGAGAGGGAAGGAAAATTGCCGGATAGTGGAGAGCGCGCCTGTGGCTGTCCCTCCCCACAACAAATATCTTGTTCTGATGCTGTTGAGGGGGATGACCTGACAGGGGACGCCCACGGTGACCGGGTCTCTGGCACTGAGCCTGGCACTGTTGTGCAGGAGAGAAGGAGAGAGAAGAGAAATGCGGTAGTCGCAGGGGATTCCATAGTCAGGGTAACGGGCAGGAGATTCTGTGAACCTGATAGAGATACTCGCATGGTGTGTTGCCTCCCAGGTGCCAGGGTACGGGATGTCTGGGATCGGATCCTGAATATTCTGAAGGGAGAGGGTGAGCAGCCAGTTGTCTTGGTACATGTTGGTACCAATGACATAGACAGGACAAAGGAGGTGACCTGAAGAGAGATTTCCAGGAGTTAGGAAGGAAGCTGAGAAGCAGGACCTCCAGGGAGATAATCTCGGGATCGCTATCTGTGCTACGTGCTGGCTAGGGCAAGAATAGTAGGATTAGGCAGATGAATGCGTGGCAGAGAGACTGGTGCAGTGGGGCAGGGCTTCAGATTCTTGGACAACTGGGATCGCTTCTGGGGGAAGTTGGCCTGTTCAAAAAGGACGGGTTACACCTAAACCCGAAGGGGACCAATATCCTGGCGGTAAAGTTTAATAGAGCTCTTAGGGAGGGTTTAAACTAATTTGGCTGGAGGATGGGAACCGGAATGACAGAGCTGGGGAAGGGGAAAACAGAAATAAATGTAAGATACCAAGCAGTGAAGATGTCAGGAAAGACAGGCAGGTGATGGGGCAAATTTGTAGCCATTGGAATGAGTCGCAGTGCAATGAAGTTGCAGTGAAACCAAAGCGAGAAGTACTGGTCTTACGGTGTTATACTTAAATGGACGCAGCATAAGCAATAAGGTGGATGATCTTGTCGTAAACTACAGATGGGCAGGACTGATATTGCGACATCACTGAGACGTGGATAAAGGATGCATGTCTCTGGGAGCTGAAGGTCCAAGGATACACGGTGCATCGGAAGGATAGGATGGTAGGCAGACGGGAGGGCGTGGCTTTATTGGTAAGAAATGATATTAAATAATTAGAAAGCGGTGATATATGATCGGTAGGTGCAGAATGTTTATCGGTTGAGCTAAGAAATTGCAAGGAGTAAAGGACCCTGATGGCAGTTATTTATAGGCCTCCAAACAGCTGCAGGGATGTGGACTACAAATTACAACAGGAAATAGAAAAAGCTTGTCAGAAGGGCAATGTTATGATAATTGTGGTGGATTTTAACATGCGAGCGGATTGGGAAAATCAGGTAGGCACTGGATCTCAAGAGAGAGAATTTGTAGAATGTCTGCGAGTTGACTTTTTAGAACAGATTGTTGTCGAGCCCAATAGGGATCGGCTGTACTGGATTGGGTATTGTGTAATGAACCGGAGGTGATTAGAGAGATTGAGGTGAAGGAACCCTTAGGAGGCAGTGATCATAACATCATTGAGTTCTTCACTGTGATATTTGGAATAGAGAAGCCGAAATCTGATGTGTCGCTATTTCAGTGCAGTAAAGGAAATTACACTGGTATGAGAGAGGACCTGACCAAAGTTGACTGGAAAGGGACACTGGCGGGAAAGACGGCAGAGCAGCAGTGGCTGGAGTTTATGCGAGAAGTGAGGAAGGTGCAAGACAGGTATATTCCAGAAAAGAAGAAATTTTCGCACGGAAACAGGGTGCAACAGTGGTTGACAAAAGAAGTCAAAGCCAAAGTTAAAGCAAAGGATAGGGCATACAAGGAAGCAAAAATTAGTGGGAAGACAGAGGATTGGGAAGTTATTAAAACCTTACAAAAGGAAACTAAGAAGGTCATTAAGAGAGAAAATATTAGCTATGAAAGGAAGCTAGCAAATAATATCAAAGAGGATACTGAAAGCTTTTTCAAGTACATCAAGAGTAACATACAGGTGAGAGTAGATATAGGACCAAAAGAAAATGATGCTGGAGAAATTGTAATGGGAAATAAGGAGGTGGCAGAGGAACTGAACGAATATTTTCCATCAGTCTTCACTGAGTAAGACATCAGCAATATATGGGACACTCAAGGGTGACAGTGGAGAGAAGTGTGAGCAGTCACAATTACGACAGAGAAAGTACTCCAGGACGCTGAATAGTCTAAAGGTAGTTAAATCACCCGGGAAGGTGGAATGCACCCGCGTGTTCTGAAGCAAGCAGCTGTGGAGATTGCGGAGGCATTAGCGATGATCTTTCAAAAGTCGATAGATTTTGGCATGGTTCCGGAGGACTGGAAGATTGCAAATGTCACTCCGCTATTTAAGAAGGCGAAAAGGAAGCAAAAAGGTAATTATAGACCTGTTCGCTTGACATCGGTGGTTGGGAAGTTGTTGCAGTCGATTGTCAAGGATGAGGTTATAAAGTACCTGGAGGCATATGTAAGATAAGCAGAGCTCAGCATGGATCCCTTAAAGGAAATTTCTGCCTGACAAACCTATTACAATTTTTTGAGTAAATTACCAGTAGGCTAGACAAGGGAGATGTAGTGCATGTTGTAAATTTGGATTTTCAGAAGGCCTTTGATAAGGTGCCACACATGGGGCTACTTAAAGAGATAAGAGCACATGGAATTACGGGAAAGTTACATACGTGGATGGAGCGTTGGCTCATTGGCAGGAAAGAGCGAGTGGGAATAAAAGAATCCTATTTTGGTTGGCTGCCGTATACCAGTGATGATCCACAGGGGTCCGTGTTGGAGCCGCTTCTTTTTTACATTGTACATCAACGATTTGGATTATGGAATAGATGGCCTTGTAGCTAAGTTTGCTGACGTTACGAAGATAGGTGGAGGGGCCGGTAGTGCTCAGGAAATGGAGAGTCTGCAGAGAGACTTGGATGGATTGGAAGAATGAGCAAAAAAGAGGCAAATGAGATACAATGTTGGAGCAGTCTACTAGCCTCCCTGCGCTCCAAACAGCCACCAGGTAGTCTAAGGACATTGAACATCAGTTCCTAGAACAGTCTAGCCGTACAATGTTGATATTCCTATCACTCAAATCCTTGCTTCCTTTATAATAGCTTGATTGTACTGACAAGCATAGGCAAAATGCTCATCCTGGGCACTGGAGTCATATAAATACGACAGCACACATCAACAGCGCCACAGAGAGAGGACAACGGGTGGACCTAGAAAATGTATGTCCGGAAAGTCCCATTTTGCGGCCACCAAGTGTGCACCATTTAGCATTGACACACACATCCCTGGATACTCTTCCTACTCACACTTTACATGCACCTTGTCATCTTGTACCTGTGCTCATCATACCACCTACACCAATGCTGTCAGATGGAGAAATAAATTTAGGAGTCAAGCTTTCCAATTATACACATGATACATAGGGAAATGCCAGCCCTTAATCCATTTATTCCACCAGGGCTATGAGACTCAGGTTTCTGAAAGCAGTTGCCATAATCTGGGTTGATGTTGGCTGGAATAGACTACTCCCTTGAATCTCCACCCAGAAAAGAGTTCCTAACCCAGAGCTACCGGATAATATCCCCCGCAACAGATTTAATTCTAGCATTAAAGGGATCGATATTAATGGCATCCCTTCTACGATACAGAAAAGATTCCTCGTACAAATTCGGTAATCTGAACATTTGGTACAGTGTTCAAGTTCAAACAGTATTCCCAGGAACGTAGCACAGGATCTCCCACCACTAGTCAGCATCCTCCTACATGCCATTCTGCAATAGAGGGGTATACAAATGCACTTGCTTCTGATTAGCTGCTGGGTATTTGGACGCAAAAATAAACACTTCTGGAATCCCTCCCCCCCCCTCAAAATATGGGGATCGTATACTCAAAATAAAGTGCTCTTCATTTCTGCCCCTCCACCTCAAATTTCATGTGTCCTCAGTCAAATACGAGTTTTCCCTGAAACCAATTGCGTTGGAAACAAGTTACAGAACAAACGAAACAAAGTCACAGATTAAGACACAATAAACGAGTAACAGATTATTTTTTTAAGGCACAGGAAACAAATTAACATGCAGAAAGCACAAGAAGCAAACCCAGGCTAGACTCCACTTCGTATAGAGCTTCAAGTGCTAGGTGTGACTCCAAAATAAAACCGGTTATGAGGCTCTGACTGGGGACTTTCAGAGCGTTGGATAGGTTCTGGAACATGTCAGATTAGAAATAAAACATTAGTTTATTCTTGTGGAACATCCCATACTAATGAAGGAGGAATTCTTATGAATGAGAACATGGCAAAAAAGTGTTTTAGGACATTGGGTAATATCGGAAAGAGTGTTCCTTGTTAGATTCAGAGGACAACCATTTGAATTAGCAATCATACAGGTATATGCAACAACAACAGATGGAACAAATGAAGATATAGATAAATTCTACGAAGAGCTTGAACAAGCAAAGAATGGATGCAAATATCAAGATATTGTTATTGTCATGGGAGATCTAAATAATATGGTGCTGATGGAAATACCACAGGAAAATTTGGACGAGCTGAAAGAAATAAAAGAGCTGACAAAATGGGTAGAATGGTGCAAGAAGAATAATCAGGTTATTATGAAGTGCAAGAAGAACGAGACTGCGCAGGCGCGTGACGTCAACAGGGCAGCGCGGAGAGTTTAAAAAGGATACCACCCTAAACAGCGGGCAGCGGACTGAATGGGAGCAGAGTGTAGGGCTTTGGCTTCAATGGGCTCGGCGGTAAACGGGAAGAGGCGAGAGCGAAGCACCAACTCTTTTTTTTTTCTCCCCCACCACCCCCCACCCTTTTGCGAATCGGCCCGAACAGACGGGAACAGCAGGGCTCTCACAGCAAACGGTACGAGCTAACGGTTTAAAAAGTTCGTCTGCTTGGCGAGGTAAGTGGGTGAATAGAGTTATTTTTTTCCTGTTTCATTTCTGTACAATTAGATAGCATGCCTGCAGGGTTAGTGTTTTCTTCAAGGTGTCAGATGTGGGAGTCCTGGGCGACCTCCAGCCTCCCTGATGACCACATCTGCGCCAGGTGCACCGAGATGCAGATCCTCAGAGACCCTGTTAAGGATCTGGAGCTACAGCTTGGGAGCTACAAGGAGGGAGTCATGCCTAGGCTACAGGGGTCAGAAAACGGGGTCACTGTCAAGAGAGGGAAGGGAAATGCCCGGATAGTGGAGAACACACCTATGGCTGTCCCCCTCCACAACAAATATCTCTTTCTGGATAATGTTGAGGGGGATGACCTTACAGGGGAGGCCCACCGTGACCGGGTCTCTGGCACTGAGCCTGGCACTGTTGTGCAGGAGAGAAGGAGGGAAAAGAGAAATGCGGTAGTCGCAGGGGATTCCATAGTCAGGGTAACGGGCAGGAGATTCTGTGAGCCTGATAGAGATACCAGCACGGTGTGTTGCCTCCCAGGTGCCAGGGTACGGGATGTCTGGGATCGGGTCCTGAATATTCTAAAGGGAGAGGGTGAGCAGCCAGTTGTCTTGGTACATGTTGGTACCAATGACATAGATAGGACAAAGGAGGTGGTCCTGAAGAGAGATTTTCAGGAGTTACGAAGGAAGCTGAGAAGCGGGACATCCAGGGTGGTAATCTCGGGATTGCTACCTGTGTCACGTGCTAGCGATGGCAAGAATAGTAGGATTAGGCAGATGAATGCGTGGCTGAGAGACTGGAGCGGGGGAGGGGCAGGGCTTCAGATTGTTGGGTAATTGGGATCGCTTCTGGGGAAGTATGGCCTGTTCAAAAAGGACGGGTTACCCCTAAACCCAAAGGGGACCAATATTCTGGCGGGGAAATTTAATAGAGCTCTTAGGGAGGGTTTAAACTAATTTGGAAGTAGGATGGGAACCGGAATGACAAAGCTGGGGAAGGGGAAGACAGAAATAAATCTAAGATAGAGAGCAGTAAAGATGTCAGGAAAGACAGGGAGGTGATGGGACAAATTTGTAGCCAGTACGATGAGTTGCAGTGCAGTGAAGTTGCAGTGAAACCAAAGCGAGAAGTACCAAATACTGGTCTTAAGTTGTTATACTTAAATGCACGCAGCATAAGCAATAAGGTGGATGATCTTGTCGTACAGCTACAGATTGGCAGGTCTGATATTGCGGCCATCACTGAGACGTGGATAAAGGATGCACGTCTCTGGGATCTGAACGTCCAAGGATACACGGTGCGTCGGAAGGATAGGATGGTAGGCAGAGGGGGAGGCGTGGCTTTATTGGTAAGAAATGATATTAAATCATTAGAAAGCGGTGATATAGGATCGGAAGGTGCAGAATCTTTATGGGTTGAGCTAAGAAATTACAAGGGTAAAAGGACCCTGATGGCAGTTATTTATAGGTCTCCAAACAGCTGCAGGGATGTGGACTACAAAGTACAACAGGAAATAGAAAAGGCTTGTCAGAAGAGCAGTGCTTTGATTATTCTGGTGGATTTTAACATGCGAGTGGATTGGGAAAATCAGGTCGGCATTGGAACTCAAGAGAAAGAATTTGTAGAATGTGTGCGAGATGGCTTTTTTAGAACAGCTTGTTGTTGAGCCCACTAGGGATCGGCTGTACTGGATTGGGTATTGTGTAATGAACCGGAGGTGATTAGAGAGATTGAGGTGAAGGAACCCTTAGGAAACAGTGATCATAACATGATTGAGCTCACTGTGACATTTGGATAAGAGAAGCCGAAATCTGATGTGTCGTTATTTCAGTGGAGTAAAGGAAATTACAGTGGCATGAGAGAGGAACTGGCCAAAGTTGACTGGAAAGGGACACTGGCGGGAAAGACGGCAGAGCAGCAGTGGGTAGAGTTTATGCGAGAAGTGAGGAAGATGTAAGACAGGTATATTCCAGAAAAGAAGACAATTTCGCACGGAAACAGGATGCAACAGCGGTTGACAGAAGAAGTCAAAGCCAAAGTTAAAGCAACGGAGAGGGCATACAAGGAAGCAAAAATCAATGGGAAGACAGAGGATTGGGAATTTATTAAAACCTTACAGAAGGAAACTAAGAAGGTCATTAAGAGAGAAAATTTTAACTATGAAAGGAAGCTAGCAAATAATATCAAGGAGGATACTAAAAGCTTTTTCAAGTATACAAAGAGTAAAAGACAGCTGAGAGTAGATATAGGACCGAAAGAAAATGATGCTCTAGAAATTGTAATGGGAGAGAAGGAGATGGCAGAGGAACTGAACGAGTATTTTCCATCAGTCTTCACTGAGGAAGACATCAGCAATATACTGGACATTCAAGAGTGACAGGGGAGAGAAGTGTGAGCAGTCACAATTACGACAGAGAAAGTACTCAGAAAGCTGAATAGTCTAAAGGTAGATAAATCACCCGGACCAGGTGGAATGCACCCGCGTGTTCTAAAGGAAGTAGCTGTGGAGATTGCGGAGGCATTAGCGATGATCTTTCAAAAGTCGATAGATTCTGGCATGGTTCCGGAGGACTGGAAGATTGCAAATGTCATTCCGTATTTAAGAAGGGGGCAAGGAAGCAAAAAGGTAATTATAGACCTGTTAGCTTGACATCGGTGGTTGGGAAGTTGTTGGAGTCGATTGTCAAGGATGTGGTTATAAAGTACCTGGAGGCATATGACAAGATATGCAGAACTGAGCATGGATCCCTTAAAGGAAAATCCTGCCTGACGAACCTATTACATTTTTTTTAGGAAATTACCAGTAGGCTAGACATGGGAGATGCAGTGGATGTTGTATGTTCGGATTTTCAGAAGGCCTATGAAAAGCTGCCACACGTGAGGCTACTTAACAAGATAAGAACCCATGGAATTACGGGAGACTTACATACGTGGATAGAGCGTTGGCTGATTGGCAGGAAACAGCGAGTGGGAATAAAGGAATCCTATTCTGGTTGGCTGCCGGTTACAAGTGATGTTCCACAGGGGTCCGTGTTGGGGCCGCTTCTTTTTATATTGTACATCAACGATTTGGATTATGGAATAGATGGCCTTGTAGCTAAGTTTGCTGACGATACGAAGATACGTGGAGGGGCGGATAGTGCGGAAGAAATGGAGAGTTTGCAGAGACCTGGATGGATTGGAAGAATGGACAAAGAAGTGGCAAATGAAGTACAATGTCGGAAAGTGTATGGTTAGCACTTTGGCAGAAATAATAAACGGTCAGACTATTATTTAAATGGGGAAATAATTCAAAGTTCTGAGATGCAACCTGACTTGAGTGTCCTGTACAGGATACCCTTAAGGTTAACCTCCAGGTTGAGTCGGTAGGGAAGAAGGCGAGTGCAATGTTGGCATTCATTTCTAGAAGAATAGAATATAGGTGCAGGCATGTGATGTTGAGGCTCTATAAGGCTCTGGTGAGACCTCACTTGGAGTACTGTGGGCAGTTTTAGTCTTCTTATTTAAGAAAGGATGTGCTGACGTTGGAGAGGTTACACAGAAGATTCACTAGAAGGATTCCGGGAATGAGAGGGTTAACATATGAGGAACATTTGTCCGCTCTTGGACTGTATTCGTTGGAGTTTCGAAGAATGAGGGGAGACCTTATAGAAGCATTTCTAATGTTGAAAGGCATGGACAGAGCGGATGTGGCAACGTTGCTTCACATGATGGGGGAGACTAGTATACGAGAGGGCATGATTTAAGGATTGAAGGGCACCCATGCAGAACAGAAATACGAAGATTTTTTTTTTTTTAGCCAGAAGGTGGTGAACCTATGGAATGTTTTGCCACGGGACACAGTGGAGGGCAAGTCATTGGGAGTATTTAAGGCAGAGATTGATAGGTATCTCAGTAGCCAGGACATCAAAGGTTATGGTGAAAAGGCGGGAAAGTGGGACTAAATTGGACAATGGATCAGGTCATGATAAAATGGCGGAGCAGACTCGATGGGCCGAATGGCCGAATTCTGCTCCGTTGTCATGGGGTCTTACTGTATACCTACTTTCAAATCCATCCAAAACGCTTGTGGATCTGGAAACTTCCAGGTGATAACATAATAAATCAAATTGACTTTATTACTATAAACCAAAGATTTAGAAATTCAGTGACTCAATACAAAACATCTCCAGGTGCAGACTGTAATAGTGACTATAACCCAGTCGTATATTATTTAAAAGTATAACTTATAAAACTAAAGAAGCAAAAACCTGAACAATCCCTTAACTACTTGCAATTAATTAAAGAAGAAAACTTAAGATAAACATTTACAATTGAAGTAAGGAATAGATTTCAAAGTCTAGAAATAGGATCTGTTGAAGATGATACTAATCATATAGAAATGAAATTTAACACTCCAAAGGATGCCTTGGTAGAATCAGCAAAGTCAGTGATTCCTAAAAAAGTTTTTAAAAAAGCACAAAGAATAAATGAATGACAGATGAAATCAAAAATCTAATGGAAGAAAGGAGGTGGAAGAAAACAAACCCTATAGAATTTAAGTTCTTAAATAAAAAAGTTAAAAGCTTACGTCAAAAGGACAAAGAAGAATGATTAAACCAGGAATGTGAGTAAATAGAAACAATCCTTATTACTGATCCAAAAAGGTTACATCAACAAATCAAGAATCTCACTGGTAAAAAGCTCCTCTGTTTTTCATGTGGATGTTTGAAAGCAAAAAAGACGGTACCACTATTATGGAAAAAGATGAGATACTGAACAAATGGACTGATTATATTCAGGAATTGGTTGAAGACGATCAAGGCGAAAACCAGAAATTAAGAAAAACATTAAAGGTCCAAGTATTTTAATATCTGAAGTTTGTAATTCAATAAATTAAATGAAGAAAGGGAAGGCAGCTGGTCCTGACGAATTAGTAATAGAACAACTTATCGCCCTTGCTGTGTATATACATCTACTGATGCTTCTGGACACATCGTCAGTGATGTTCCTGGAATCATCGGGCGTTTCGGGTCTTTCAGCATCATACGACCTCCTCCAGGTGACCCAGCCGGGGCTGATCAGACCCCAGCTTGTGTCCAGATGGCTAGCTACTTATGACTCCATGGTTCCCCTCTTTTGAGCCATAGCCATCTTGAGGCCCTCTCTGCTGCATCGGTGGTACTGCGGATAGCTCTGCTCTTCCTCTCTCCCTCGATGCTCAAAATGCTGAAAGCTCTAACGATTATGGAATTGAAAAACTTACTGATCTAATCAATGAAATTTATGAGACTGGAATAATACCAGAAGAGATAATAAAGTCAGTATCTACCACTGTTCCTAAGAAACCTGAAGCAATAGAATGAGAATAACATAGGACCATAAGTTTAATCAGTCATATCACCAAGATACTTCGAAGAATTTTGATGACCAGAGCTAAAAGTAAGAAACAAGCTGAAATAGGCAAAGAACAATCTCGTTTCATGAACGACAAAGGAACAAGAAATGCAATATTGATGTTAAGCATACCATCAGAACGAACTATTAAAGTGCAAAAAAGAGTTGTTTGTTTGCTCTATCGAGTAGACAAAAGCATTTGATAAAGTGAAGCACAATAATTTATTCGAAATATTACAGAAAACTCCCGATCTAGATTCAAAAGACCTCCGCCTAATCGGGAATCTGTACTGGGAACAAACTGCCGCTGTAAGAATAGGAGAAGTGAGTCAGTTTACGAATATCAAGAGAGGCGTTAGACAAGTGTATGTTTTCTTCCCTGATTTATTTAATGTGTACAGTGAAACAATATTACAAAAATAAGAGACAGCTTGGGAATTAAAGTTGGCAGTGAAAACATCAATAATTTCAGAAAGTAGCTGATTGGGCAGTTGAGGTCAGGCGACCAAACATTTTGAAAAGCTCAAACAGATAAATAAAGGCATAGTTCAAGCGAGGCGGCCAGTGAGTGAGTGGGCTAGTGAAGGAGTGGAGTTTTGAGGCTTTGACTCGAGAGGCTTCAACGAGAAGAGGCGGAGGATAAGCTACCTCGCAGTTAGTTTTTACAATGTCTCCTGAGACGGTGATGTGCCTCTCATGTGAGATGTGGCAGTCTTGGGGGAAATCCCATCTCTTGCAGAGTCACATGTCCCAGAACTGCATACGGCTGGGCGATCTGGAAGACCGTATCAGGAATCTGGAGCAGCAGCTGGATGACCTTTGACTCATAAGAGAGAAAGAGGGCGTCACAGATGAGAGCTACAGAGAAGTAGTCACATCTAGGCTGTCGGAAGCGAAGGTGAGCAGACAGGTAGTGCAGAGCACCCCTGTAGCCATTCCCCCGAATAATAACTTTACTGTCCGGGATACTGTTGGCGGGGACGACCGACCAGGTGTGAGCCACGGTGGCAGGGCCTCAGGCACTGAGCCTGACCCTGTGGTGCAGAAGGATGGGACGGAGAAGAGGAGATCTGTTGTCATTGGAGACTCTATAGTCAGGGGAGCAGACAGGAGATTTTGTGGACGTGAGAAGGACACCCGCATGGTTTGTTGCCTCCCGGGTGCCAGGGTCCGGGATGTCTCTGACCGGGTGCACGACATCCTAGTACGAGAGGGAAAGCAACCAGAAGGCGTGATACATGTTGGGACAAACGACATAGGCGGGAAGAGGGGATGAGGTCCTGCAGTGTAAGTTTCGGGAGCTAGGCAGAAGGCTGAAGAGCAGGACCTCAAGGTTGGCGTTTTCAGCATTGCTGCCAGTGCTACGTGACAGTGATGGTAAGAATTGGAGGAGATGGCAGTTGAATGCGTGGCTGAGGAGTTGGCGTAGGGTTTTAGATTTTTAGATCTCTTCTGGGGAAAGTGGAACCTGTACAGATTGGATGGATTGCACCTAAACTCGAGGGAGAGAAATATCCTTGCAGGTAGGTTTGCCAGCATGGTTCGGGAGGGTTTAAACTAATTTGCGAAGGTCATGGGACCTAGAGCGATCGGGCAGTGAAAAAAGTGCATGGAGTAAAGCTAGATCTAACATACAGAGAGGCTTTGAGAAAAGAGAAGCAGAATAAACGGTGTTAGGACAGTAAGGTAGAAGGGTTGAAATGTGTGCACCTCAATGCAAGAAGCATCAGGAAAAAAGGTGATGAAATGACAGCTTGGATACATATAGTGGTCATTACAGAGACTTGGATGGCACCAGGGCAGGAATGGATTCTCAATATTCCTGGATTTCAGTGCTTTAAAAGGGATAGAAATGGCGGAAGATGGTGAGAAGAGCAATAGTCCACCGTGTCTCTTGCCTATCTGGAATAATCCTCTTCTCACCCTGTTTCTTGCAAAAACGCCATCCCCTTCTCGCAATTCCTCCGTCTCCGCCGCATCTGCTCTGAGGACGAGGCTTTTCATTCTAGGACGAGGGAGATGTCTTCCTTTTTTAAAGAAAGGGGCTTCCCTTCCACCATTATCAACTCTGCTCTTAAACGCATCTCCCCCATTTCACGTACATCTGCTCTCACTCTATCCTCCCGCCACCCCACTCGGAATAGGGTTCCCCTGGTCCTCACCTACCACCCCACCAGGCTCCGGGTCCAACATATTATTCTCCGTAACTTCCGCCACCTCCAACGGGATCCCACCACCAAGCACATCTTTTCCCGCCCCCCTCTCTCTGCATTCCGCAGGGATCGCTCCCTACACAACTCCCTTGTCCATTCGTCCCACCCCCCCCCATCCCTCCCCACTGATCTCCCTCCTGGCACTTATCCGTGTAAGCGGAACAAGTGCTACACATGCCCTTACACTTCCTCCCTTACCACCATTCAGGGCCCCAAACAGTCCTTCCAGGTGAGGCAACACTTCACTTGTGATTCTGTTGGGGTCACCTATTGCATCCAGTGCTCCTGGTGCGGCCTCCTATACATCGGTGAGACCCGACGCCACCCACTTCAACTCTGCTTCATATTCCCATTCAGATATGCCCAAGCATGGCCTCCTCTACTGCCATGATGAGGCTAAACTCAGGATGGAGTAGTAATACCTCATATATGGTCTGGGTAGTCTCCAGCCCCTTGGCATGAACATTGAAATCTCCAACTTCCGGTAATTCCCTCCCGCTCCCTTTCTCCACCCAGTTTCAATCTGCCCCGTCCCACAGTTGCCTACCAACCCCCTCTTTGTTCCGCCGCCTTCTACTACGCATTGTGCTTTCCCCTATTCCTTCTTCACTTTTCCTGCCTGTCCCCTCCTTGCTTCCCCTCCCCTACCCATTTATCTTTCCCCTTACGGTTTTTTTATCTGGCTCCTACCAGCCTTCTCCTCCCCCCCCCCCCACCTTCTTTATAGTCCCCCTGCTCCCTCCCTCTTCAATCTTGACGAAGGGTTCCGGCCCGAAACGTTGACTGTTCGTTACCAGGGATGCTACACGACCAGCTGAGTTCCTCCAGCGTGTTGTGTGTGTTGTCACGACCATGACACTTTGTCGGGAATCCTGAATTGAATCTGAGGAATCTGGCAGAGGACAAAAGGGACCCTTACTGGTAGTGTACAAAGAATGTACCAGCCCTCTGTTTCTCGCTTCCCCTGGTAGTTCTCCCTCCACCTTGTATAGAGTGTAGTGGTGGAAATCCCACTGACCTGCTCCTCCGAGACCACAGTTTGAAGCAATGCTAGCAGCATTTCTTTACGGGTCATGCAGCATTCCCGACTCCCCGTCTGCTTATCTAAATTCCGTGCGTGGCGACATGCACCCTGTACTTACAGAACGATCAACAGATGGTGCTCTTAATGACAGCGGTACCCCTTTTATTTAGAAAGCCACCGGGTAGCCACATGCCCTATCATAACAGAAGTTAATCCAACACCCTCTGGCGGGTTCTCAATACCGGTGCATAATTCCGTGATAGGAGTTCACTAGCGTACAACGTTAGTCCTTCCGTCTACAATGCTGCACTCCGCTTGTGGTTTTAAATTCCCTTCAAGGAGAGAAGGTAACCTGAATTTAACCGCCGCTACTCTTCAATATCAGAGTGATATATTGTGCTCAGGAAAATCAAGCAACGATATCTACAAGTTATTGATGGCGTGTTGGGACCATAGGTTCTCTAAAACCGATCTCTCTGTTAGATAGGTTCACTCCGAAATCATCCTCATCCATACCAGCCATTCGTTCCAAGTTTCTCTCTATCTCTGTACTTTAACCTCGCTAATTCATCAGCAGAGAACTCCCTTTTCTCTGTTATCTCGGAAGTGGCTCATTGTGACATCCCCACACGTTTCTGATCCTCCTCTTTCTCCTCTAGGAAGAAGGTGCGGAACAATGCCCCCCGTGGCAGGTGTAGGAAAGCGTGATCACTACGCTGGCCTGTACTGTTTAGGGTACGCAGCGGGGAGTGGAAGCTTCTCAAGGGATAAACCGTGGGTTTCACACCACCCTCTCTCCCTCAGTTTCTTCTTCCGGCCAGACATCCCCACCCCCCAGCCCCACAGTCGGATCATCGCCCGCCCGCATTAAAGCTCGAGTTTAACAGGTCGATCTGCCAGTTAAGCTTATTAGCACACTCTGACTGCTGTACCTTCCTTAGCTGACAAGTTAACTCTATATTCTGATCCTCTGACATTGCAGTCCAAGTCTTGGCCATCAACAGTGATTCTGTCAGAATGATACAGCGCTGATTTATGTTTCTCTTCCTCGTTGTTCAGAACCAGAATCGTTTTGAGCTGGGGCCTTCCAATGGCTGCAAACAGCCAGAAACCATGCCGCCCGCAATCTTTTCTCATGGGAAAACTCAGCAGTTTAAGTCTGGGCTCAATGTGGTGTCCAATTTGCACCCCGGCAATGTCTGACTGATTTGAGCAATCCACCAGCATTCCGTAAATCATCAGTAAGTTAGCTAGACTACCAAAGCCAACACTGTTATGTGTCCAAATCGAGACTCGACATTGCTAATGCCCTTCCCCGCGAGATTTCTTCAAAATAACCTTGCAAAGAAATGTATTTTCTGCTCAAACAACAAACCATGCTATTCTCACCGCAAAACAAAAAAAAAAAAATCGTTGACGCGGGTTCACGCGTTTGGTGAGTGAGACAAGAACACTGACTGCGAATATGTAAAATATTTATTTATTTACAAACACTAGAAAATTCGACATGATATTTGTTCCCCCAAGTTACACAAATTACAAAACTAAATATTCAGCAAAGAGAAACATTGATATGAGTGCGCTGAGTATACTTTCCCAATCGTTCCGGGGACAAAGTGAGAGGGAGCAAACATCCTGCAGTGCTATTTTATACACGGGTTATTTCAGCGGCCGTAGCTAAACCAGCGGTCGGCAACCTTTTAGCCTCTGTGGGCCGGATTGCGTATTCATCAGCGGACGGTGGGCCAGATAAATGCCTTAAAAACTAGAAATATGGGAATTATCCTGTTAAATATATGGAGTTACGTCTTGCCTCAAATTACTGAATAACACATGCTAACAAATAATTTGTACTTAACCAAGGTTGCCAATTAGTAATCAAAGATCTCAGTTTAGTTTCTTTCTGTCCCACCATTGCTGGTGCCCCATCAGTTGTGATCCCAATTACCTTCCACACATTAAGTTTCATTTCTGATATCATTTTCAGCAAAGCTTCAAAAATGTCTGCTCCAGTAACACTGTCCTTCATAGGAATTAATTGAATAAATTCTTCAAAAATGTGTGCTCCAGTAACCGAAAAGTTGAGGTCACTCCTCGCACTAACACTGCAAGTTAAGCAGTGTCTCTCAAGTCTGCACTCTCATTCATTGCCATTGGATTTTTTTTTTTCGTTGATTTTATTTCGAAATACAAATTATTTATCAAGTATCTTAGCACATGTACATATCTGGATATTTAGCGTGGATTTCTTGTTAAAGCACAGTGATGATGTTTCTGTTCACAAATTTGAACGATCCCATCTGAAAACCTGCGCGTGCACGGAGAGTATCTGATACATATTAATAAGGGAGTTTGCCTTCCCGTCATTCGTATATAGCGTTGTTTAGTTTGGAACAAGACGGAACTTGGGGCCAGTGTTACAAGACGCCATGCATGTCCATCGGTGTGGTCACGTGAATCACGCAGAATAATGAAAAATCGCTCGCTAACTGGTCAAATTACCTTCGCGGGTCATAAGTTGCCTACCCCTGATCTAAAACAACGAATCGGCCCCAGATGCTGAAAACATTTCAACCACGAGATGCCAGATGGTTTTATGTCCGAGGAGAAAGTACGTAGGGGCATGAGTGTCAACTTCTTTATTCAAAGTTTGGTGAGAATACGGAATAGAACATAGAATAATACAGCACATTACAGACTCTTCGGCCCACAATGTTGTGCCGACTCTCAAACCCTGCCTCCCATATAACCCCCACATGAAATTCCTCCATATTCCTGTCTAGTAGTCTGTAAAACTTCACCAGTGTATCTGTCTCCACCACTGACGAAGGCAGTGCATTCCACGCACCAACTACTCTCTGAGTGAAAAAAAACCTTCCTCTAATATCCCTCTTGTACTTCCCACCACTTACCTTAAAGCATGTCCTCTTGTATTGAGCAGTGGTGCCCTGGAGAAGAGGCGCTGGCTATCCACTTAATCTATTCCTCTTATTATCTTGTACACCTCTATCATGTCTCCTCTGATCCTCCTTCTCTCCAAAGAGTAAAGCCCTAGCTCCCTTAATCTCTGATCATAATGCATACTCTCTAAACTAGGCAGCATCCTGGTAAATATATACTGTACCCTTTCCAATGCTTCCACATCCTTCATATATTGAGGCGACCAGAACTGGACACAGTACTCCAAGTGAGGCCAAACCAGAGTTTTATAGAGCTGCATCATTACATCGCGACTCTCAAACTCTATCCCTCGACTTATGAAAGCTAACACCCCATAAGCTTTCTGAACCACCCTATCTACCTGTGAGGCAACTTTCAGTAATCTGTGGGCATGTACCCCCAGATGCCTCTGCTCCTACACACTACCAAGCATCCTGCCATTTAGTTTGTACTCTGCCTTGGAGTTTGTCCTTCCAAAGTGTACCACCTCACACTTCTCCGGGTTGAATTCCATCTGTCACTTATTAGCCAACTTCTGCATATTATCAATGTCTCTCTGCAATCTTCGACAATCCTCTACACTATCTACCGCACCACCAACCTTTGTGTCGTCTGTAAACTTGCCAACCCAACCTTCAACCCCCGCATCCAGGTCCTTAATGAAAATCACGAAAAGTAGAGGTCCCAGAACAGATCCTTGGGGGATACCACTAATCACAATCCTCCAATCTGAATGTACGCCCTCCACCACGACAGTTTTACTTCTGCATGCAAGCCAATTTTGAATCCATCTGGCCAATCTTCCCTGGATCCCATTCCTTCTGACTTTCTGAATAAGCCTACCGCGTGGAACCTTGTCAAATGCCAACATCAAATCCATATAGATCACATCCACAGCACTACCCCCATCTATATGCCTGGTCACCTCCTCAAAGAACTCTATCAGGTTTATTAGACACGATCTGCCATATTAACTGTCCCTGAACAGACCATGATTCTCTAAATGCCCATCGATCTTATCTCAAAGAACCTTTTCCAACAGCTTTCCCACCACAGACGTAAGGCTCACTGGTATATAATTAACGGGACTATCCCTACTACCACTTTTGAACAAGGGGAAAAGATTCGCCTCCTTCCAATCCTCGGGTACCATTCCCGTGGACAACGAGGACATAAAGATCCTAGCCAGAGGATCAGCAATCTCTTCCCTTGCCTCATGGAGCAGTCTGGGGAGTATTCTGTCGGACCCCAGGGACTTATCCGTCCTCATCTATTTTAAAAAATCCAACACCTCCTCTCCCTTGATATCAACATGCACTAGAACAACAACCTGATCCATATTATCCTCACCATCATCAAGTTCCCTCCCATTGACGAATACCGAAGAGAAGTGTTCATTGAGGACCTCGCTCACTTCCACAGCCTCCAGGCACATCTATCCACATTTATCTCTAATCGGTCCTACCTTCACTCCTGTCATCCTTTTTTTTTTCTTCACATAATTGAAGAATGCCTTGGGGTTTTCCTTTACCCTACTCGCCAAGGACTTTTCATGCCCCCTTCTTGCTCTTCTCAGCCCCTTCTTAAGCCCCTATCTTGTTTCCCTATATTCCTCAAGAGACCCATCTGATCCTTGCTTCCTAAACCTCATGCATGCTGCCTTCTTCCACCTGACTAGATTTTCCACCTCACTTGTCACCCATGGTTCCTCACCCTACCATTCTTTATCTTCCTCACCGGGACAAATTTATCCCTAACATCCTGCAAGAGATCTCTAAACACCGACCACATATCCATAGTACATTTCCCTGCAAAAACATCATCCCAAATCACACCCACAAGTACCAGCTTTATAACCTCATAATTTGCCCTTCCCCAATTAAAAAAAATTACCTGTCCTCTCTGGGTCATTCCTTTTCCATGATAATGCTAAAGGTCAGGGAGCAGTGGGAATGAACTGCCAGATGCAGTGGATCAGGCGTACATATTCACACCATTTAAAAGATATTTGGAAAAGTCCGTGGAGCCAAAGGTTTTAAAGAGAAGTGCGCCAGAGAAAGCATATGGCATCAGGTTAAATTAGCACCTTATTGGACACTGATGAGTTGGACCGAAGAGACTATTTCCACGCTGTATGGCTTTGCAATCCGGACTCAATCAAACACTAATTATCAGGAAACGCGACACAGAGTTTATTGTAAATCAACAAAGGACAAAACGACCTGGGATTTTGGCATAAAGCAAGGAGATGGAGTGGAGAAGTAATTAGATAATTATTATGAGTTTTGCACCAATGCTTCCATGCATCGATAAAGCAATCGGTGACTGGCAGGATGCAAAGCGTGAAAATAGAGTGAGCCTTTACTGGTTGGCTGACGGTGACTATCTGTGTTCTGTGAAGTCTGTCTTAGAACCGATTATTTCTTATGTTATCTGTCAATGCTTTGAATGCTGGAATTGATGACTTTGTTGCAATGCTTGCAGATATTAAGAAGATAAGTGGATAGTCCAGTAGTTTTGAGGTAGTAGTAAGGCGGCAGGAGGACTCAGAAAGATTAGGAGAATGTTCAAAAAGTAGCAGACGAATACTGTGTCGAGAAGTGTATGGCCATGCCATTTGGTAGAAGAAATGAAAGGGTTGACTACTTTCTAAATGGAGAGCTGAGACAAGTATCTGAGGAGAAGAGGGACTCGGGATACTGCGTAGGATTCCTTGAAGGTTAATAAGAGATTGCGTTTGTGGTGAGAAAGGCAAATGTGATATCAGCATTCATTCTAAGAGGGCTAGAATATAAAACCAAAGGTGTAATATTGTTTTTTTTATATGAAGCACTGATTGCTCCTCAATTAAAATATTTTGAGCAGATTTGGGCCCATTAACTAAGAAAGGATGTTTCCTCTGATGGGAGAGTCTAAGACCAGAGGACACAGCCTGTGCATGGGGGACCGTCTGTCTAGAGCAGAAGTGAGGCGGAATTTCGTTAGCCAGAGAGTGGTGAATCTGGAATTATTTGTCACCCGCAGCTCTGGAAGCCAAGTCTATGGAGGCCTATTTTTAAGGTTGATAAATTCCTGATTGGTCAGGGAATAAAATGATACCCGAGGACGGTGGCGGATTCGGACTGAGTGGAAAATTGGATCAGCCGTGTCGAAATGGAGGAGCAGGCTCGATTTCCTAATTTTCCTCCGATATTTTATGGTCATATGGTTTACTTTAATTGCTCTGGAGGACAGAAAAGTATCACAAACGTAGACGCAGATCCTAAACGCTGCCCAGCCCACCAACACAGGAAGAGTGTTTTTGTTATGGAAACAACGAGCGAATTGAAGTTGAGGTTTATTTTTTTTTCTAGCGGCTCGAAATTTAACTAATCAAACAAATAGAAGAAATTCCATCTTTCCTGTTGCATTTGTAGCAAAAAGTTCCTCATTTCGATTTTCCGTAACGCATGTTCATGTCATCTATGCATGGTCGAGAATCATGGGTTTAAAAAGTAAAGAGTGTGCTTATGTATTCACCAAACCAGCCAAACCACCCCCGCCCCCCCCCCACCACCACCACCACGGCAAAGGGATATTGTTAATTATAGCTCTGTGATTGAAGTAATAACAGGAGGTTCTGGCAGCTAAAAGGTATATTCTTGTAGACAAATCCACAGGACTTATCAAGTGCGTTCCCTAGGTTTGTAGGAAGCTACGGGAAATGTTCTCGCAGATTTTTTCGCGTTCTCTTAGCCCCAAGTTAAAATGCTGGTAGACAGGAGATTGCCTAATCTATCACTGTGACAGGTCAAAGTACGACAAAATGAGACACGCCAGAGCAATCGTAGAGATTATTACCGAAAAGATCTACAGATAAGAGTGATTTGTAAGGATGTCGAAACTTGCAGGGAAAATGCAGAAGAATGTGGTTGAGAGGGAATAATAAATAAGTCATGATTGAATGGCGAAGCAGACATTATCGGACGCATGATCTGATTTTTCTTTTGTGTGCAATCAAGAGAAAATCTGCGGATGCTTGAAATCCAAGCCACGCTCACAAAATCTTTCTGAAACTCCCTTCTTGTCGTTAACTGATTTCTGCCAGAATATCATCTTTTCCTATTGTACAGAATATATATATATATGTCCCAGGTCCAAAATCAACATTTTTTAACGTTTTCCGTTTACTTACACTGTACAAACAAAAACGAATCATTTACACTTTATAGCTGCATATTCACTCTTCTCATCATTCTGGTGATGTCTCTGATTTCTGTGAAAGTTTGAAATGCTGAAGGCGGAGTAGATCACGTTTTCCCCATGGGGTGATGTGTTTGATGTGTTTCCTCTGGTGTCGGTAGACTGGTGCAAGTCTGGTTCCTGGAACAGTGGTTGTACATTACAGATTAGTCTCAGGAGAGCTCCCTATTCCAACAGCACTCAAAGAGAATGCAGAGAAAGCTATCTGGAACAACATGTAATTTGCTAAAGGAACTCCTTCACCACACCGAACTCTATCTTCAGATTATTTCAGTACCCCTACCTACACAGACCTGCCCACATTAAGCTTTCTCCACTGTCTGGATAATTTTCACATCAAATTGAAGGATAAACGACTAGTATTCCGCCGGGTAGTCTCCATCCAATGGAATGTGCATTGGGATTACCCATTTTTGGTAATTCCATATTTTTACCCCATCCTCTTCTTCCAATCCCGCGCTCCTCCCATTTGAAACCTCCGCTCGATTCTCCCACAAACTAACAAACATCTTCATCCACCTTCTTCCCCATAACCCTCCCTGTTAAATCAAACTGCTTCACAGGTTACCCCACCATGCGCCAAATGCTTCCAAATGTTCACCTCTCCCTTTCTGGTTCTAATTCTCACTTCCTTTCCAAAGCCATTTCGGGAAGCAGTTGTGTTGCTGCTCACTCGACCCAACCTTGAAGATAGGAACCAGAATACCAGAACAGATAGTGGAATCGTTGTGGATAATGCTGGATACATAATCAAAAATCATTAGCTGAGCAATTCGGGAATAACTTTCTGAGCTGCGTATATTTCAATGCAAGGGTATTGTCGGAAAGGTGATTGAGTTTAGGCCATGGATCAGCATGTGCAATTATTGCATTGTAGTCATTAGTGAGATTTGGTCACAGGAGAGACATGACGGGCACTATATATTTCACTGTTCTGTTGTTTTAGAGGCCATGGAATGAGAAAGATTAAATTGGGAGGATCAGCGTTCCTAGTTAGGGAAAATATCACGGCGGTGCTTAGTCAGGACAGACTGCAGAACTCATCTGGTGAGGCTTTATGGGTGGAATTGAGGAGTAAGGAATTTATGACACTGGTCATGGGGCAATGTTATGAACCATCACAAAAAATATTTAGAAGAACAAGTTTGTAGAGAGATTGCGGACTGCAGCAAAAATAAAATCTAAGCTTGTGCTAATTGGGGATTTTAACATCCAATATAATAGCTGGTCATCCATTTTATAAAAGGGGTGGATGGGAAAGAGATTGCCAAATGTGTTCAGGAAAGATACTTCAATCATTACATAGGACTTCATCATGAGGGACAGCAATCCTAGACATCCCTTTAAGATAAGATGCAGGGCAGATGACAGAAGTATGTGTAGGGGAACACAGAATATAGTGATGATTATGCCTTGTTTCATAGTAATTTTGGGAAAGGATAGATATGCTCCTCCGGTTGGGATTCTAAATTTGAAGCTAGGCAGTTTGTTACTAGGAGTATTTAGTATAAATTGACACTTCTGTTTAAACTCTGCACTTTTTATTCAACCTGGATGCGATTTAGTCATTTTTTTTCCCCGCTCTCTGAATTGGCAATTAATTCTTCCAGACACACGGGAACCCGTTGTGTATTGTGCTTATTTCACTGGCTGTACTACGCCGGCAATGATTTGGACGAGATATATTTTGACTTCTATAAGCAACAAATGTTCTGCTCTATGCATAGTGGCTTAGCGTAGAGGAACACACCGCTATATACTATGTGTCGGCAATTTACTTTCTATGGTATCTTCTGAACAATAATAACTGCAAATAATGCAAAAATAAGGTCGGAAACTTCATCAGATGCAGAAACTTTGTCGATTCTCACTCAGCCGTGTTGTGGAGATCTGAGTAACTCACCGAACTCTCGTCCGCCCGTGCGTCAAAAGGGGAAGTTCTTCTTATTTTCCTAACAAATAATGGTAAAATAATAATGCTATTATAATAACAATAGTATTAAACAATTAGGTCGACAAGAAAATATATACGTAAAGTCACAAGAATAAACACTACAAGAATAGTCAGAATGTTCCGACCAATTGAAAAATAGAAGAGCATGGCTTTTTCCGAATTCCAGGCTTTACTACCTTGAGTTGAGAAGAAGAAAAAAATAAAAATAGAATAATAATAATGGATGGATGAATGAATGTGAAACAGATATCTAACTGGGATATCAGCAAGCAAAGAAAATAGATCATAGTGTGATAAAGGGAAAACTTTCGATAGAATTTCCTAACTGCAAAACAGACCTCCAATGTAAAACTATACCAAAGGCAACAATCAAGTTTTGTATATATTAACGTATCCATTCGGTGCAATACCTTGGTCCGCAACTGATCTGCAAATTTACAAAGAAAAATAAGAAAGAAATTACAATTTTTTGAAAACATAGTGTGCACTCGAAGGTTACCTAGGTTGTACAGTGTGTACTCGACTTTTACTCGAAGGAGGAAGAGGAATAACAGACGTAAAAAAAAACCAGCACAACAGTCAAATAAAACTTGTGCTGATATATTTTCATCAATGAAAACATTATTCAATATTCCACGTGAGCATGTGAAACTCCGATAAGAAGTACATACCAGTAAATTTAAGTGAAAGCGCAACTGAAATATCCGAGAAAATTATCACTGTAAAAGGGGAAGGGAACCAAGAGAAAGATCTGACCCTCCTTGAGCAGTATAGTTATTGAGAAAGAAACGTAGAGTGTCTCGCAGAGATCTGAAGTCAGGGATCTCATATGCCAATACAGGACAAGACTCTTAACTCAAGAACTATCAAAAATACATCATAAAAGACCACCACGTAAATGCAGAAAATGTCAGGAGAAACCAGAGATAGTCCAAAACATTAGAAGATCCTGCAGAGGCTTAATTCAATCTGAATACTTACACTGGTACAATCAAGAGGTAAACGTCATTCACAAATATATTACACTAAAATACAGAATTCACAAAATAACAATAAGCTTTACTAAATACAAGCCTGATCCAGTTTTACAGACAGGGGCCTACATATTATATTGCAGCTGATCCATTAGTACAGAAAGGACAATCCATAATAACCATCAAAAAATAACAAAAGAGGGTAAACAAACAAGAACAACATACTTAATACATACAACCATTCAAAATGCACATACGATCCAGAAACTATTAAGCAGAAAACATCAAAATTTGCTGAAGTAAAAGACGACATAGAAAGACCATGGAACATGAGCAGGGTATACATTGTCCCAGTGGTAATATTTACAACTGGTGTCATTCCCTAATCACCACACAATAGCTATAAACAATTATGATCACCGGGCAATATTTACGTAAATATCCAGATAACTACAATACTAAACCACACTGCAATAGTCCGAAAGTTCCTAGCAATTAAAAAATGTCTGTGCTTGGCTATGCTTGTATGTCGGGTTTTCCGAGCTTGATCTATGAAAAAAATAGAAATATAATAATAACACAGGAAAGCTGCAGTAAGGTTAAATAACTCTTCGTGTTTGTCTGCAGAACCATAAACCGAATCTGACGTTATAGATTGTAGACCGGGAACAGCACGGCGCAGGGGCAGTCCATTTGGCCCACAATGTTGCACCGAACGAGGGAAAAGGCAAATCAAGTACACGGAACCGTTTATCCCTCTTACCTGCACAACACACAAATCCCCCCAGCTTCCTTGCAGCGATTTGCCTGTCCAAACGTCTATCTAAAACCTCTTAATGTGTTTGCCTCAATCGCCAAACAAGGCAGTGCATTCCAGGCATACAACATTCTCTGAGTAACAAACATACCCCTCACATCCCCCTTGAACATACCCCCTTCTCACCTTCAAAGCATGTGTTCTAGTATAATGAATTTCAACCTTGGGGAAGAAGATACCTCTTATCTACTCGTTATATGTCTCTCACAATTTGATACATTTCTAGCAGATCTCCCTCAGACTCTGCCATTCCAGAGAAAACAACTCAAGTTTATTCAGCCTCTCGTGACCTGTAAGGACGGCAGCGTCCTAGTACATCTCTTCTACACCCTTCCATAGCCTCAGCATCCTTCCTATAGTGGGGCGTCTAAAACTGTATGCAGTATTTCAGAGGGTGCCTACCTAGAGTTTTATAAATTGAAACACCACGTCTTGTCTTTTCATCTCAGCGCCTCCACTAATAAAAGCAACCATTGAATAATATTTCGTATGGACCTTATCGACCTGTGGTCACTTTGAACTAGCTATGAATTTGGATCCAAAAATCGATCTACTGAGCTGCACTTTCAAGAAACTTACCCTTAACAGTGTACTGTTACAGTGTTTTAACTTCAGTACTTAACAGTGTCTTTTACCATTTGAAAACCATACACTTATCTGGGTTAAACTCCATCTCCTACTTACCTACCCGTATCTGATTGATCGTTATGCTAGAAAGTTTGTGAACCCTGTAGAATTTTCTCTATTTCTGCATTACAAATATGACCTAACCTGTGATGTGATCTTCACGTAGTTCTTAAACTAGAAAAGGAGATCCCAATTAAATAAATAACTAAAAAATGCAAGCCCTTTTATTGACTGAGCAGAAAGACACAATATTACATGTATTTGTCGGGAAAGTATGTGCACATTCAGTAACTTGTGTGTCCCGTTTGTACAGCAATAATTTCGAACAAACGTTTCCAGAAACTGTTTATCAGTTCTGCACATCGGCTTGGACGAATTTTAGTTAATTCCTCCTTACAAAGCAGCTTCAACTCTGGGATGTTGGTGGGCTTGCTTACATGAACTGTTGCTTTAGCTTCTTCTGTAATATTTCTACGGGATTAAGTGCAGGCCTCTGATTTGACCAGTACAAAACACGAAATGTCTTCTTTTTTATACCACTCTGTTGTTGATTTACTCTTGTTTGTTTTCGGTTCATTGTCTTCTATTGAGCCTCAGGTGATAGACTACAACCCTGTTATTCTCCTGTAAAATGTCATGATACAATCTAGGATTTTTTGTTCCCTCAACAATGGCAAACTGTCCTGCCTCTGAGGCAGCAAGGCAGCCCAAAACCATGATGCTCCCTCCACCATGCTTCCCGATTGGGATGAGGGTGTAGTGTTGGTGTGTTGTGCCCTTTTTTCTCCAAACATAGCAATGTGCATTTCTGCCAAATGTTGAACTCTTGTCCCATCTGGCCGCACGGCGTTGTTCCAGAAACGTTGTAGAACGTCCAGGTATTCGTTTTCAGACTTGAGACATGCAGCAATGTTTTGTGTTGTTTTTGTTTCTCTTTTTGTAAATCAGTGATTTTCTCCGTGTTGTTCTACCATGAACATCATTCTTGAATGATTTTTTTTTTTTAATTCTTATAGTGGACACAGGAACCGAGATTTTAGCATTTCGACAGATTTCTGCAGGTCTTTTGCTGCTGCACTTGGGTTCATTTTCACCTCCTTGAGCATTGCATGTTATGCTTTTGATGTGATATTTGCAGAATACCCACTCCCCGGGAGAGTGGCAACAATACTGAGTTTCCTTTATTCTCTTTCTGTCGACTGATGAACACTCAGGTCTTTAGAAATGCTTTTATGACCTTTTATGGCTTCAGGCATCTCTACAATTCCTCTTCTAAGGTCCTCTAAAAGTTTCTTCGAGGCATTTAAACAATTTATTTCGTGAGAGACGTGCTAGCTCTGTATTTTTTACAGGGCAGGGTTCTTCTACAATCAACACTTTCAATCTCATCAGATTGAACACAACAACTGACTCCAAGTCGCTTATGTAGAAGGCATTATCCCAGAGGTTCACGTACTTTTTCCAATAAAATACACGAAATATTGCATTATTTTTCTCAATAAATAAATGAACAAGCATAATAGTTTCTGTTATTTTTTTAATTGGGATCTTTTTATCCAGTTTTAGGATACGTAGAGTCCGATCATAATTTGGATCATATTTATGCAGAAATGAGAAAACTCTACAGGGTTCACAAATTTTCTAGCACCACTATATCTTGCGCTATGTTCTTCTGCACCATCCACAACTCTACCAATCTTAGAATCAGCCCCAAATTTTCTAATCCACCCGCCTGTATTTCATGCAGGTGATTTAAATGCATCACAAACAGCAGAGATCCCAACTCAGTTCCCTGCGGAATACCTGCAGCCCCAATAAGACCCTTCAATCACTGCCATCTGTTTTCTATGCGCCAGCCTTTTCAGCATCCAGTTGATTCCTCGCGGACCCCATGTCTCTTAATCTTCTGGATTAGCCTCCCACAAGGGACTTTGACAAACGGCTTACTAAAATCCTTTTGCACAACATCCACTGTCCAGCTTATCAATCGGTCTCGTCGCCTTGACAAAAAAACCCAATCAAGTTGGTAAGGCACGACATGCCGCGCACAAAGCCATGCTGGCTCTCCCTAATTAGGCCATGTATTTCTAACAACACACATCGAAGTTGCTGGTGAACGCAGCAGACCAGGCAGCATCTCTAGGAAGAGGTACAGTCGACATCTCAGGTCTCGGCCTGAAACGTCGACTATACCTCTTCCTAGAGATGCTGCCTGGCCTGTTGCGTTCACCAGCAACTTTGATGTGTGTTGCTTGAATTTCCAGCATCTGCAGAATTCCTGTTGGTTGTCCATGTATTTCTAAATTCTTATTTGTCATATCCCTAAGAATTTACTCCAGTAATTTCCGTACAGCTGACTCGAGACTCACTGGTCTATTGTTCCCAGTATTTCCCCTTCTTACATAGAGACACAATATTCGCCGCTCGCCAATCCTCCGGGACCTCTTCTGTAGCTAGAGAGGCCTCGAAGATACTGGTCGAGGCCCCGTCAATCTAAGCACTTGCGTCCTTCAATGACTTGGTGTGAATCCCATCAGGCCTGGGATCATCCGCCTTAACACACATGAGGAGTCCGAACAGTTCCTCCTCGTTGACCTGAAAAAACACCCTAACGCATTCACACACTCAGCACTGATCTCCTAATCATCGATATCTTCCTCTTTGGTAAATGCTGAAAAAAAGTACTCATTACGTACCTCATTCACATTCTCCACATCCAAGCAAATATTCTCCCCTTTTTCGCTGGGTGGTTCCAACCCATCCCTAGTTATCATATTGTTCTTAATTTATGCACATAAATCCTTGGGTTTCACCTTATTCCTGCTGGCCACTGACTTGTCATCCCCCCCTCCCCCGCTTCCCCTCCAACCCCCTCCCCCGCTTTCCTAATTCCTTCCTTTCGCTCGTTCCTGACTCCTGACTTGTTTATAATCCTGATGTGCTTCGTTTGATCCTAACTTCCGAATCTTTGCATACTTTTCCTTTTCCTTCTGGACAAAATCCATCACCACTCCGGAAGTACAAGGCTGCGTCTTATCTTTCCATCCACGTCTTTTCTTCTAACAGGAACATTCCACTACTGCACTCTGTGCAATTGATCTTTGAACACCGTTCACATGTCTGGCGTGGACTTACCATAAAAAAAACCGTGCCCCTAATTAACTTTACTGAATTCCTTTTAGTACTTGTCATCACACAAGACTTTGCTCTCGCAATAGCAGTGGTGTAATTCAACTCCAGACTGAGTTCTATACTTCTACTCTCGTACCTCGAAGCAGGAAACCAGCCTTCCTGCTGCCATTTTTACTGTTACTTTGTCAAATTGCCTGTAAACTCCCACTCTCTTCATTTCCACGGAATGGTCTGACCGTGAAGTCACTGCCTAAATAATTTCTCCCGAAGGCTCCCAGTTGTAAATTGTTTGAACGATTGTTTTTTTTCATAATTTCAGTCGTCCTTTTATCTCAAATTTAATGTCATAATGCACGAACCTGTAGGCAAATAGAATCGTTAAGATCACGATGATCATCACTGCTGTTATTCCTGCTGCAATGGCAAAGTCCCTGAGCAACGATCCTGAAACTAGTTACAATAAAGAGAATATTAGTTCAATAGCACATCACAATTCAAAAGCACATTGGCATACCATACATGAGGAAAACAGCAGGCCAGGCAACATCGTTAGAAAGGAATAAACAGCCGACGTTTCGGGCCGAGGCTGTTCATCGGGAACTGCTCAAAAGTGTCTTCCGAAACTTCGTCTGTTTATTCATTTCCATAGATGCTGCCTGAGCTCATAAGCTCCTCCAGCATTGTGCACGTGTTACTATGAATTTCTAGCAACTGTAGAATCTCTTGCGTTTACACCATGCTAGATACCAGCCACGGCTGCAAAGAATGGGCACAACTAACACGAATGCAGTGCTTTGAACGGACACTGAAACAAATGGAAGGACGTTTGCGCAGATGGATTTCTTTGAGGAGGTACATTCAAACTTCAAACATGTGATTTTTTGTAAACATGATATTAAAAGTCTTTTTTTTATACATAACGAAAGGAATGCTCTAATGACAATTTAGAAATGATTGCTCACGTTCTGGTGTTTGAACCCACAGATCGGCCTATGCTGTTAGGAGTGTTACACTACTTCGGGCAATGTAACTATTTTCGTGTGTACGATGAAGAAAAAATCGAATTCAACGCGGAAGAGATCAAATAAAGATACAAAGCGATGTCGGAATCTTCAAATAAAGTAGCTGTTTCTTTACAAAAAGAAAAGGTGGCGTCATTTGTGCACTGCAATGTGCATAAGTGTGTGGGAACATTTCAAACAATCGAAAAGGTATTGTATATAGATTGCGAAAGATTTGCAGAAAACAAGAGAGAAAGGAAATGAGAGTGCGTGAGAGAGGGAGAGGGAAAAGGAGACAGAGACAGAGAGGTAGAGAGCAAGAGAGACAGAGACAGGGAGGTAGAGAGCAAGAGAGACAGAGGCAGAGCTAAGATCTCCCATGTTCAGTATTGCTGATCTTCGATTCTGTGTTAGGCAAAAATTACACCTCAGTCCTTACCTGATGATTCGAGGTGGAAAGTCCCGTTACTGGTACCATGTACGTTCACCGCGACACAGGAGATTAGTTGTCCAGCACCAGCCTGGTGACTCAATATCAGTGAGCCCTGCGTGACGAATTTATCCAACATGAAGCCAGTGACATGGAAACGTTTGCTCTGCCCGTATAGAGCCTTCCCATTGACTCTCCAGGTGATGGTTGCTGGTGGTTTGGCTTTCACCTTACATATACAGTTGATCCAATTCTCAAAGCTTGTGCAAGTCGGGCCGGACACATTATCGGGTTGATCTAAAAATTAAGTCATTTGTACAGGTATCTTGAGCAATTCAGCTCGTGAAATAAAGCGGACTGAGATTTCATCCTCCAGTTCCTGTCTCCCTAATCCTCTTTCCGCTCCCCACTTAATATTGACTCTATACCATCTACATTTACAGCGTCTCAACAAGAAACGTTGAAAATTCTTGCACCAACTTCACCACCCACGCCCACCCCACCCCGATCCGGCACAGATTTACCTGGACCCGCTGTGTTACCTTCCCATGAGGAATCTAATACCAGACCAAAAGAATTTTAATATCGTGAAAGGACTGAAGCATCGGAATGTCTTCCTTGTGCTAGGCAAGGTCTTATTATCTCGGAGGACTAAGAAGCATTGATCCGAGGCCCATACTAGCTAAGCAGTAACCGTTAATTTACATGAATTGCCATGATATTTTTGAACGTTTCTTTTCACTCTTCACACATTCCTCAAACTCCACCCTTCACTCACCCCAACAAAACTAGCTGGAATTTGCAGTACATAATTAACCCAGAGACAGGTTGCAATGCCATTAAGTACTTCAGATTATTTACTAGTAGGGAATGGGCAGGACAGATCTACCCAGATAACTGTCTACTGCATATGTCTGAGTTTCAATGAATAAGATTTAATTTTAATATGTTTCATTCAGGAGGCACACTGAACCTGGGTTCAGTTCTGTCCTCGTGTAATCACGGTCTGGATCTCTCATATTCCCTTTGAAAGTTTTATTCTAGTTAATGAGGAAAATGGTGATAACAAGAAGGGCGGGAAGCCAAAAACCATTATTCAAATTGAATCCGTGGAGGCGTACGATGATCGCAAGGGCGTTTCTTCATGACGATGTATCAAGAAAATTGCATCTAGTTTTTGCTGCAGAAGTATAGGTGACAATTTAAGTGAAAGACTGCTGGCAACGATGGTGTGGAAGCAGTGTACGTGTTCCATTTATTGTTATAATGTCATGGTGTTATCCAGCATGCTGTGGGCACGTGACCAAATGTTTAAGGCCTATATCCAGCACGGAAAAGGGCCCCTTGGACTTATTCACTCATGCTGAACAATCTGCTGCCCTGAGTCACACTCATTTGCCCTCGTTTAGTCCAAAACGCTCTATATCTTTCTTATCCATGAAGCAAACAAATATCTATTAATTCTACTCCCTTCTACTACACCCTCAAGCAGCATGTTGCCGAAACCTTCTGTTATTTGCGTAAAGAATGTTGCCCTTCATGCCCGCATTAAATCTGGCCCCTCAGGCGTCACGCTGAGAAAGGGATCTGCGAAGATCCGCTCTGTCAATAGTCATCGGAGTTTTATGCACCCCCACTACTCCGCTTTAGATAAAAACAGAACCGCCCATCTAGTCTCTCCACGTGTCGAGTCCCGTGAATCGTGCTTGCACACTCCTTAACTTAATCAGATGTTCCCTGTACTATGGCGAAGAGAATTGCCCACAATGAACCAATTTTATCAAATTACCTCCTGTGCATTCAAAAATTAAATAATTTGATATTCGCCAGAGGGGTTTTATTGCAAGAGACGTCAGAAAATCAGTTTGCAGGCGTATGGCAAGGAGAGGTCAATCTGTCGTTGGGTCTTAAGAAAACGTGGTCGGTGTGTGAGAGAAAAAAAATTCTGTGGTCACAACCCAGTCACGACAATGTAGGCAAACTGTGTGGGCACGGGGCAATTAGACCGGTTCTGATTCGCTGCATTGTTTCATTGCTAATGCTTGATTTTGGAGCACTCATCGCGAATGTGCCTACGCTTGTACAAAATAAAAATAATTAAGGGCAGTGGCAAAGCCCTAGAGCAGTCCAGTACATAACAATCTTCAGATCAATTATAGAAGCTCAACAATAGGCCATTCAGTCGCGAAATCACTGTTGGCATTCATTTGTGACTGACACGCTACTCGTAACCTTTTGATAGGTATTGTCAGAAACCATGGAAACACCAGTGCCACCCCGAGAGACCCTCCACGTCAATGAGATTAATGTAGCAGAGCAAGCTGCTTGGCAAAATAATTCAGGGTCCACTCCGATATCTGAATGTAAACCTTACCCCGCAATCATCACTTCGGACTGCATATCCTCGCCCCCTTAAACCATAAGACCAGAAAAGTATTAAGGAACCATAAAGGAAATAATTATTATTTAAGGAAAGCCGCGGGTGAATTCCTGTTCACCATTATTGACTATAGCTTTGAAAAGCACTCACAGTGAACATCCAGCGTAAAATATGCCGTATTTCTCCCGCTGGTACCATCCGTTGTAAGTTCACAACCAATACGTTTACTGTCATGGTTCAGTGAAGGAGTGAATGCAATTTGGGTGGAGATATTCTGAGGAGTCTGAATAGTCTCGCCGTTTTCTTTTGAACCTTCAGTAATTGCCATCAGTTCTTCGTCGTGAATCCATTTTAGCCTGAATCGGGCGGATGGACAACTGTGATTTAGTGAGCAGGTCAGGTAGCTCATTCGCCCAGCTACGACGTCTTGAGGAACTGATATCTGTGGTTCAGCTGTTAATAAAGGTGGTTGATATATCATGGAATACTTTTTTTGTAATTTGATTTTTTATTGAAGTTGATCATCAAACAAACATTTCCATAAGATGTACTTCCGATACTGTACATATATAACATAGACTCATATTTGTCAAATATTTCTAATTCAAAAATAAAATAGTTGGAAGATTATTGTCTCATTCCTCGGCAGGACAGATTTGCACCGCCAATATTAAGTCAATATAATAAAATCACAATTGCGTGTTAGAAAAATAGAACCATAGAACATTACAGCACAGAAACCAGGCCATTCGGCCCTACTACTCTGTGCCGAAAATTTATTCCGCTAGTCCAATTGACCTGCACCCGGCCCATAACCCTCCAGACCTCTCCCATCCATCTACCTATCCAATTTATTCTTAAAACTTAAGAGTGAGTCCGCATTTACCTCTTCAGATGGCAGCTCGTTCCACATTCCTACCACAATCTGAGTGAAGAAGTTCCCCCCAATGTTCCCTCTAAACCTTTCGCACTTTCACCCTAAAGACATGTCCTCTCGTATTTATCTCTCCTAATAGAAGTGGAAAGAGCCTATTTGCATTTATTCTGCCTATACCCCTCATAATTTTGTAAACCTCTATCAAATATCCCCTCATTCTTCTACGCTGCAAGGAATAAAGTTCTAACCTGCTCAATCTTTCCCTAAAACTCAACTCCTGAAGACCCGGCAATATTCGAGAAAATCTTCTCTGCACTCTTTCAATCTTACTGATATCCTTCCTACAGTTAGGCGTCCAGAACAGCACACAATACTCCGAATTTGGCCTCACCAATGTCCGATACAAACTCACCATAACATCCGTACCCCTATACCCAGTACATTGATTTATGAATACCAGGATACCAAAAACCTTCTTTACAACCGTGCCTACCCGTGACGCCACTTTCAGGGAATTATGTATCTGAACTCCCAGATCCCTTTGTTCCTCGGTTTTTTCAGCGTTTCCCGGCGGCCAGATCAAGTCACCATTCAGCAGCAATGGCAAATAAAAGTAAGAAAAGGACAAGCGGAGCGATAATTATTGCAGTGGACTAGCGTTAGATTCGTGAGGCTTTGGCTCCCGAGTTTCAACAATAAGAGGTCTCTAAGTACATTGTTATAGCTGTGCTAATGGATTCAGAGGCTGTATTATCTATTTTTAGATTGTTTGTTATTCGGCACTCTGGGAGATGTCCAGCCTCCCGGGTAGTCAGACCTGCACCAAATGCACCAAGCTGTAGCTGCTCATAGCAAGTCTCAAGAAGTTAGAGCGGCAGCTCGACGACTTTCGGCTCATACGGGAAACAGAGGAGGCCATAGTTATGAGCTACAGTAGATGGAGATAATCACCCGTAACTTGCAAAATGCAGCTAACTGTGTGACTGTCCGGAGAGGGAAAAAAACTGGGCAGCCAGTTCAGTGAGCTGATGCGGAAGTTCCTTTCAATATTCAGTATTATGCTTTGGATAATGTTTGGGGAACAATCTATCGGAGAGGAGCTGCAGCGACAGGTTCTCCGGCTCTAGGCCTGCAGTGGCTCAGAAGGAAAAAGAGAGAAGCTAATTACGGAAGTGCTGAGAGATTCCACAGTTAAAGGAATAGACACGAGATTCTGAGGAAGCCATAAGCACACCCGGATTAGCTGCCTTCCAAGTACCAGGGTCAAGGACTTTGCGGTCATGTCCACGACATTCTAATGGAAATAATTAGGGTCTTGGTGCATATCGACACCAATGCCATAAGTAGGAAAATGGAGGAGGTTATGAAGTGGGAATGCAGGGAACTTGGAAGAAAGCTGAAAAGCAAGGCCCGATGGATAGCAATCTCTGGTTTCTGTCTTTCCCACACACCAGTAAGGGTAGAAATAGGATGAAATGTCATAGGGAATGCACAACATAGGAAATGGTGAAGGAGCCACCTGCTTTTTCGATCATTGGGATCTCTTCTGAGGAATGTATGACCTGGACAAAAGGGACATGTTACGCCTCAACCCGAAGTGGATCAATATGCTTGCTGGCATGTTGGTTAGAACAGTTAAGCATGTGATGGGATGCTTAGTGGCAGTGCTGAGAATGGGGCATTTAGTGATCAAATAGATGCAGTGTACTTTATGTGTCTGTGAGGACCGGCAGGCATATCAATAAGGCAAAATTGCAATCAGTTGGTTATCCTGCTGTGTAACACAGGGACAAAATCGGAAAGGAGACTGACGCAGGACTGAAGGGGTTATATTTGAAGGCACATAATGTACAAAATAAGGTAGATGATCTTGCAGAACATTGGTCGTTGCCAGATATGACGCTGTGGCATCACTGACGCGTGGCAGAAATAGGATTATATTTAGCAGCTTAAAGTCTAAAGAACTCATCGTATGGAAAAGACAGGCAATTGACTTAAGGGAGGCATGGCTCCGTTGGTAAAATATGAAAAAAAAAATTAGAAAGAGGTGACCAGGGAGCAGAAGAAGCAGAATTCTTGGTGTTAGTGTTAAGAAACTTCAAAATTAAAAGACCCTGGTGCGAGCTGTGTGCAGGCTTCCGAGCTGTAGCCAAGATGTGGTCTAAAAATAACAACGTAGAATAGAGAAGGCATAGCAGAAGGACAAGCTTTCGAACTCATGGAGGGTTTCAATGTGTAGGCAGATTGAGAAAATTAGGTTGCTGCTTTATCCGAAGATAGAAAATTTCTAGAATAACTTTGAAATGGCCTTTTCGAACAGCTTCTTATTGAATCCACCCGTGAATATGTATTCTGGATTGAGTACTGTGTACTAAACGGATTTAATTAGGGAACTTGCGTTAATGAACCCCATAGGAGACTGTGACCATCATATAAAAATGAAATATTAGCATTGATTTCGAGAGTACAAGATAATACAAACAAGAATATAATTCTAGGATTTATTGTAATGTTGATGTATTACTTGGAATAGTTTTAGCAGTTTTGATCCCCTATCTAGGAAAGGATGTGCTGACATTAGAGACGGATCAAAGTAGGTTCACTGGTATAAAAGAGAATAGGTTGGCGTCTCATTGAAACATATCGAATGTTGAAAGGCCTAGATAGAGTGAATGTGCAGAGAATGTCTGTGAGAGTGGGCGATTCTAATACCAGAGGACATAACCTCAGAATAAAGGGACGCACCTTTTCAACGCAGGAAACGGGGAATTTCTTTAGTTAAAGTCTGGTAAATATGTGGAATTCGTTACCACAGGCGGATGAGCTGGCCAGGTTATTAGAACTGTTTAAGGCGGAGGTAATGTGCTCTTGATTAGTCATGTTGTGAATGGGAAATTGATTGGTCTTAATGAAATGGCTGAGCAGACTCGATGGGCCTAGAGCCCTAATTCTCCTTGTAAGTCCTATGGACTTCTCGTCTACAAACGTTAATGACACGGACATGTGCCCATTCAATATTTATTGTTGGGATGTTTTAATCACTAAATGGTTGTCTGAGAACGTAAACCAATAATGAAGATTGGCCGCGAATGCACATCAACAGACATTCGAACGACATGTTTTAGCAGAGAGGCATCAGTTCATTAATGTTTCCAGATCATGTGCGTGTGTGTGTGTGTGTGTGTGTGTTTGTGTGTGTGTATGTGTCTGTGTGTTTGAGAGAGAAAGAGAGAGAAAGAGAGAGAGAGAGAGAGAGAGAGAGAGAGAGAGAGAGAAAGGCAACAAGTTTCTTACTAGCTCTTCTTTCAGTTAGTCCTGACGAAGGGTCTCGGCCTGAAATGTCGACCGTACCTCTTCTTAGAGATGTTGCCTGGCCTGCTGCGTTCACCAGCAACTTTTATGTATGTTGCAGGTTATAACTATGCACTCTTCCATTTAGCAAAGTGCTGATTTTATGGAAATGTACAACATTTTGAAGACTTCTAACAGCATAACGGTTAGCCTGGCTCTGTTTGCAGAAACAGGAGTCACATACTCAAAATTACAGTTTAACATCGGGACAAAAAGCAGAAAGTTGTTTGTGCATTGATCGTGGGTAACATTTGAATTCATGAAGTGCTCCTGTTGTACATAAAGAGAGTGAGTTGAAACGTATAGAACAGTGGAAGAAACTTATGGCGACATCATTAGATGCATTTAATGTTGGAAATTTCACATTGAGAAAGTTGAGAGAAGTATAGCCTCCGCGGACCCCTTCATGGAGAAATCCGATCAGTTGTTCCGTTTCTAATCTTATCCGAGATTATTCATGGACGGCATATTACATCTAGATATTCTGCATGTTGAATAGCAACGTTATTAGCTGCAGTAGCCTTAACGTACAAATCATATGCTGACTGATATTTTGCAGGGACAGCATTACCTTGGCCGTGTAGATTGTGCTTGAACTCAGTGGTAGGGGAATAGATTAGATTAGAACATGAGATTAGATTATGACAAATACAATAGATGCCTGGCTATAATAGATGTTATCATATCAACAATAAATCGGGGTCACCAGCTAACTAACATTCGGACAGCTGTAGGTGCAAAACCAAAGGCTGGAGGAGAAACACGGCAGACGATATATATCGGTATTCATAATGCGTATATACATCATACGTATCTGTATAGTTTCAATATAAACTAGAAACGCAGATCTAGAAGAAAACTTACTTATAACAGAAACTGTGACGCAGCCATGTTCTTTTCCTTTCGTTAGCCCACTTCGGTTTTCTAAGGTCACCGTGAAGCAATAGACGCCTTTGTCAGCAAAGCTGACGCCTTTAATCCGTAAGGAACATCCATTCTGAGCTAGGTTGCCAGTGAATTCTGCTCGTCGTTCATAAGTAGAGGACATTTTTCCTTTCTCGTAGATAGTAAAGACCTCTTTCTCTAGAGGATCAGATCCCCCTTTTAACCACATTCCGCGTGGGTTATAGAGTCCCGTCCTCTGGTCAAATGTGCACTGGATCTCCATGCAGCTACCGTACACAGCCCAGAGTGTCCGCGGAACATTCACAGAAAGTGACGTAGTCTGTACAACTGAAACAAGAGAATCAATCAAGTATCCATACAATGAGGTGAAAGTATGATTGATGGTACTTGACGCGGACAAATACACCGGACTGATTTCCAAATTAAATACAATCGACCTAATTAGTGTTGTAGAACAAGGGGCCCTAGAGTTGTGGTATGTTGTCCTTTGGAAGTGGAGACCAAGGTAGAGCAGGTTGTAACGATGTTTTTTGTCACGCCTTATCTGCCATGGAAATAACTACAGGTGTTGCGGTATCATGTTACAGCTAACAACATATTGCTGAGTCTACACTTGGAGATTTCTATTCATTTCTGGGCGACCTACGAAAGGAAAGATAGCAACAAATGATTTAAAAAAAAAAGGAATGGGTTTCGCGAAGACTCAGCCGGAGTTTAAGTACTCATGTTCTAAGGAAAGGTCGGATAGCCTAGCTATAACAGAGACGCGTGAGTGGTGACATTCTAGTGGTTTGCGAAATCACGGATTTCTACCATGGTCTCTTTCTGGGTGTAGTAGAATGTGAAGTGAAAAAAGATCATTGGTTTATATAGAGAGGAGAAAGATTTCAAAAGGAATTGAAAGTCAACATTGACACAGAGGGTGGCGGGAATGTGGTTCGGGCTGTCAGAGACGTGGAAGGTGTAGATACAATCACGGCCATTAAATAAACAGGACAGGTGCCCAGTTCAGAAAGGTATAGTGTGAAATGGGCCTAACGCGGACAACTGGACTAGCTCAAGGAGAGTACATTACTCATAGAATATTAGTCGGCATGGAAGAGCTATGCTGGAGGGCCTGGCTCCAAGCTGTATATCCGTCTGTCTCTTCCTGACATATCATATTTCTATTAAATTGTGTTGTTATCTCTCGAGCACACAACAACTTGGTGTGCAATAGGAATAATTTATCCAGGGCTGTATTAGCAATATTTTTAATGCATACCTGTAGCATGAAACAGAATGGAAATCAGTTGAGCAAATGCCATGGTGGTAGTAGCTTGATACTGAAATTTAAAAACAAAATCAGCAATTCCACAATCGAGCCGCTTTTATGCACTTAAACGTCTGTTTAGCGCTTGTACCAGCTATATGTCGAACGGTCGCTATACTTCAGGAGATCAAACTGTGTTGCTTGCATTCACACCGCCGCTGTCTGCATTTGCAATACTCCTTCACCATCAAAGAACTGAAGCGTAAGAACTTAACCGGAAGTAAAATTAGGTTAAACCTCCCCAGAATGGACCACCGCAATCACGAAATGCAATAGGCCAGTCTGGTGTCCGACCACAGCCGCGCACTGGGCCACAGTTGTAGATTATTATCTCGAGAAACAGTCTACTTCTATCAGCGGGAAAGAACTTCTCGCAACCCGTGTTATTTGCGTGCGATGAAAGTTGGTGTATGTGTTGTAGGTACTTTCTCCGGAAATTATTATTTGCCGCCTCCGAGTTACTCTCGCATCGAAATGTCAAGAGTACGAGGGCTGTTTCAGTAAACATCTTGACGGGCGTCATCATGCTTCCTGTAAAATGACCGCAGTAAGTTGCGTCCACACCCAGACGACAGGACAGCTGTCTATCCAAATGCCACGAGGAAGGTCACCTGGGAAGAGTCAACATTTCTGCAAAGGAAAATAGGGATAAGTGATGCATTATAGACCAGTGTGAGTCATATTATTTTTGAGAGGTCTTTGGAGAGGATATTGAGGGATGAGACAGATGCTTTTTTTTTCAGGACTGTAAGTACGACATTTTGAAGATATTAGATGTTTTAAAAACATGATTAAGATTTTTGAAGGATGCTTTATGTGGTATGTGCCCTGGGCATTATCTTCATAACTTTCCTTTAACTGACGGTTAGACATCTTGATGTATAATTACCTCAATTATTTTAACTTGCCTTTTGAGCAAAGGAACATATGCTACTCTCAAGTCCTCCGAGATATCGCCACTCCTCGTGAAGACCCAAATATCTTCCTCCATGCTTCAGCAATCACCTCACGCGTATTTGAATGTTTAACTTCTAAATCTTCCTAAATCCCTGTATGTCTGAACTATTGCCCCATATTCTGCGTGCGGATCTACTAATCCGCAAAGACCTATGTACTTGTGCCCGCACCATATCCTCCATACCTCTGCCATCGGTGTACATGTACAAATGTCTCTTAGAAATTTGAAATGGAACCAGCTTCCAGTGACAGCTCGTGCAAAGCTGTTCCCACCCTCTGGGTGAATTAGGTTCATCACATGTTCACTGTAATCATCTCACATTTTACTATTAACCCATAACCTCTAATTCAGGTCTCACACAATCCCAGTGAAAAAGTTCCTACATTTACACTACCTTTGCCCCTCATATTTTGTATATTTATTTCAAATTTCCCCTTTCTAATATCCACTATGGAATAAAGTCTCAAAAAAAAAGACATAAATCAATCTTCCGTCCCTTGACTCACTTTACACCTCAAGCTGTCGGAGCAGTACTGCCAGGATAATCAAGGACACGACCCACCCAACCAACGCACTTTTCGTCCCACTTCCCTCCGGGAGAAGGCTCAGGAGCTTGAAGACTTGTACAGCCAGATTTGGGAACAGCTTCTTTCCAACTGTGATAAGACTGCTGAACGGATCCAAACCCGGATCTGGACCGTACCCTCCAAATATCCGGACCTGCCTCTCGTTTTTTTTTTTGCTTTTTTTTTGCACTACCTTGCTTTCCATTTTCTATTTCCTATTTATGATTTATAATTTATTTTTTAATGTTTACTATCGGTTTGTACAGCAGGGAGCGGGAATAAAATAACGCAAAATCAAATATCGCAGTGATGATTGTACGTTCTAGTATCAATTGTTTGCCGACAATAAAGTATAAATAATAAAGTATTCAACCTTTCCCTGTAACTCAGGTCCTAAAGTCCTGGCATCACCCTTATATTTTTTTTTCCCACAGTCTTTCATTCTTACTGATACTTTTCCGATAGGTGGGTACAATATTAAAATTAGGTCCCAGCAATGTTTTTTAAAGCTTCAACATAACCTCCAAGCGTTACGACTGTCGGTGTGCTGAAGGTTTTCCTTACGGATTATCTTTCGGTGATGCCACTTTAAAAGATATTATGAATCTGATTCTCAGATTCCTCTGCTCCACTGCAGTCCGCAGTGCCCTCCCACGCACCGTGTAAAAATATCATGTAGCCCCATGGCAGTCTGGAAACTGGAGCGAAGCTATTACAGCTCGATGTGTTCTGGAGTTCGAGGTTCAATCCCGGTGCTGTTCTGTAAGGAATCTCGGTATTCTCCCATTGTCCAAAGACGTACCGGTATGGTAATTGGTAATGGTAAATTGTCACGCAATTCGTTTAGAGTTAATCACGATTGCCAGCGGTTTCTGGAGGAGTATAGCTTGACCGGCTGTAAGGGCCTACTCCACGCTGTATCGCTGAATCATAAATAAGGACAAACCTTCTTTGTTCCTTCCAAATTGCAACAGCTGACACTTGTCTGTATTAAATACTGCCTGCCATTCATCAACCCAGTTTTGTGCCCAGTAGTGTTGGCGCGTGGCCAAGTGCTTAAGGCTTCGGTCTAGTGATCTGAAGGTTGCTAGATCGAGCTTCAGCTGAGGCAGCGTGTTCTGTCCTTGAACAAGGCACTTAACCACACTTTGCTCTGCGACGACACCGGTGCCAAGCTGCATCGGCCCGAGTCCCCTTTCCTTGGACAGCATCGGTGGCGTGGAGAGGGGAGTCTTGCAGAATGGGGAACGGCCGGTCTTCCATACAACCTTGCCCTGGAAACCTTCCAAGTCGCAAATCCATGGTCTCAGGCGACAAACGGATGCCTATTTGTGCCTGGTCCAGATCCCACTGCAGAAAAGGCATTGTCGCTTCGGTAAAACAAAACTACGCAACCTATTTCTCACCATACCTCTGCTTTACCAGTGGCTCAAAATACAACTCTTCCTCAGTGGAACTTTTATCTCACTAGTTGTAAACGTTTTTAACTTGTAAGGATAAAAAGCTTAGGGATTATCCTTGACATTTGACCCTGCTTGATTTGAACATTTTATATCCCCGCTGACCCATCCTGGTCGCTTATTTGAACATTTCCCTGAATCTTTACTTCCCAAACAGCCTAGTTCGAAGTTATCGTTCATTAAAATTTACTACCCGTTCTGACTCTTCTGGAATAAATTTACAAACTCTCGGGACATATGTAGTTCCCCTTACCTTTTATCCTTACCCTTCTTGGAACACGGTGTTCCTGAACACTCGTCAGTTCGTCTTTTTATGGCGCCCTCATTTCGGGCGTGAACAACTGTGATACCAGCTGTTCCCAATCAGCTGATCCTCTCATCCTTAGTTGTTATTTGCCGTACATAATTTAGTACAGAAAGGTACAGTTTTATCTTGAGTCATAATGGAGAAAATCTTTCGAAGTTGATTTCAGCAGGAGAGCAAGCAGTATTGATCTTAATGTGTTGCACTGTGTACAATATAAACCTCGTTACCTCAAGCATGTTATTCTGCTATGCAGGCAGCGAACCAAAAGTTCGGGTGGTATTACGGGATAAAGATTTTGTCGGATTCAACTCAATTTTAAGGGAAGATCTCAAGTAAACGTGTAAATTCCAAAACGAAATACATGGAAGACACTCCTGATTATTACAATTATGAACCATGGATTATAGCCTCGGAAGAGAACTGAAATGGGGAAAATTTCTTCACCACTGGTTCACACCCCAGAAGGCAGTGGGCACAAGGTGTTAAATATATTCCATCTGGATGCATTTATTACTGTTAAAGAAGACAACGTGTCCTGGATGTGCAGCGCCCATGCCAACAAATGTGCTACCTGAGCTCGGCCCAACTGCTTCCTCCCCTCCGTCACAAGATTTTTCAATGAATATTGGTACAGCGATAGACCTCAGTATTTCCCTTTTTGATTTGATTTCTATTTCCACTACTTATATAAAAATATGTAATACTAATTTTGAACGTTCAGTTTTTAGTATGTATTGCAATGCATTGCTGCCACAAGAAAGAAGGTTTTACGACGTCAACCTGGAAAAAATTCTAAGTTTTATGAGAGACATCTGAGACGACCAATGGTGATTTAGCGTTCATTTGTTGGGGAACTAATTTCAAGATCCTCAGGTTAACGTTTAATTTTCATAAAACTCTGGTTAGCCAGTTGGATTACTGTACTCAAAACTCTTTGGGTTTATATACGCAGGATGTTGAAACTTTAGTGAGAGTGCGGAGGAGATTTACAGGATGCTGCCTGGATTGGAGGCCGCCGTCGGTCAGAGTTGGCTGTGGGTATTATCTAGCAGCTATCCAGAGACGCAAGCCTGGGCAGTACAATATGGAGAGCAATTTATTTCCACGTAGCCAGCCTTCATTCCCACCCCCTGCGCATTGATGAACCCAAAGAACAGCAAAGACTGATACTGGTTTGGTTCTAGAAGTGTTGCAGGTGTAGCCTTTTAGTGTTGAACTAGTTTGGGACTCCAGAACCGGATCTTCCCTCGAAGTTCATTCCCGAAGTCTTCGCCATGTGTGGGTATAGCTGCAAGGCAGCGGAGGTTTGAGATCAGATTTCCTTCTCCTGGATGAGCTGCCACCGACAGCTGACGAGACCCATCTGCCAGAAGCAACTGGTTTTAAGGAGCCAGTAACCCTTCTCCTGTCTGTGGAAATGGTTTTGCCGGGTTTAGAAGCGAAGCCACAGGTGAACGCTACGTGTGGGACTTGGTTGTCAGAGGCTATTTGAGGCTCACCCCATTGGAAATGTTTAGCAGTTAGTATGTGTTTGACCCCATTGCCACCCCCGGCTGAAACAATCTTAAGAGACCTGAATTAGAGAGCATATTTTATTAGGACAGGTTGATCGTAGTAGGGCTTCTCTTTTTTTTTCAGTAAAGGAGGATGCGAGGTGACTTGATAGAGGTATATAAGATAATAACAGGTTTTGATCGTGCGGAGCGCAGCGCGTTTATCTCTGGTGCGTCAATGGCTAATAACAGATGACATACTCTTCAGGTGACTGGAGGAAAACGTAGCAGAGTGCCACGGTTTGTTGTTGTTTTTTTTTCTAAAGCACAGCTGGTGCAAATTGCAAGGAACACGTAACTGTGGTGGTGGTAGCCACAGATAAACGACGCCCTTGCAGGACGCAGACAGGCAGACGTATTAATGAGCAATGAAGAGCTATGCTGGGGTAAGTTTTTTAAAGATGGAACAATAGCATGGAAGAAGAGCTTCTTCCACACGCTACTATTTTGTTCTATATATTGGCTGTTTACTAATAGTCAGCGAGCAAAAGTTTTTTTGGCACAGTGTCATTTACCAATCAGTAAGTACATGTTGGGATGCCATGTTACTGATCTACAAGACATTGTTAAGTTCTCATTTGGATGACTGTGTTCTATGTTGTTCACCTTGTTGGAAGAAGTTAAGCTGGAAACTTTTCCGAAAATGTTTACACGGATGCTGCTAGATCTCGTTAGATGGAAGTATAAGGAAGTATAAGGCAGGCTGGGTCTTTATTCCTTGCAGCATAGGAGACAGTAGACTAATCTTACAGAGTTGCATAAACTCATCAATGGTGTTGGAAGGAATCTGTTCCCTGGGATAGGGGTGTAATGTGACAGGCGACAAAATTAAAAGGAGCCCGAGGGGTTATTTGTTCAGGCAAAGAATTGTGAATACATGTGACGAGCTGTCGGGGGAACGTTTGAGCTATGTAGATACTGTGGCATGCAAAAGTTTGGGCACCCCTGGTGAAAATTTCTGTCCCTATGAATAGCGAAGCGAATAAAAGATGAACTGATTTCCAAAAGGCATAAAGTTAGAAATGACGCATTTCTTGAATATTTTAAGCAGAAAACCTTTTTCTTATTTCCATATTTTACAGTTTCGAAATAACAAAAACTGAAAAGGGCCTGAAGCAAAAGTTTGGGCACCCTGCATGGCAGTACTTAGCAACACCCCCTTTGGCAATTATCACAGCTTGTAAACGCTTTTTATAGCAAGCTGAGAGTCTTTCAATTCTTGTTTGTGGGATTTTCGCCCTTTCTTCCTTGCAAAAGGCTTCTAGTTCTGTGCGATTCTTAGGTCGTCTTACATGCACTGCTCTTTTGAGGTCTATCCAGAGATTTTCGATGATGTTTAGGTCAGGGGGCTGTGAGGGTCATGGTAAAACCTTCAGCTTGCACCTCTTGTCGTAGTCCATTGTGGATTTTGAGGTGTATTTAGGTTGATTATCCTGTTGTAGACGCCATCCTCTTTTCATGTTTGGCTTATTTACAGACAGTGTGATGTTTGCTTCCAGACTTTGCTGGTATGTAATTGAATTCATTCTTCCCTCTACCAGTAAATGTTCCCCGTGTCACTGGCTGCAACACAAGGCCAAAGCATGATCGATCCACCCCCACGTTTAACAGTTGGAGTCTGGTACTGTTCATGAAATTTTGCATCCTTTTTTTCTCCAAACATACCTTTTCTCATTGCGGCCAAAATGTTCCATTCAGAAGGTTCAAAGGAAGATCTAAACAAGCCTGATGCATTTTGGAAACAATTCCGGTGGACAGACGAAGTTAAAATAGAATATTTCTCCCCATTTTGCCTGCTATTTTTATTTTTTTCAAGAGAGAATTGCGAGAGCCAACTTTCCCTCGGAGTTTTTGGATGTGGGTGTTAAATGAAAGCGTCCTACGTAAATTGAAGTCGGGTGATGTTCGTGCTTCTTCCCACACCAGAAGATCTTGAGTTTCCGAGCTGCTTCTCGATTCCTTAGGTGGAATGCACATACTTGACGTTTTCATAGATCTGGGTTCAGTGACCATTTTTCATAATATTGCTTCATTGCTTCGAAGACTGCTGTAAGTCGTACTTTAACTTCTTGGAAAGAATTAGCTTGTGTTTCTATGCATAGGTCGTCTGCATAGATAAACCTGCGTGTGTTAGGAAAGGTTGGTTGGTCATTTGTGTAAACATTAAATAGTAGAGGTGCCAAATGCTCCCTGTGGTAGTCCGTTCTTTTGTGGACGCCACCAACTCTCAATTCCTTTCATTTCTACATAAAATCTGCAATTTTCTAGGAGGCTAATTATTACTTTGACTGTGGTTTCATTCTTTAACATTGTAGATAATTTCCATAGAAGGCCTCTGTGATTCATAGTGTCGTATGCTGTTGTTAAGTCAACGAATACTGTCCCTGTAATTTGTCGCATTTGAAAGTCATCCTGATTATATGAGGTTAATTTCAGGACTTGACCGCAGCAAGAGTGGCCTGGCCTGAACCCGGGTTGGTCTGGTCTTAGAAGACCTTCGACTAAAGGGAATATTCTTTTCAGTATGGATCTCTCGTAGAATTCATACAGGGTGCAGAACAAGGAAATCCGTCTGTAATTTTTTTTTAGGAATGCTGGGGTCTTTATTGGGGTTTAGGAGAGCAACAACTTTGCCTATTCACTTTTTAGGTAATTTTATTCATCTTTGGCAACAGTTAGTAAGGGAGAGAAGCCAATGGAGTGCTTTAGGTCAAAGATGCTTAAATAATTAATTAAGAATATCATCTATGCCAGCAGCTTTGTTGGATTTTAGCTGCGATACCTCATCCTTTAATACTTCTAGGGTGAGAGGTGGGAAGTTGTTATTCCTATTTGAGAGAGCTGACTCCATCTCCTGATGTTGATTTTACGTTTGCCTCCGCTCCGTGTTATTTGGTCGACCATTTAGTATTAGTTGGTGGGAAACCTGATACGCACCGGACATAATGATCCAGTGGGTGGCAAAATGATAAATCCTTCGCCCACTAAAAATCACGAAAATCGTTAGTGTTTGACGTTGAAGAGGAAATAATCCAGGTTCCTCTAAACTCTCCTTTTTGGTAATAATCTCCATTACAGGCAACCTCTATGTTAACGTCCACTCTATCTTCGTCAAAATATTTACATGCTGTCTGTAATACCTGAATTGTGCGTACTGTTCCAAGCTAACCTGTCTAATTTATTAAGATAGTGCAACATGACTCTTCGCTCAGTTTTTTGAGCTATGAAGGCGGGAAAGCCACACACAAAAAAATTGTAAATACAAATCCTGTTTAGAGGACTCTGACTATGTACTGAATATATCCCGTTCAGGTTTTGTATGCTTCTTCATGAGCTCCAGTGAGAATAACCTCTGAAAATCACAACTCTCCAGGTAACGAAAGCACTCAGTTTCAGGAAACATCCTGATAGTTCGTCGCAATGCACACATAACAGTGAATGAATTCGGCAGGTGCGGCAGCATTTGTGGAAATAAGATGTCGATATTTCTAGCCAAGGACTTTCAACAGGAGTGCAAACGAAAGGGAAAAGTAAGAATAAGAAGGTTGTACAGAGGTAGGAGGACAAGCTAGAAGGTGATAGGAGAACGCAGGTGAATGAGATAGGAGGGATGAAGTAAGAAGCTGGGAGAAGATATATAGAAAAGGTAAAGGTCTAGAGAAGAAGGAATTTGATACGAGAGGAAATGGTCCTGCACCTATGTTCTATGTTTCTATAACTACCTCGACTATACCTCTTCCCACCCTGCCACATGCAAAAATGCCATTCCCTATTCCCATTTCCTCCGTCTCCGGCGCATCTGCACCCAGTATGAGGCTCTCCATTCCAGGACATCTCAAATGTCCTCTTTCTTTAAGGATCGTGGTTTCCCTTCTGCCGTCTTCAATGATGCCCTCACCCGCATATCCTCCATTTCCCGCACTTCGGCCTTTACCGCATCCTGCCGCCACCACAACAGGGACAGAGTTCCACTTGTCCTCACCTACCACACCACCAGCCTCCGGTTCCAACATATTATCCTCCGCAACTTCCGCCACCTTCAACAGGACCCCACCACTCTCAGCTTTCTGCAAGGATCGGTCCCTCCGCGACACCCTGATCCACACGTCCCACCCCACGGATCTCCCACCCAGCACTTATCCCTGTAAGCGTAAGTGCTACACCTGTCCCTACACCTCTTCTCTTGTCACCATTCAGGACCCCAAACAGTCCTTCCAGGTGAGGCAACACTTCATTTGTGAGTTGTCGGGGTCACCTATTGCATCCGGTGCTCCCGGTGCGGTCTCCTCTACATCAGCGAAACCCGACGCAGATTGGCTGACAGCTTCGTCGAGCACTTCCGCTCCGTCCGCCACAACAGACAGGATTTCCCGGTTGCCGCCCACTTCAACTCTGCTCCCATTCCCATCCGGATATACCCTCACATGGCCTCCTCTGCTGCCATGATGAGGCTAAACTCAGATTGGAGGAGTAACACCTCATATACAGTCCAGATAGTCTCCAGCCACTTGGTATGAACATAGAATTCTCCGACTTCCGGTAATTCCCTCCCCCACACTCCCCTACCCCTATTTCACTCTGCCCCCTCCCCCAGCTGCCTATCGCCTACCTCATGGTTCCGCCTCCTTCTACTATCCATTGCCTTTTCCCCTATTCCTTCTTTACCTTCCTGCCTGTCACCTCCCTGCTTCCCCTCACCATCCCTTTATCTTTCTCTTACTGGTATTTCACCTGGAACCTACCAGCCTTCTCCTTCCTACCTTCCCCCCACCTTATTTATAGGGAATGTTCCCTTTCTCTCTTAGCTCCTGACGAAGGGTTCCAGCCCGAAACGTTGACTGGTCGCTTCCACGGATGCTGCTCGACCTGCTGTGTTCCTGAGTTCCTGCGTGCTGTGAGAGAAGTGTTCTTTTGTTCTTATGCTGTAGTTCTTTTGCCGGGATACTGACTCATTAGCTGCTGGACCCTCCAGACACAGGTCTGTTTTGAATATAATCATTTGAAACGACTTAACTGCACACAGGTCTCCAAAAACATATCTCCATTTAACTAGTTATGTGACTTCTAAACCCAAATCCAAATGACTACATCAGTGATGATTTGGTATGTCATATTAAAGAGGAGTGAATACTTATGCAATCAATTATTTTGTGTTTTATATTTGTAATTGAAACACCCTGGCTTCATTGCCTGCGGAAGTCTAAGGAAGAAAACCTCCGACCCCGCCAAACTCGCGAGACTGAGGCAGGCTCGATCCCACCCCAAGTCCCGGTCTGTGCGGTGGCTGCGCAATTTGCTACCCTGTTGCAATTTAAAGCCACAAAATAACAGAGAGTATACTGCAACAGATTAAAGGAATTATATTTATGAATCTTAACTAAAAGGTTAGTCAAGAATAAGAAAAAAGAAAAGCGGCCATTCTACATAGATTAAAACACACAATCGACTGCATCATTCCTCAGGGCAATCACACAACATGCAAGGAAACCGATCCCAGATGACACCCCTACAATGACACACCCTGTTTACCTTGGCTGCGTAAGTCCGGGGAAGACAACCTCCGGCCCCACCAAACTCGTGAGACTGAGGGACACTCGATCCCACGCAAAACCCCGATTTGTATGGATGCTGTGTCATTAGCTACCTTGTTACAAATTTATCCCACAATATAGGTCCCAGTCTAATTAAACAGTCTAATGTGCACAAGTTGAAGCTTGATATTCTCTCTCTCTCTCACGCGCTAGGCCCTCGGTCAACGTGAAAGCACACACCACCTTCCGAACGTCCCTCACAATCCACCTCGACCAAGCAGGTCTCCCACCAGATCGTATGCTACCATTGGTTCCGCCAGCGTCTTCTCTCTTTATCTCCTCTCGAACAAAACCCCTAGCTCAACCATAGTGAAACCTCACCAGAGAAACCTGCCCTTAATCTGATCATGCAAACTGGATTGCACATATTTCTCCTCTGTTTTATATTCAACGGTAACACAAACAAGCATGAAAACAGAATAAACTGCTCTTACAGAACTGCCAAAATGAGATACATACAGTATAATAGTAAATATATGAACCATGGCTTTACACAATTAATTTAGATAACTTTGTGCGGATCTGTTTCCACTATGACCTAAGTCTTTTTCTGTGGGGAAAAAAAAGCCAAATTAAAGCCCGTGTGATTCAATGCTATAAAACAACAAAACATGAAAACTTCAAAGGAGGTGAATACTTTTTCGAGGCACAGTATTCATGTTGTTAGGTGTCAGTGGAAACAGGTTTAACAGAGGACATGCATTTAATGTATGAAGAGAAAGTTCAGTGAAGTTCTGTGCGGCGAGCTATGTTGCAGATAGAGCGTTGTACTCCCGGAACAGTATGCAATCAGTTATGGAAAAAAGCAACTGCTATACAATTGCTTTTATGACTACAAGATAGACATAAAATGTAGGAAATGGACGGATAAGAATCCTGTGCATGAAGATGGGATTAGATAAATTGGATACGGTCGTCAACAGAGATATTGTCGGCCCAGGGTCTTTCCCTGTGCTGTCCTGCTCGATGTTCTATGTTCCAACGGCATGTGCCCTTTTCTCTTTGATATGAAGCAGAGAGTGTCCGTGCAAGATTGCACTTTATCAGCCTGATATCAGTGACGAGTGACTACCAATGTCTGAATGGTTGATGCTAGTCCCATTGCTATTTATCAATTATATCAATGATTTGGATTGTTAAAAACAAGGTACGGCGAGGAATGTTAAATATGGTGTCGTAGACAGTTAAAATGTTTCTTTCTTTTTGTACTTATATATGTATTGCGCAAAAGAGAAGCAAAGAGTTCAATTTCAATTGGTGTGAGATGTTAAAATTTGGGAAAGCAAGTCAAGCATGAACATTCAGAGTGAACGATAGGGCCTTGCAAAGTGTTGTGGAACAGAGAGACATAGGAGTACAAGTCTTAGTTCCTTGAAAGGGCTGTGGCAGGCAGGCAGTGTGGTCCCTTATCTCTTTGGTACGCTGCCGTTTATCACGTTGAACAATTAAATAAAGATGTTGGGATGACATATTATAAGATATTGTTAACGCCTTATTTCGAAAATTGATTTCAGGGTTGGATACGCTGCTGGATGAAACATGGCATTAAGCTGGAAAGAGTGCAAGAGAGGTTTACAAAGGTGAAGAAGGACGCGAGAGACTGTCAGCAGCATTTAGGAATGCTGGGTCATTATTTCTAAGACCATAATACCGCAAGATATGGGAGCAAATGTGGGCTCTTCGGCCCATCGAGTCTGTTCCACCTTTCAATCATGGGCTGATCCTCTTCATCCAGTCAACCCCACTCCGCTACTTTCACCCCATATCCTATGATGCCCTGGCTAACCAAGAACCTATCTATCTCTGCCTTAAATACACCCAATGACGTGGCCTCCAGCACTGCTTGTGGCAACGAATTCCAGAGACTTACCACCCTCTGACTAAAGTAATATCTCTGCGTCTCAGTTCTTAAAGGGCGTCTTTCAATCCTGAATTCGTGCCCTCTTGTCCTAGAATCGCCTACCATGGGAAATAACTTTGCCATATCTAATGTGCTCAGGCCTTCTAACATTTAGAATGTTTCTATGAGATCCTCCCTCATTCTCCTGAACTCCAGGGAATACGGTCCAAGAGCTGCCAGACGCTCCCTCACCCTTTCATTCTTGGAATCATTTTCGTGAATCTTCTCTGAATTCTCTCCAATGTCAGTATATATTTTCTAAAATAAGGAGCCCAAAATGTATACAATACTCACGAGTGTGATCTCACGACCGCCTTATAGAGGCTCAACATCACATCTCTGCAGTTATATACTATACCTCTAGAATTGAATGCCAACATTGCATTCGTCTTCTTGACAATCGACTCAACCTGGAGGTCAACCTTTAGGGTATCTTGCACAAGGACTCCAAAGTCTCTTTGCATCTCTGCTTTTTGAATTCTCTCCCCCTCTAAATAATTGTCTGCCCGTTTTTTTTTTTTTCCCATTCTGTACTCAGTACTTAGCAGATCCACCTCTCACAGCTAATACAGTATCTATTAGCTTTACACAACGTTATGGAGCACGGTTTGCCCATTCCTTCTTGCTAAATTGCTCAAGCAGCTCCAGTTTATTTGGGGAGTGGAGGTCGACAGCGGTTGAGGTCTTTCCACAAGTATTCGGTGGGATTTAGTTCAAGAGTCTGACTGCGCCACTCAAGAACAAGAGTTGTACCCAATTGAAGCCGCACCATTGTTGCTCTTGCAGTATGCTTTGGATTGCTTCCCTGCTGCAAGATGAACTTCCTTCCCAGTTTAATGTTTCTAGCAGAAACTGGCAGGTTTTATCGGGAATATCTCAGTGTTTAGCAACATTCATCTCCCCGCCAATCCTAAACAGATTTCAAGGGTCTGCCGCTGAAAATCATCTGCAAAGCAAGATACTACCTCCACCATGCTTTACACTAGGGATATTGTTTCTTGGCCGATACGCACTATTGGATTATCGCCACATGCACCGCTGAATGTTCAGACTAAATAATTCCACTTCAGTCTTATTGGACTACAAGACATACTTCCACAAGTTTAAAGTGTATATGTATATATTTATTATTATTATTATTATTATTATTATTATTATTATTATTATTATTATTATTTATTTTACCAGGGCTTCTTCCTTGCCACTCTTCGATAAATACCTTTATCTTGGGCGGTCTTTGAGAATTGTGGAGCCATGATCCATCTCCATCTGCAGACAAAAACTTTTTCTGCTCCCTCAGAATGATTGTTGAAGTCACAGTAGCCTCTCTTACAAGTGTCATTCACTCGGCGGTTAATTTTAGAAGGGCTGTCTAACCAAGGCGATGTAACTGTTGGTTCATATTTTCCCAGTTTTTCAGCTACCCTTCCCCTTATCATTTCCTTACTTGTCCTGAATTTACGTTTGTCTTCTTTTTCCTTTGATCTCTTGAGAATCGAACATCTAGTTCGACCCTACAGAGAGAGGTGGCATTTATCCTGTGAATTCAGTGAAAACAGGTAATTCTACAATTTTCTACATCAACAAATTGCGTGGTTTGATAAAGTAATATACAATCTTGCACCTGATGATGTTAGCATAGCAATTTCAAAGGGAATTCATACTTTTTCATATTGTGTTTTTTTTAATTTTGAGAATATTGTTTGAGAATTTTTCTCTTGATTTGACATTCTTGTGTGTGGGAGGGGGAGATGGGGTGTATTTGGGGTTCTAACTTTTTAACTGCCATTCATTCTTTTGGGCACTCCTCTGTTTTTGTGGAAGTTTGCGAAGAAAAAGAATTTCAGGATGTATATTGCATGCATTTCTCTGACATTAAGTGTACCTATTGAACATCATTCACAAGGTTTCGTGGATTAGCTCAAAAAAATCATCTTCAATGATTGGTGGGGGTTATGTTATATACTTTTTCAAGACACTGTACAATTGCAGCATTTAAGAGACGTTTAGATTAATACATAGATACGGAAGTTTTATAGACTTTTGGGCTCACTGCAGGTAAATGAGAGTCGTTGACATGGACGAATTTGCAAAGGACTGGTTTCCAGTGGTTATGACTTCTTGAATCTTCAACAAGTTATAGGTTATACAGATTGGTGAGTGTGACCGGTGTGGAGAACATTTGTGGTCGTGGGTAGGGAAGCAAACGGAGCCGTTTATTCCCTTAAACAACAGAACGGTAATCATTTACAGAAGAGGTTTTTGCTAATCCTGATTTGCCACAGCAGAGCCAAGACGTAAAATGCTGGACAAGGCAAAGGTAGTCAAGCAATTTATCATTGAGGAGACGCACCCAGTTATTCAAAAGCGTTTAATACACGGCAAATAAGCAGAAACACAGAACTACATACATTAGCAGTTTCCAAATAGGTTTTGTCTCTCTTTCGTCAAACTGTAGAATACATTGATCAAAAAAAGTGTTTTTCTAAGCAGGTGTCCAAACCAGACCTTCGGCAATCATACGGGTATCATGAGTGTGGCTTCTCAATCACCACCCCGAACGTCCGGGACTTTGTGCTGTGTGTGCACGTGTGTGTGTGTGTGTGTGTGTGTGTGTGTGTCTGTCTGTCTGTCTGCCTCTGTGTTTCGTTTTATATTCGTGCGATGGAGAGATATCATGTGCAGTTTAAATTGGTGTCACAGACAGTGATGCTCGTATGTACCATCCTATATTCAATATTTTGTGTTCCATGAGGGTGGGCTGCAGGAGTATTTGGAAGGAGAGAGAAGAGCTGATGGAACGTGAGATTAAAGTAAGGGTGCTCTGTGAGCAATACGGACTCGGTCGGCTACAGGACCTGTTCCTGTGATGTTCAATGGTGTAAGTGCAGTCCAGCTGCACAGAAATTCTTCTTTTTTCTGCACTGATTCTCCCGAACAACTGAACACCGTCAGAGCAGCAGTTTATTGCTGGATGTTCTCACTGTTCTGTACGTCGATGCCCAACAATGTTTGATCGTAACTGCCTTCTGCTGCAAATCCGCCCCCAATACATTGAAGACCTCGTCTGAACGTGGCCGACCATGGATGTTTTGTTTCAAATGCGTATGTAATAAGCAAGCCATGGCAGTACGATATGGAGAGTAATCTGTTGCCCATGTGGCAGGCTGCTTTTCTCTACTCAGCTGATTAATCCAAAGGAACGACAGAGACAATAGCTTATTATACATACGTTTTAGCCAAACCATTTGTGTATATGTAAAGAAGAGGTGGGTGGATTCTTGATTAGTCAGGGCATATAGGGATGTGTAGAGAAGGTCGGAGTTTGGGTCTGGAAATCGATCTGTCATGACGAAATGATGGAGCAGTTTTGAATGGCCTAATAGCACGTAATCCCATTATGTTACATGTACAATGCATTACATCCACAATAAAGAGATTCACAGTATAGCAATAGCCAGTGTGATTAGTTCGTTGTCATAATTACTTCCAAGGTATTCGACAAACGATGTATTTATCCGACTGTGGCCGACAAGGAGTCCTGTACGATTCGTTTCCTTTTTGATTCTGCTTCCAGCTTTTGGACGTCTTAAAATTCAATGATAACGATGAGACTGTGAATCTCTTCCAGTTGCTTCCTCTCCACTTACTATGTTAGAACTTACTTTTCACACACTGGGATGCCTTTCTGGCACCTTAGAGGACCATCCCTTTTCTTGGAGAGGTCCTTCCCTTCACTTGGTTCGAAGAGATTTGCGGGAAAACTAGGTCGGGATTAATCAGCGTGGACGCGATGGGCCGAAGGTCTAAAGGCCGTAGAGCGGGATAACTACAATTGGTGATCATATCCTTCTCAGTTTCTGTTGAGACGACCTTCATACCTTCGCCGTCCATCTTTCCCAATCCACCCATCTGTCTCTCCCACCCACCACCTTATCCTCCCTCCTGCCTTTCTCTCTGTCGCCCCCTCACCAACACTTCTGCGTCATTCTTGTGTCTGCACCGTACCTTCCGCTCGCTGCCCCTCCTTTTCTATTGCGTTTCCAACTCTTTCTTCTCTCTCTACTACAACCCCCCACCACACACACATTTTTTCCACCTCTCCTGCACCCCTCCCTCTAGCGAAACAGTCCAACACCACTACCACCCCCCTGTCCAATGGAACACACCAATAACATTTTAACAAATCAATCTTTGTAAGGAATTTGGCTTGTCCAACTTCATCCACATAATCATCTACCCTAGGGATTGGATATGCATCAGCTTTATTTTTTTTTTCACAGCATTCACTTTCCTGTAATCTATAGAAAACCTAATACTATTGTCTAGCTTAGGCACCATAACAGACGGTGAACTCCAATTCGAATTAGAATGTCTAATAATATCATTCTCTAACATATACTTAATCTCTTGTTCCACAAGTTCACATTTTTTCCCTGTTCATTCGATACGGATGTTGTTTTATGTGTTTTGCATCTCCAACATCTACATCATGTGTAGCTTCGGTGGTTCTTCTAGGGACGCCTGGAAATAAATGTCTATATTTAAACATTAAGTGTTTCATCTGCTCTGGTTGTAAATGAGCTAATTTTTCATCAATATTTTCAAAAATTTTTGAATTTGGTAACCCAGCTGGAATATTATTTGGTTTAAAATGAGTTTCAGATGAATCATCCATTAAGTTTTTATCAAGATCAGATTCATTATTGATCACAACAGTCATAGTCGCAGCTTTTATCTCATGATATGCGTTTCTCATGTTTCTATGACGCAGCTGTGTTGCCTTTCTTCGATTTTTCTTTTACCACGTAATCCACATCATTTGCTTTAGATTTAATCTCATAAGAACCGTGAGATTTAGATTGTAATGGGTTCGTTGGCACCGGGAAAAGAACCAACACGTTATCTCCATGCTTAAATGACCTCATCCTAGCTTCCTTATCATACCAAGACTTCATCTTCTCTTGAGCTAATTTTATTTTTTTTCTTTTGCCAAGCTACAAGATTTATATATTTTTTCTTTAAATTTTAAAACATAATCTAGCAAATAAGTGTGTACATCTTTATTAATCCACTGTTCCTTCAACAAGGCCAAACGTCCTCGAACTCTATGACCAAACACAAGTTCAAAAGGAGTAAGATCTAATGATTCCTGTGCTGCCTCTCATACTTCAAAAAGTAGTAGATGTATACCTTCATCACAGTCCTTTTCATTTTCCATGCAATATGACCTGATCATAGTTTTTTTTTAATGTAGAATGAAATCTCTCCAAGGTTTCCTATGATTCTGGGTGATAAGCTGATGAAATAATCTGTTTTGCTCCCGGTTTATAGATTGAATGCTGAAACAATCCAGACATAAAATTACAACATTTGATCCGATTGTATTTCTATGGGCAACCAAAACAAGTCAAGAAGTGTATAAAGGTCTTTGTCACAGTTTTGGCTATTATATTCCTTAGAGGTACTGCCTCTGGAAACGTTGACGCTGTGCACCTAATAGTTAACAAATATTGATGTCCAGTTTTAGTTTTTGGCAAAGGACCTACACAGTCTACAATTATTTTTGAGAACGGCTCACCAAACCCTGGAATTGGATGCAGTGGGGCCACTGGAGTAACTTGATTAGGTTTACCCACAATTTGTCGCGTATTACACGTTCTACAAAATGTCGCCACATCTTTTCTTAACCTAGACCAATAAAAATGTTTAGAAACCTTGTTCATAGTTTTCTTTAAACATTAATGACCACCCAAAGAAATACTACGAGCCATAGTTAAAATCTCACATAGATATATTTTAGGAACTCCTATCTGATGATTAACTTCTCGTTCTTCACTAGCAGGAATTGTAGGCGATCTCTACTTTCTCATTAATCCTCCCTTTTCAAAATAATATCCTACTGGTATTTTTTCAATTTCACTATCTGAAAGAGCTTGATCCTTTAATTAATCTATCTCAGGATCTCTATCCTGCTCTGCTATCATCTCCTTCCGAGATAAAGACAAATCTTCCTGGTCAGACTTACCACCAAAATCCTGGTCAATTAATGTCGGTAAGAAAGTTTCTGACGCATCCTCAGAATTCGAATCTTGAATTGAATAGTCATGGTTAACAACCTCATCCTGTACATCAATATTTTAAGCCATAGCTCTTGTTACAACACAGGAAGAATCTGTGTTAGAATCCCTCTGTGGTTCCTCAGAATTAGGATTTATTGTCAAATGCGCTTCAGGAAAAACTTGTTCACCTGCTAAATCATTCCCTAACAAAAGAGAAACATCATTCACAGGTAATCTGGATTGAAGTCCAACTTTAACAACCCCTGTAACTAACCCTGACTTTAAATTTACTCTGCGTAAATGTAATGGCATAAGGTCACTCCCAACTTCTCTTATATAATCTCACTGATTAGTGTGAGACTCATCACTAAACTTTAGCACACTGTCTAATATTAGTGATTGAGAAGCTCCAGTATCTCTAAGTATTCTTATTGGTTCTGAATTGGACCCTTCTTTCAAGGATACCAATCCTTATATTATAAGAATTTCATATCTGTTCTTAACTTGTTCAGACACTGACACATCTTCATTAGTATTTATCAAACTCTGTGAATTTATAGGTGTTTCAATATGTTGCACACATGCATCTGCGACGGCTTCTTTCTCTTTTTTTCAATCGAAAGCAGTTAGCTACTACATGTCGAGGTTTCATACAATAATTACAAATAATAACAAAATGTCTTTTCTTCACATGTCTCCCTTCATCCTTACTTTTTGTCACTAACTTCAGATTTAATTTCATGTTTACCTTGACTCACTGTGTTATTTTCCTTTTACAATTTCTACCTGGAGAAATTTTATTCTTATGAATTAAAGCATATTCATCAGCTAACTTCGCAGTCTCCTGCAATGTAGCAGTGTCCCTTTCATTTAAGTATGTTGTCACTTCAAGAGGAACGCTTCTTTTTAATTCCTCCAGTAAAATCAACTCCTTTAATTTATCATACTCCCCATTCACATTTCAGAGGAAACCCATCTCTCAAAACACACAGATTTCTCCTAGGCAAATTTCACATTAGTTTTTGTTTTCCACAGATTTCTTCAAATTTCTGTATCTTTCCCTATACGCTTTCGAAACGAACTCATATGCCTTTAATATATGCTCTTTAACAAAATCATAATCCAGTGCTTGTTCAGCATTTAAAGTTGCATAAACTTGTTGTGCCTTGCCTTTAATTACACTTGGTAACATCACTGGCCATTGCTCTTTCGGCCACCCTAAGCTCAGAGCAACAATTTCGAAAAGCTGGAAATATTTGTCCACTTTAGCTTCATTAAATGGAGGAGCCAAAATAACCTCACGACTAGTAATAAACTGTTTCTTAGAACCAGAAGACTCATTTCCCCTCCTTAATTTCTCCATTCCTAACTCCAATTTCTTCAGGTTTCCAGCTTCTCTTTCTTTAAATTCCCTCAGTTTACTTTCCTCTCTTTCTCTAAATTCCCTTAATTTATTTGCCTCTCTTTCATCAAATTCCCCTTTTTTTATTAGTCTCCCTTTACGCCATTTCCGCTTTATATCTATCAAACTTTATCTGTTCAAGATGTAACTGCATTTCCAGATTACTCTTTGGAAACCTATCTAACACATCATCATCAAACGTTTTCAAACGGATATAATGTTCTGCGATTTTTCTTTGTATTAAAGCCTTTGAAGTATTCTTCGTAATTCCCTTAATATCCAACATCCAAGCAATCTCCATGACCTCAGGTTTTCACGCATTCATTAAAAACACCAGGTCAGGTGTGTCCATAATCTCGTCACATTCCTTGCTGCCGAATATCACTCACACACCAATCGAACTAAAAAAAAAAAAACAGGTATATCCCTTATCCAAATCAGAATGGCAATTACCAGCACTTCAACTCAAAATCGAAACATATCCCGCAAGCCCCAACAAATTATGTTACGTAACTGGCAACAATGAATATCAATTGAGACAGGTTATATAAAAAGAACCAAACATTTATTAAACAAGGATAAACAATAAAAATAAAACAAACGAAAACCTTAATCGGAAATTAACAGCTAGGCGGTCGTTCAATGAATCGTCACTGGTTCTTAAAGCGTTAAATGCGAAAACAGTTCTTAAAGCGGTAACGTCAAACACAGTTCTTAAAATGGTGAATTCGAAAGTCCAAAAGAATTATACATTCAATTGGGAGAGACCTCTCTGGAGAAGGATTTCTTCATAGACACGACTTTCCTGCTGGTTCTGTCCAAAGGGTTCACGATGAAGGAAATAAACGGCTTAAAACAACTGACCTTAGTTTCTAGAGATCAAATCCCACATGAACTTCCTTGCTCTTTTGTCAAGAGTTATTTTTCGATGCAGGTCGCTCTTTCTTCAAAGAAGACTCAATAAGGTCGATCATTTATTAAATTGCCGAACATTCCTGACTTATTTTAATCATTCATGTCCTGCACTTCGATGAAGTCTTCACGCTCCAATACTGCTGGAAAAAGGTACATCAACACATGTAGCAAAAATTGCCAGTCCAGCACTCTTTTACCTTGCAACAGGACTTAACACATAAAACTGCGTCATAAAAACAAATACGCAACGGAAACGGAGACAGACTAACATTCTACCTGGAAAACTAAAAACTAAAAGCTAAAAACTAACTGCGTCAGATGAAATCTTCCCTTATATACACGTGGTGAAAATGTCCTCACGTGACCTCACATCGGCGGGAAAACTACACCAGGTGACCTCTAATAGACCATTACATCATTCTGACAAGATCTCCCTGAGGTGTGTAACAGGGAGTAGAAGTACAGCCCAGTGATCAGACTTCCCGAAGTGAGGGTGTGGAATAGCACGGTAGGCATTCGTGATTGTGGTGTAGCACTGGTCCAGTGTGTTGTTTATTCGGGTGCTGCAAGTGACCTGTTGGTGGTAATTGCATAGTGATTTTTATTTCAGACTGGCCTGGTTAAAGTCTCCCAGACCGATCGTGAAGGCGTTAGGCTGTGCTGTTTCATGCACGTTGATTCTGTTGCTCAGATTACCTAAAGCCTGTTTGACATTGGCCTGAGGTGGAATGTATACTGCCACCAAAATGATCCCGGAGAACTCCCGTGGTAGGGAAGAAGGGCGGCACTTAACTGCAAGATATTCCAGGTTTGCTGAGCAGAATTGGGACAGCACTGATATATTTGTACACCAAGCAGAGTTGTTCATGAGGGATACTCTTCCACCTCTGCTTTTGAGAGACTCTATAAATCTATCCTGGCTGTGTATAGTAAACCCGTTGATCTGAATCGCTTCATCCGGTACGGAAGGGGTTAACCAGGATTCGGTGAAACAAAGGACACACGCGGTCCTAACGTCCCTTTGATTCCGCACGTTTGCCAGCAAGATAGTCAGCATAGGGAGTTTAAAAACCTGCTTCCTTAAACGTACTTGTATCCCCGCTCTGCATCCGCGCTTCCTCCGAGGTATGCTACGTAGGTGCTTCCGGCCATATCGGTGCTGTTTCCGTCAGTTTTAAGCTGCGATACTTCGTTTAAACGCATTAAGACATCTTGGTTGACTGTACTGATCCTGGAAACAGTCGTGCTTTTTTGCTGTACCAGGCTGAAACGGGTATATTTTTGTTCGTATTCATTGAGGGTACTGCTGCTACTTGAGTCGCTCCGAGGCACCCCGGACGTAATTCATTGTTTCGGGTCTAACTGAGAACGCACTGGTGATGAAGTAGCGATGTGAGGGACTCTCCTCCGGATTCCCTCAGCCGGGTTCATGGGACAGGAACAGAGTGAACATAACGGTTGTGCCCCTGGCTGCTCTTGCAGTCACTGCAATCATCGGACCTCAAAGACTTCCTGCATTTCCACTCTCACCATTCAAACGTCGACACATTCTGTGACTTTCAGTCCATACATCGCACAACATAGGTATGCAGCTCCGAATCAGGCCCTTCAGCCCACCTCTTTCATGTTCCCTCAACCTTTGATATTCATGAACTTGTTAAAAATGCACTGTTGTACCCACATCTGCCACTTCCTCTGGAAACTCGTGCAATATTCACAACACCTTCTGCGTGAACCAGTTGCAGCTGAGGCCTTCTTTAAACGTCCTTCCTAACCTTAACTCTATGCAGTCTTATTTAAGGACACCAGTGCATCCACCCCACCCCGGCTAATACTCCCCTACATATACACACAATACAAACATTGAAACACACACACATGCACGTAGACATGGGTGAAGTCTGGGATCATTCGCATTATCTTTGACCCCCATTATTTTGTAAAACTTTATAATGTCACTGCACTACCTCTTTTCCCCCAGTAAAAGATAGTCCCAGATTTTCCAATCTCTCCTCATAACTCTAACCCTCCAGTCTTGGTCCACCACTTCCATGAGTCTTTTCTGTATCTTTTCCTGTTTAACTACGTCCTTACTATACCTGAGTAATCAGAATGATACACAAAATCTTCCAATACATGAAACTACACAGAAACAGGCCAGTCGACCCATCATTTCGCTACCGACCACAATGTCTAGTTCAACTTCATACCTACCTGTAGATTGTTTCTATGCTTTCATTCCCTTCCTGCTCGTGGGCTTGTCCAAATGCCCCTCAGATATCTCTATTGTACTTCCTTCCACCGCTTCCCGTGGAAGTGCTTTCCTTGCCTACCGCAGTCCCTGGAAATAAACGTTCCCTGCAAATCTCCTTTGAACGTTCCGGTTTTTTTAATCTATTGCTCCAGTTTTGCATCATCAGCACTGCCCTCATCAAATATCTTTTTCAGCCAATAAAAGTCATCGTGTATGTAAGACGTGACGTGCTTCCACACAAAGCCATGCTGAACGCCTGTGCTTTTACCTAAGTGAGCAGATCTTATCCCCAGGAAGCTTCTGTAAAGATTTCCCACGATGATCTCAAGTCATCGGCCTACAACTTCCACTTTGACGCTGTTTCACTTCTCAAACATTAAGACATTGTCTGTAGCCAGTGAACGGAGGAAGTGAAGGAAATTCACATTAGGCAGAAAATGGTGGTGGATAGACATTTTAATTCCATGTCCCATTCCCATTCTAATATGTCTATCCACGGCCTCCTCTACTGTAAAGATGATGCCACGCTCAGGTTGGAGGAACAACACCTTATATTCCGTCTGGGTAGCCTCCAACCTGATGGCACGAACATTGATTTCTCATACTTTCGGTAATTCCCCATCTCCCACTCGTACACCATACATGATTTATTTATTTATATGCACACATTCTTTATCTCTCTCTCTCCTTTTTCTCCCTCTGTCCCTTCACTATACCCCTTGCCCATTCCCTGGGCTTCCCCGCTCCCCCAACCTTTCTCCCTAGGCCTCCTGTCCCATGATCCTCTCATATCCCTTTTGCTAATCAACTGTCCTGCTCTTGGCTCCATCCCTGCCCCACCTGTCTTCTCCTATCATTTCGGATCTGACACTCCCCCTGCCACTTTCAAATCTCTTACTAGCTCTTCTTTCAGTTATGACCTGACGAAGGGTCTCGGCCCGGAACGTCGACTATAACTCTTCCTGGCCTGGTCTGCTACTTTCACCGGCAAATTTTACGTGTGTTGCTTGTATAGACTGATGGGATTGAAGGCAGATAAATCCCCAGGGCCTGATAGTCTGCATCCCAGGGTACTTAAGGATGTGGCTCTAGAAATCGTGGACGCATTGATAATCATTTTCCAATGTTCAATAGATTCATGATCTGTTCCTGTGGGTTGGAGGGTAGCTAATGTTATCCCACTTTTTAAGAAAGGAGGGAGAGTGAAAACAGGGAATTATAGACCAGTTAGCCTGACATCAGTGTTGGGTAAGATGCTGGAGTCAGTTATAAATGATGATACAGCGGCACATTTGGTAAGCAGTAACAGGATCGGTCCGAGACAACATGGATTTACGAAGGGGAAACCATTCTTGACTAATCTTCTGGAATTTTTTGAGGATGTAACTATGAAAATGGACAAGGTAGACCCAGTGGATGTAGTGTACCTGGACTTTCAAAAAGCCTTTGATAAGGTTCCACATAGGAGATTAGTGGTCAAAATTGTAGCACATGGCATTGGGGGTAGGGTACTGACATGGATAGAAAATTGGCTGGTAGACAGGAAACAAAGAATAGGGATTAACAGGTCCCTTTCAGAATGGCAGGCAGTGACTAGCGTGGTACCGCAAGGCTCGGCGTTAGGACCGCAGCTATTTACAATATATATTAATGATTTCGATGAAGGGAATAAAAGTAACATTAGCAAATTTGCAGATGGCACAAAGCTGTGTGGCAGTGTGAAATGTGAGGAGCTTGTTATGAGAATGCAGGGTGATTTGGACAGGTTGGGTGAGTGGGCAGATGCATGGTAGATGCCGTTTAATGTGGATAAATGTGAGGTTATCCACTTTGGTGGCAAGAACAGGAAGGCAGATTACTATCTGAATGGTGTAAAGTTAGGAAAAGGGGAAGTACAAGGAGATCTGGGTGGCTTGCTCATCAGTCACTGAAAGTAAGCATGCAGGTACAGCAGGCAGTGAAGAATGCTAATGCCATGTTGGCCTTCATAACAAGGGGAGTTGAGTATAGGAGCAAAGAGGTCCTTCTGCAGTTGTACAGGGCCCTGGTGAGACCAGACCTGGAGGATTGCGCGCCGTTTTGGTCTCAAAATTAGAGGAAGGACATTCTTCTATTGAGGGGGTGCAGCATAGGTTTACGAGATTAATTCCCGTGATGGCGTGACTGTCACGTGTTGAAAGGTTGTAGCGAGTGGGCTTGTGTACACTGGAATTTAGACGTATGAGAGAGGGTCTGATTGACACGTATAAGATTATTAAGGGATTGTACACGCCAGAGGCAGGAAACATGTTCCCGATGTTGGGGGAGTCCAGAACCAGAGGCTACCGATTAAGAATAAGGAGTAGGCCATCTAGAACGGAGTTGAGGAAAAACTTTTTCACCCAGAGAGTTGTGGACGTATGGAATGCTCTGCCTCAGAAGGCAGTGGGGGACAAATCTCTGGATGCTTTCAAGAAAGAGCTCTTAAAGATATGGGGAGAAGACAGGGAATGGGGTACTGATTGTGGATGATCACCTATGATCACAGTGAATGGCGCTGCTGGCTCGAAGGGCCGAAAGGCCTACTCCTGCACCTATTGCCTATTGTCTATGCAACGTTATTCGATCTATACACATCATCTAGCCTATGCATCAACAACCAAACTGTCTGTCATCTTCCAGTCTGTACAATGTGGCCCCTTCTATATATCACACTGTTTAACCCATATAATAATATATAACAATTACAGCACGGAAACAGGCTATCTCGGCCCTTCTAGTCCTTGCCGACCATTTACTCTCACCTCGTACCATCGACCTGCACTCGGCCCATAACCCGCCATTCCTTTCCTGTCCATATAGCTATCCAATTTTACTTTAAATGACTGCATCGAACCTGCCTCAACCACTTCTGCTGGAAGCTCGTTCCACACAACTACCACTCTCTGAGTTAAAAAGTGCCTCCTCATGTTACCATAGAACCATAGAACCATAGAACCATTGAAACTACAGCACAGAAACAGGCCCTTTGTCCCTTCTTGGCTGTGCCGAACCATTTTCTGCCTATTCCCACTGACCTGTACACGGACCATATCCCTCCATACACCTCCCATCCATGTATCTGTCCAATTTATTCTGAAATGTTAAAAAAAGAACCCGCATTTACCACCTCGTCTGGCAGCTCATTCCATACTCCCACCACTCTCTGTGTGAAGAAGCCCCCCCCCCGCAATGTTCCCTTTAAACTTTCCCCCCTCAGCCTTAACGCATGTCCTCTTTTTTTTGTTTGTTTTTTTTTTCTCCCCGTGCCTCAGTGGAAAAAGCCTGCTTGCATTCACTCTATCTATACCCATCATAATTTTATATACCTCTATCAAATCTCCCCTCATTCTTCTACGCTCCAGGGAATAAAGAGCTAACCTATTCAACCTTTCTCTGCAATTGAGTTTCTCAAGTCCCGGCAACATCCTTGTAAACCTTCTCTGCACTCTCTCAACCTTATTTATATCCTTCCTGTAATTTGGTGACCAAAACTGAACACAATACTCCAGATTCGGCCTCACCAATGCCTTATCATAACATTCCAGCTCTTATACTCAATGCTTCGATTAATAAAGGCCAAATGTACCAAAAGCTCTCTTTACGACCCTATCTACCTGTGACGACACTTTTAGGGAATTTTGTATCTGTATTCCCAGATCCCTCTGTTCCACTGCACACCTCAGTGCCTTACCATTAACCCTGTATGTTCTACCTTGGTTTGTCCTTCCAACGTGCAATACCTCACACTTGTCGGTATTAATCTCCATCTGCCATTTTTAAGCCCATTTTTCCAGCTGGTCCAAGTCCCTCTGCAGGCTCTGAAAACCTTCCTCACTGTCTACTACACCTCCAATCTTCGTATCATCAGCAATCTTGCTGATCCAATTTACCACATTATCATCCAGATCATTGATATAGATGACACATAACAATGGACCCAGCACTGATCCCTGTGGCACACCACTACTTACAGGCCTCCACTCAGAGAAGCAATTCTCTACCACCACTCTCTGGCATCTTTCATCGAGCCAATGTCTAATCCAATTTACCACTTCTCCATGTATACCTAGCGACTGAATTTTCCTAACTAACCTCTCATGCGGGACCTTGTCAAAGGCCTTACTGAAGTAATTGTAGACAATATCCACTGCCTTCCCTTCATCCACTTTCCTTGTAACCTCCTCGAAAAACTCCAATAGATTGGTCAAACATGACCTACCACGCACAAAGCCATAATAAGCCCCTGTCTATCCAAATGCATGTAGATACTGTCTCTTAGTACTCCCTCCTATAACTTACCTACTACTGACGTTAAACTCGCCGGCCTATAATTTCCCGGATTACTTTTCGATCCTTTTTTAAACAACGGAACAACATGAGCCACTCTCCAATCCTCCGGCACTTCACCCGTAGACAGCGAAATTTTAAATATTTCTGCCAGGGACCCCGCAATTTCAACACTCGTCTCCTCAAGGTCCGAGGGAACACTCTGTCAGGTCCCGCGGATTTATCACCCAATTATTCATCATCATCCAGTCTATACACTATCACCCAGTCACTGCAACATCCGGTCTATATATCATCAGGTCTAAATAACACGGCACGGTTTATACATCAGCCTTTCGCAGCGGGCTGCAATCAGCGCGGAGCCAATAAAAAAAAAGGTGGTACAGGCGGAGAAGCCATTGTGTGGTTGCTCTGGCGTTCGTGGAAATATACTTGGGCAAGCGGAGTCTAAGTTTCTAAATACGTGTCTTGTACGCTGTTTTCTTCCTCCATTACGACAAAGCTAGTGCGCAGAGAATGAGTTCAGGAATACTGGTCTGCTTTTTGTATTAGATGCGGTAACTCTGAGAGACTTCCAGTCTCCCTGAAAACTACCTCTGTACGAAGCGCATCGAGCTGCAGCTCTTTAGAGACTGTGATAAGCAACTGAAGCTGCGCGTCGACGGCCTACGGCTCATGCAGAAAACTGAAGTGATAGATACGAGCCACAGGAACGTAGCAACAGCTAAGTTGCAGGATGCAGGCACCTGGATGACTGTCGGGAGAGGGAAAAGTTAGGCACCCATCGTAGACAACCATTCTGGCCGTTCGCCTCAATAATAAATATACTACTTTGAATACTGTTTGGGAGGTGGGCAATCTACAGAGGGAAGACACATCGACTGGATCTGTGACTCAGGAGGAAAGAGTGCAAAGAAAAGTGAAGTAGAGTTAGGGGATTCGATAATTATAGGAGCAGAAAAAGGATTATGTGGACATGAAAGAGATGCACAGATGGCAAGGTGCAATGGTCAGGTTTGTGTCAAATCGGTTCCACTTTATTCGAAAGAGGTTATAATACCTATTGGTCCCAATAATATAGGTAACGAAAGAGAGGAGGGCAGAATTGGAAGGGGCGTCCAGCAGGGATGACGACAGAACAGCAATGCCTGGAGTTTCTCTGGGAAATTCGGAAGATGGAGGAAAGATAAACTTCAAAGATGAAGTATTTTAAAGGGAGGACCAAGAAACTGTGGCTGACAAGGGAATTCAAAGATAGCATCAAAGTTAAAGGGAAGCATATAGTAGAGCAACTCATTATTGGAAAGGCAGACGATTGGATAGCTTTTAAAATCAACAGAAGGCAACTAAAAGATGAAATACGAGGGGAAGATAGCTACGATATAAAAGAGGATACAAAAAGGAATTCAGAAACATAAAGAGTAAAATAGAAATGAGTGAGTATATTGGACCACTGGAAAATAATACTGGGAAGGTAGTAATGGGGGATCAAAGAAATGGTTAAAGAGGTGAGCAATTTTTCTGCGCCGATCTTCACGGTGTAAGACCCAAGCAGAATGCAAGAAATGCGAGTGCCATAGGGCAGAAGTGAATGTCTTTGTTATCACTAAGGAAAAGATACTTGGGAAGATGGGATGGCTAAAGTTAGAACGAGACCAGAACTGGACCAAATGGACTAATCCAAGGTTTCCAAAAGAAGTAGCTGAAGATTGTGCAAGCATTAGTAATGATCAATAATCATTTGATTCTGGAATGGTTCCGGAGGACTGGAGTTTGGCAAATTTCACTTAAATTTTCAAGAAGGGAGGGAGGCAAAATAAATAAAATTATAGGCCAGTTAGTCTGATGTCAGTGGCTCAGAAGATATTGAAGTCCATTGTTAAGGATGTGGTTTTGGGTTATTTGCAGGTCCAAGATAATATAGGCAAAAGTCAGCATCCTTACTGCATAATCGAAATAGTTGCCTGTTAGCTTTGTTAGAATGTTTTGAAGAAATAATTAACAGGATAGATGGAGGAGAAATGATGGTTGTTGTGTAGTTGGATTTGCAGAAGCTCTTTGACAAGGTGTAGCACATGAGTCGGCTTAATAAGGTAAGAGCCCTAAGTATTACAGGAAAGATATTAGCATGGATACAGCATGGAATAAGTGGGAGGAGGCAAATTGTGAGAATAATTGGCTACCAGTAACTATGATGAACCGGAGGGGTCGGTGTAGTGTCCTCTACCTTTTATGTTCTATGTCAATGAATTGGATGACAGAATGGATGACTTTGTGGCAAAATTTATGGACGATATGAATATAGGTGTAGGAGCATATAGTGCTGAGTAAGTAGAGCGGCTGAAGAAGGACAGACAAATTTGTTGGGTTGGGGGAGGCAAAGAAATGGCACATGGAATATACTGTAGGGAAATTTATTGACATGCACATTGGCAGATGGACTAATAGTGTCGACGACGTTATAAATGGGAAGAACAAATCAAAAAATCACTGGTGCAAAAGGGTTTCCGGGTCCTCCTGCAGGATTCCCTAAAGGTTAATTGGAAGTTTGAGTCGTTAGTGAGGAAGGCAAATGAAATCATAGCATTCTTTTCGAGAGAAGTAGAATATAAAAGCAACCACGCAATGTTGAGGCTTTATAAGACCGTACTTTCAGTATTCCGACCAGTTGTGATTTTATCTCCGACGAAAGATAAGCTAGCTTTGGAGAGGGTTCAGAGTAGGTTCACAACGGTGATTCCGGAAATGAAAGGTTATCATACGATGAACGTTTAATAGCTCTAGGTCTGTGCTCGCTGAAATTAGGAAGAATGAGGGGGAAGTTCATTGAAACGCTTCGAAAGTTGAAAGGCCTCGACAAAGTATATGTAGAAAACAGAAACATTGCAATGGTGCGGTCCGTGAAGCCGCGTTGCAGTTCGTAGTCTGGTCAGTGGACTCCAGACTCCGGGTCTTCTGGCTGTCCCTTGTATCAGCTGGGCTTAATCATAAGCACCTGATGCTCGTCTTGGGGCTGCGAATCGCTACCTTGTGTTGGGAGCCGTCTCTGCGTCCACGCTTTCCCGAGGTAGATCCGGCCGTTTGCCGCTACATTGTGTTGGGAACTGTCTCTCTGTGTTCTGTGTACGAGTCCCGGCCCTAAGTCCTGCTCCCTAGGAGGAGACCTGACTCTGTGTAGAGCCCCGGCCCCAAGTCCTGGTCCCAAGAAAGGGTCCCGGCTCTGTCTACCGTGTCACTCTGTTCATGTCTCTCGCAAGACCACGGTTCTGTGTTCCTGTTCTGCTAAGAGCACGTCTCTGTGTTATTGTTCTGCCAAGACCAAGTCTCTGTGATCCTGTTCTGCCAATACCAAGGCTCTGTGTTCCTGTTCTGCCAAAACCAACTATCTCTGTTCCTGTTCTGCCAAGACCAAGACTCTGTGTTCCTGTTCTCCAAAGACCAAGGCGCTGTTGTTCCTGTTCTCTCAAGACCAACGTTCTGTATTCCTGTTTTCCCACGACCAAGGCTCTGTGTGCACTCTTCTTCCTGCTCTCCCAAGATCAAGTCAAGGCTTCGGGGTCTCGTCCTGTCCATGTGCCTTGCCCAGCTCAGGAAAACCTCGAAGAACCCAAGCCTCGCCAAGTCCTCGCCCAGTTCCGGGGTCCGAGACGGAGACAATACCCATGTCCTTGTAAAATCTCTGGCTCGGAGTCCAAACCTAGTTCCTTGTCCTGGTCCCGTTTTCCTATCCAAAGACCTAGCCCAGGTCTGTGTTTCTGTCCCAGCTCCAAGTATGTGTCCTGTCATGTCTCTAAGCCTAGTCCAGTCCAGTTCCTAGTACTTTAGTTTCTGTGTGTTGCGTTTGGGTCCGCTCTATGTATGACAAACATAGAAATCCTACAGCACGATACAGGCCCTTCGACCCAGAAAGCTGTGCCGAACATGTCCCCACCTTAGAACTACCTAGGCTTTACCCATTGCCCTCTATTTCTCTAAGCTCCCTGTAGCCAACCAGGAGTCTCTTAAAAGACCTGATTATCGTGGCCTCCACCACCGCCACCGGCAGCCCATTCCACACACTCACCACTCTTTGCGTAAAATACTTACCCCTGAGATCTCCTCTGTATCTACTTCCAAGCACCTTAAACCTATGCCCTCTCGTGCTAGCCATTTCAGTCTGGGGAAAAGCTTCTCACTAACCACGCTATCAATTATCTTGTACACCTCTATCAGGTCACCTCTCATTCTCCGTCGCACCGAGAACGCATTTGTTCCGCAAAAGGCCGAGTTCACTTAACCTATTCTCATAAGGCATGCTCCTCAATCCAGTCACTATCCTTGTAAATTTCCTCTGCACCCATTCTATGGTTTGCACGTTTTTCCAGTGGTGAGGCGACCAGAACTGAGCACAGTACTCCTAGTGGGTTCTGACCATGGTCCTATATAGCTGCAACATTAACTCTCGGCTCTTAAACTCAGTCCCACGATTGGTAAAGGCCAATGTACCGTATGCCTTCTTAACCACAGAATCAAGCTGCGTAGCCATTAATGCTATATTCTGCCCTATTAATGCTACAGTTGACCTAGCAAAATGAACCACCTTACACTTATCTTGGTTGAACTTGGTATAACTTTGATGTATGTTGCTTGAATTTCCAGCATCTGCAGAATTCCTGTTGTTTTGGTTGAACTCCGTCTGCTACTTCTCAGCCTAGTTTTGCATATTATCAATGTCCCGTTGTAACCTCTGACAGCCTTCCACACTATCCACAACAGCCACATCCTTTGTGTCATCAGCAAATTTACTAACCCATCGCTCCACTTCCTCATCCAGGTTATTTATAAAAATCACAAAGAATACGGGTCCAAGAACACATCCCTGAAGTACACCACTGGTTACTGGCTTCCATGCAGAATATGACCCGTCTACAACCACTCCTTGCCTTCTGTTGGTAAGTGAATCCTGGATCCACAAAGCAATGTCCCCTTGGATCCCATGCCTCCTTACTTTCTCAATAAGCCTTGCGTGGTGTGCCTTATCAAATGCCTTATATTCACTACATCTGCGGCTTGACCTTCAATGCGTTTAGACAAATCCACAAAAAAAATCAATAAGGCTCCTAAGGCACGACCTGCCTTTGACAAAACCATGCAGACTATTCCTAATGATATTATGCCTCTTCAAATGTTCATAGATCCTGCCTCTCAGGATCTTCTCCATCAACTTACCAAAATGTGTAAATCTTCCGCATCTATCCATCTCCCAGTCTGTACATCATTGTCCACTCTATCAAACATCCATCGGTTAATAAATAACTCACTCTTTCCAATATCAAACAGTCTGTAAAAATATCCCCGTCCACTTTGCAGTCCATATAAGACCGTAGAGAATTAGGGAATTTTGCCCATTGAGCTGCTCCGCCATTCGATCATGGCTGATCGTTTTTCCCCCTTTCAGCCCCACTCATCAGCCTTCTTTCCATAACATCTGATGCCATGTTTCTTCTAAAACCCATCAAGCTCTGTCTTAAATATACCCAAAGATCAGGCCTCCACAGATGCCTGTAGTAATAAATTCCACAAATTTACCGCCCTTTGGCTAACGAATTTTCTCCACCTCCCGGTTTTAAATTGACGCCCCTCTACCCTGAGGCTGTGCCTTCTTGTTCTAGCTTCCCGCACCATGGGAAACATATTTTCCACATCTACTCTGTCTTGGCCTTTCAACATTCGAAAGGTTTCAATGAAATCCCCCATTATCCTCCTAAATCCCAGTTCATCTGTCATCTCCTTGTCCACTGTTATCACTTCTCCGGCCTCATTTCCCAGCTATCCTGAATCCACACTCACCCCTCAATTAAGCTTTTACTATCCATTTTGATATTGTTTGCTAGCTTGCTTTCATACTTCATCTTTTCCCTCCGAATGATTAATTTACTTACTCTCTGTAGGAATTTGAAAGCTTCCCAATCCTCTGTCTTCCACTACTTTTTGCTTTGTTGTACGCCCTCTCTTTTGCCTTTACATTACTTTGTCAGCCACGATTGCACTTTCTGCTCTTTGAGTATTTCTTTGTTTTTGGAATACATCTATCATGAACCTTCCTCATATTTCCTAGAAACTCACGCCATTGCTGTTATGCTGTCATTCCTGCCAGCATCCACTTCCAATTTACCTTGGCCAACTCCTCTCTCATATCACTGTAATTTCCTTTTCTCTACTGAAATACTGCTACGTCAGACTCTACCCAGTATATGTATATCATCATCCAGTCTGTACAGCATCACGCAGTGTGTACGTCATCGCCAGCCCATACATCCTTCCCTGGTCTATACAATATTGCATCGTTGTCGCATTTCACAAAGACCATGTCAGAGCCTCTGGAACACTACCCGCCTACCCGGCCAGTAATTCCGCCTGTGCCCTCCGCACATCCCCAGCTCTCGACACTGTTCTTTTTCTCCTTCTAAGTCTCTCAGCAGAGAGTGGGTGGTGTTGACTGGCTTATTTTCCACAGATTCTGCTTATGTTCTTAGATCAATTGGTTTATTATTCACCAGTGCAAGAGATCCTGACGAATGAAAACTCAAAGCAGAACAGGCTGTTGTGTTGGAATATGGCAATATTAAGAAACAGGCAGTTTGAACTTTTAATAAACGTTTGGATTGATCATTCCCCAAACGGGATATATTTCAATCCAATTCAATTCAGGTGTAACCATTAATAAATACTCATGCATGCAGCCAGGTGAGACAGCGTTACTACCGGGTCACGGTGAACAGATATTGTTAACAGTCATATACAGTAAGCACACACAAGATGACAATCACGTAATAAGAGTTCCGGCACCCACCAACTCCTCCCCACCCCCCCCCCCCAACCACCCACACCACACCTCCCGATACTATGACATGATGCACACAAGTAACCCCATTTGTCGCCCCCACGCGCGACTCATGTTTGGCGAATCCGTGGCTTTGAGGCCCTATCTTTGCATATACAAAGACATATTGATAATAAAAACACAACCAGGCAAATACATAGGTATATAGTTCAGAACCCTCGATCCATTTTGAATCCTTAGTCGCCAAAATTGCATTACGCCGCCCCCGGCAGAGAGCGACGGCTCGGACGCCTCTCTTCCACCAGATAAAAAACAATCGACCCCGCAGCTCGACGCCCGAGTCTACTGAATGCCGCAAAAAACCTGCAGTCGGCCACAAGACAGCCTGTCTTCTGTCGAGCAAATGGCTGGGAGGGAAACTCAGACTCCTTTCTGGACGAACCTGGGTGAAGCACAAGGGCTTCGTCCCATCACGCGAGTGGCTACAAACAGGTGACAACGTAGCTTCAACCGAGGACTAGGCCCCCTCAATCCGGCCCTGTTCGCAGCCAATAATTAGCGGATCGCCTTGCGGCGTGCCAGATTAACAAACTGCAAAGAGGTCTTACGATCAGAAGAAAAGCGACCATGACGGACACTTGCTAGTTGACTGTAAACCTCAAATGACTCGGTCCGTAGCACGTTGCGTATCTCCTTCATTATCCCTGCCAGCGAATAACTCGATGATGATAGACCTGCAGAACTTTGAGTTTTTAACGTATAGCAAGATCTTGCAATCATTAAACGGACGTTTAAATAGAATGGTAGCATTTTTTGTTGATCCCGTAAACGTCGCTGCAAATAGTCGCACGCCATCCTTCTGCAAGCAGTAACCCCACATATTACGGTAAGTGAGGGAAGATATCGCTGTGGCGTTAATGCTGAACTCTGCATCCTCAGTCGCCACGGGATTAGTCCCAGAAGACTGAAGGATGTCAATAATTGACCAGTGAGTCTACGTCAGTAGTGAGAAACTAAAGGAGAGAGCTACTTCGGGACAGGATTTCTGAGCATTTCGGAAAGCGGAGGCTGATTATGCATAGTCACCATTGCTTTGTGAGTGGCAGGTCGTGCCTAACGACCCTGATTGACATTTCCGACGAAATACTAAACAACTTGAAGAAGGTAGGCTGGTGCTTTTGCTGTATAAGGATTGCACTTTCGATACTACTGAGGCGTTTGACAATGCTCCACGTGCAAGTATCATCCAGGAGGTGATTAGGCAATGCGATCCTTGAAAATGTGGCACCCTGGATTCAGAATTGGCTTGTTCACAGAAGGTAGGTCAGTGACTAGTGGTGTTCCGCGAAATTTGTAAATAACTTTGATGTGGAAGTAGAAGAATGGGCTCGGAAATTTGCATATGACAGGTATGTTCGTGAATTTGTGGATAGTGTTGAAGTTGGCCGGAGTTTACATGGGACATAGGCAGGGCGCAATCTGAGCTGAGAAGCGGTAGACGGAACCCTATCCGAAAGAAGTGTGAAATTATATGTTTTTGGAAGATAATAGTAAAGGCAGGGTTAATTGAAGGATTCTTAACAGTGTGTATATCTCGGGGTGCCCATTCATATATCCCTCAAAGTTACTTTGCAAGCGGATGATGTGGTAAAGGATGCGTACCATGTTCTCGCGCTCATTATTCGAAGGACAGAGTTCAAGAGCCATGAGGTAATATTGCATCTTGATAAAACTATGGTTTGATCACAATTGGAGTATAGTGTTGAATTCTGGTATAAAATAGATGTGAACATTTTAGACAGCGTGCAGAGGTTTACTAGGATGCTGCTTGGATTAAAGGACGAAATTTACGAGGAAAGATTGAGTGAACTTTGCTTTGGCCGTCAAAGGAAAACGAGAAGCAACCTGTCAGATCTCTAGAAATTTATAAGAGGCAGATAGACAGCGGACAGTCGATGCCTCTTTGCCCAGGTGGAAATGGTTCATACAAGATGAGGTTCTTTTAGAGCGAAGGGAGAGAGGAGATTAGAGGAAATGTCGTTGTCATTTATTTTAAATAGTAATAGTGGGTGCGTGCAAAGTACTGTTAGGGGTAGCAGTAGAAGCTCGTATAGTAGGGTCATTTAAGGGACTTTGGGTAGGCACATGTGTGATCGATAAATGGAGGGTTGTGTCCTGTGTAGGTGAGCAGTTAGACTGATCGTAGAGTGGGTTAAAAGTTTGGCAAAATATCGTGGAACATCGGGCTCGTGCTTAGTTCTACTGTTCTACGTTCTACGTTTTTTTTTGTTTTCATTCCGTTGCTTCAGGTTCTTTTTACACCTTATTTTTCGAGGCACATCCGTGCGCAGCTACGGACACTATTTACATTCCTCTCCCTGACCTGGTCCAATCAGCGTGTCATTCAGGCGTTTTATCCAATCGGTATCTTTTGCTGCTCCTTACTCAGTTGTTCCAACCTATTCGCGGTCCTTCTTTCATCAGGTCCCAATCGACACCTTCTCCTCGATCAAATTTCTTAACCTGCGGCCTCGTGGTCCCTCCAACAATTATCACCCAAAATTGGTAGCAAGAAAGGAGCTTAAGGAAGGGCTCAGGAGAGCAAGAAGGGGGCATAGTAACATAAAAACATAGAAAACAGGTGCTTGAGTAGGCCATTCGACCCTTCGAGCCTGCACCGCCATTCAGTATGATCATGGCTGATCATCCAACTAATACCCTGTACCTGCCTTCTCTCCATACCCCCTGATCCCTTTAGCCACAAGGGCCGTATCTAACTCCCTCTTAAATATAGCCAATGAACTGGCCTCAACTGTTTCCTGTTGCAGAGAATTCTACAGATTCAGCACTCTCTGTGTGAAGAAGTTTTTCCTAATATCGGTCCGAAAAGGCTTCCTCTTTATCTTCAAACTGTGACCCCTCGTTCTGGACTTCCCCACCATCGGGAACAATCTTCCTGCATCTAGCCTGTCCAGTCTCTTTCGGATTTTATACGTTTCAATATGACCCCACTCAATCTTCTAAATTCCAACGGGTATAAGCCTAGCCGATCCATCCTTTCATCATATGAAAGTCCTGCCATCCCAGGAATCAAGCTGGTGAAACTTCTTTGTATTCTTTTTATGACAAGAATGTCTTTCCTCAGATTAGGGGACCAAAAGTGCCCACAATCCTCCAGGTGTGGTCTCACAAAGGTCTTGTACAACTGCAGTAGTACCTCCCTGCTCCTGTAATCGAATCCTCTTGCTATGAATGCCAGCATACCATTCGCCTTTTTCACCGTCTGCTGTACCTGCATGCCCACTTTCAATGTCTTGTTGCACCTACCCTTTTCCTATTCGGCCACCTTTCAGAAAATAATCTGTTTTCCTGTTTTTACCACCAAAGTGGATATCTTCACATTGATCTGCATTAAATTGCATCTGCCATGAATTTGCCCACTCACCTAACCTATCGAAGTCACCCTGCATCCTGTTGGCATTCTCCTCACAGGTAACACTGCCGCCCAGCTTCGTGTCATCCGCAAACTTGGAGATGCTGCACTTAATTCCCTCGTCTAAGTCATTAATATATATTGTAAACAACTTGGGTCCCAGCACTGAGCCTTGCGGTACCTCAATAGTCACTGCCTGCCATTCTGAAAAGCTCCCGTTTATTCCCACTCTCTGCTTCCTGTCTGCCAACCAATTCTCTATCCACGCCAATACCATACACCCAATACCGTGTGCTTTAAGTTTGCACACTAATCTCCTGTGTGGGACCTTGTCAAAAGTCTTTTGAAAATCCAAATATACCACACCCAGTGGTTCTCCCCTATCCACTCTGCTAGTTACATCCTCAAAAAATTCTATGAGATTCGTTAGACATGATTTTCCTTTCACAAATCCATGCTGACTTTGTCCGATGATTTCACCGCATTCCAAATGTGCTGTTATCACATCTTTGATAGCTAACTGTAGCATTTTCCCCACCACCGATGTTAGGCTAACCGGTCTATAATTCTGCGGTTTCTCTCTCCCTCTTTTTTTTAAAAAAAGCGGGGTTACATTAGCCACCCTCCAATCCTCAGGAACTAGCCCAGAACCTAAAGAGTTTTGAAATATTATCACTAATGCATCCACTATATCTTGGGCTACTTCTTTAAGCACTCTGGGATGCAGACCATCTGAACCTGGATGTTTATCTGCCTTTAATTCCACCAATTTACATTAACCGCACTTGCCTACCAACATGTATTTTCTTCAGTTCCTCCATCTCATTAGACCCTTTGTCGCCTACTATTTCCAAACGATTATTTATGTCCTCCGTAGTGCAGGCAGAACCAAAGTGGTTATTCAATTGGTCTGCCATGTCCGTGTTCCCCATAAGCAATTCACCTGTTTCTGCCTGTAAGGGACCTACATTTGTCTTAACCAATCTCTTTCTTTTCACATATCTATAAAAACATTTGCAGTCACTTTTTATGTTCCCTGCCAGTTTTCTTTCATAATCTCTTTTTTTCCTTTCTAAATTAAGCCCTTTGTCCTCCTCTGCTGGACTCTGAATTTCTCCCAGTCCTCAGGTGAGACGCTTTTTTCTGGCTAATTTGTCTGTTTCTTCTTTGGAATTGATACTATCCCTAATTTCCCTTGTCAGCCATGGGTGCACTTCCTTCCCTGATTTATTGTTTTGCCAAACTGGGATGGACAATTGTTGTAGTTCATACATGCGATCTTTAAATGCTTGCCATTGCATATCCACTGTCAATCCTTTAAGTGTCATTTGCCAGTCTATCTTAGCTAATTCACGGCTTATACCTTCAACGTTACCCTTCTTTATGTTCAGCACCTTTGTTTCTGAATTAGCTATGTCACTCCCCATCTTAATGAAGAATTCCACTATATTATGGTCACCCTTACCCAAGGGGTCTCTCACGATAAGATTGCTAATTAACACTTCCTAATTGCCCAATGCCCAATCTAGAATGGCCAGCTCTCTAGTTGGTTCCTCAACAAGTTGGTTCAAGAAACCATACTGTATACTTTCCAAGAAATACTCTTCCTCATCACCCTTACCAATTTGGTTGACCCAATTAATATGTAGATTGAATTCACCCATTATAAGTACCGTTCATTTATTGCACGCATTTCTAAATTCCTGTTTAATGCCATTCCCAATCTCACTACTACTGCAAGGAGGCCTGTACACAAATCCCACCAGCGTTTTCTGCCCCTTAGTGTTATGCAGCTCTACCCAGAGAGATTCCACATCCACCCGGCTAATGTCCTTCCTTTCTATTGCGTTAATCTCCTCCCTAACAAGCAATGCTACCCCACCTCCTTTTCTTTCATGTCTATCCCTCCTGATTATTGAATATCCCTGAATGTTGAGCTCCCAACCTTAGTCACCCTGGAGCCATGTCTCTGTGATCCCAACTATATCATATTCATTAATAAAAATCTGCACTTTTAATTCATCCACCTTATTACGAATGCTCCTTGCATTGACAGACAAAGCCGTCAGGCTTGCTTTTACAACACTTTTGGCCCTTATACAATTATGTTGAAACGTGGCCCTTTTTGATTTTTGCCCTGGATTTGCTGGCCTGCCACTTTTACTTTTCACCTTACTACTTTTTGCTTCCAACCTCATTTTACACCCCTCTGTCTCTCTGCACGTGTAACCATCCCTCTGTTGTGAACTAAGCTCCTGTCTCCTTGTCTCTTTAATTTGATTCCCACCCCCAACCATTCTAGTTTAAAGTCACCATAGTAGCCCTCGCAAATCTCCCCGCCAGGATATTGGTTCCCCTCGGATTCAAGTGTAACCCATCATTTTTGTACAGGTCACACCAGCGCCAAAAGAGTTATCCCTTATCCGACCGATGTCATTGGTACCTATATGCACCACGACCTCTGGCTCCTCACCCTCCCAATTTAGGATATCTTGGACGCTATCAGAAATATCCCGGACCCTGGCACCAGGGAGGCAAACAACCATCCAGGTCTCTAGACTGCGTTCACAGAATCGCCTATCTGACCCCCTTACTATCGAGTCCCCTATTACTACTGCCCTCCTCTTCCTTCCCCTACCCTTCTGAGCTACAGGGCCGGACTATGTGCCGGAGGCACGACCACTGTCTCTTCCCTCAGGTAAGCTGTCCCCCCCAACAGTACTCAAACAGGAGTACCTATTGTCAAGGGGCACAGCCACTGGGGTACTCTCTATTAGTTGACTTTTTCTTCCCCCTCCTAACCGTGAGCCACTTGTCTGCCTCCCGTGGCACCGGTGTGACCACCTGCCTGTAACTCCTCTCTATCAACTCCTCACTCTCCGTGACCAGACAAAGGTCATCGAGCTGCAGCTCCAGTTCCCTAACGCGGTCCCTTAGGAGCTGCATCTCGGCGCACCTGGCGCAGACGTGGACGTCCGGGAGGCTTGGAGACTCCACAAGTTCCCACATCCGGCACCGAGAACAATAAACTGCCGTCACACTCATACTGCCCCTCTCCTGAAATAACAACAAAAAATGAATACCAAACCTTCCTTTCCTCGCCCCTTTCCGCCTAAGCCAGCTGAGCCGAAGCCTTTAAGCCTTCACTCTGCTCCCGGCTCACTCCGCCGCCCGCAAACTACGCTGCCCGCTGTATAAGGCTGTGTTCCTTTTAAATATTCCGCGCTTCTCTGCCCGACGTCACACGCCTGCGCAGTCCCGCCTCTCTGAACGCTGATAGGAAAAAAAAACGAAAAATTAAAAAATGGATTTCTCTGCACTCCTGCTCCGAGAAGGTCTTGGTGCGTAGGGTAAAGGAAAACCCCAAGCCATTCATCAATTATGTGAAGAACAAAACGTTGACAGGTGTAAAGATAGGACCGATTAGAGGTAAAGGTGGGAAGATGTGCCTGGAGGCTGTGGAAGTGAGCGAGGGGCTCAATGAATACTTCTCTTCAGTATTCACCAATGAGAGGGAACTTGATGATAGTGACGACAATATGAGTGAGGTTGATTTTCTGGAGCATGTTGATATTGAGGGAGCAGAGGTGTTGGAGTTGTCAAAATACATTAGGACGGATAAGTCCCCGGTGCCTGAGGGAATATTCGTCCGTCTGCTCCAAGAGGCGAGGGAAGAGATTGCTAAGCCTCTGGCTAGGATCTTTGTGTCCTCTTTGTCCACGAGAATGGTACCAGAGGATTGGAGGGAGGCAATTGTTACCCCCTTGTTCAAAAAAATTAGTAGGGATAGTCCGGGTAATTGTAGACCAGTGAGCCTTACGCCTGTGGTGGGAAAATGTTGGAAAAGATTCTTAGAGATAGGATCTATGGGCATTTAGAGAATCATTGTCTGATCAGGGACAGACAGCATGGCTTTGTGAAGGGCAGATCGTGTCTAACAAACCTGATACAGCTCTTTGAGGAGGTGACCAGGCATATAGGTGAGAGTAGTGCAGTGGTTGTGATATACATGTATTTTAGTAAGCTATTTGACAAGGTACCACACGGGAGGCTTATTCAAAAAGTCAGAAGGCATGGGATCCAGAGAGGTTTGGCCAGGTGGATTCAGAATTGGCTTCCCTGCGGAAAGCAGAGAGTCGTAGTGGAGGGAGTACTTTCGGATTGGAGGGTTGTGACTACTGGTGTCCCACAAGGATCGGTTCTGAGACCTCTACTTTTCGTGATTTTTATTAACGACCTGGATGTGGGGGTAGAAGGGTGGATTGGCACGTTTGCAGATGACACAAAAGTTGGTGGTCTTGTAGATAGTGTAGAGGATTGTCGAAGATTGCAGAGAGAAATTGATAGGTTGCAGAAGTGGGCTAATAAGTGGCAGATGGAGTTCAACCCAGAGAACTGTGAGGTGGTACACTTTGGAAGGACAAACGCCAGGGCAGAGTACAAAATAGATGGCAGGATACATGGAAGTGTGGAGGAGTAGAGGGTTCCTGTGGTGCATGTCCACAGATCGCTGAAAGTTGCCTCACAGTTAGTCAAGAAAGCTTATTGGGTGTTAGCTTTCAGAAGTCGAGGGATAGAGTTTAAGAGTTGCGATGTAATGATGCAGCTCTATAAAACTCTGGTTAGGCTACACGGGGAGTATTGTGTCCAGTTCTGGTCGCCTCACTATAGGAAGGATGTGGAAGCATTGGAAAGGGTACAAAGGAGATTGCCAAGATGCTGCTTCGTTTAAAGAGTATGAATTATGATCACAGTTTAAGGGAGCTAAGGCTTTACTCTTTGGAGAGAAGGAGGGTGAGAGGAGACATGATAGAGGTGTACAAGATAATAAGAGGAATAGATAGAGTGGACAGTTCAAGGGGGATATTAGAGGAAGGTTTTTCACTCAGAGAGTGGTTGGTGCGTGGAATGCACTGACTGAGTCAGTGGTGGAGGAAGATACACTGGTGAAATTTAAAAGACTACTAAGACAGGTATATAGAGAAATTTAAGGTGGTGGGGGGGGGGGGAGGATATATGGGAGGCAGGTTTTAAGGGTCGGCACAAAATTGTGGGCAGAAACGCCGGTACTGTGCTGTGTTTTTCTATGTTCTATGTTCTCCTTTCATACTCGTACTTCCCGTTTCTGATCCAATCCGCCAAGCAATCGGCTTCCCATCTCCAATCCATATATTCACTGCCAGAGGAGGCAAGCCCTTCTCCATTCGCCTCTTTAAACAGTCCATCTCTACTCTCTACCTTCAGTGGTAGGGGGAACGTCAGATAGTGGAGAGTACCCCTGTTACCATTTTGAGGACTGTTGGGTGGGATGACGTACCTGCAGAAAGCAACAGCGGCTGTTCTTCTGACACTGAGTCTGGGCCTGCGGCTCAGGAGGGTAGGGAAACTGAAGAGCATAGCAGCAGTTATATGGGACTCTACAGTCAGCGGGACAGATACGCGATTCTGTGGACGCAAAATGGAAACATGAATGGTAGTTGGTTCCACGGGTGCCAGGTTCCAAGATGTTTCTGGACACGTTCGCAATATCCTGAAAAGGGAGTGTAAGCAGCCAAAAGTCGTGGTACATATTGGTCCCAACGACATAGGAAGAAAAACTGAGGCGGTCCAGTAAATCGAAATTAGGGAGTTAGGAATGAAGCTCAGAAGCAGGATCTCAAGGGTAGTAATCTCGGAATTCCTGCCTCTGTCACGCGACAGTGGCGATAGGAATAGAATGAAGTGGCAGATAAATGTGTGGCTAATGACTTTGAGCAGCGGGAAGGGATTCAGATTTCTCGATAATTAGGAACTCTTCTGGAGCAGGGAGGACATGCAAAAACGGTTGGAATGCACTTGAATCCGAGGGGATCGTCATTCCCCGGGCAAATGTACAAGAGCTGTTGAGAGTGGTTTAAACTAATACGACAGGTTGATGGAACCAGGTGATGGAGCTGAGGATGAGCCAGCAGGTTTACAAGTAGATGATGGTTGTTCCATGAATGTAAGGAAGGACAAACCAACGATTTATTACAAATGCAGATGGAGAATAGAGTTAAATTGTATCGTAGAGGCAAAATTCAAAACGGCAAAGAAAGCAGGACTGAAGCAGCTGTATTTAAATATGCATAGCACTTGGTGGACGTACACGTGGTGCAATGAATGACTGGTCGCTATGACGTTGTGGGCAATGCTGTGTCGTGGCTGAAGGAAGTCCATACGTGGAAGCTGAACATCAATGGATGTACTTAGTGTCGAAAGGGCAGACAGGAAGACATTTTTGGCTGTGGGGCACTGTTAGCAAGAGATGGAATTACATCTTGAGAAAGAGGTAACATAGGGCCAAAGAGTGTTGAATCTTTGTGGAGGAAGTTAAGAAACTGAATGGGCAAAATAACCTATTATGGGAGAGCAGACTATCCAATCATATAAATCGGAATACAAGCAGACAGACAAATTCAGTAATCTGACCCGTTGGCCCAGTGCTCATGTTCAAACACCATTCCCAGGAATGTAGCACAGGATCTCCCACCACAAGTCAGCATCCACGAGCATGCCATTCTGCAATGCAGGGAGATACAAATGCACTCACTTCTGATTAGGCGCCGTGTATTCAGACGCAAAAAAAAACACTTCTCGAATTGCCCTCTGATATATGGGGATCGTATACACAGAATAAAGTTCTCCAGATTTCTGCCCCAATCAGCTCAAAATGAATGTGGTAGAGTCAAATACGAGTTATCCCTAAAACCGATTGCTTTGGAAAAAAGTAACAAATCACAAGAAACAATGCAACATGTTACAAATTAAGACACAATAAAAACGTAACAGATTTTTTAAAGCACAACAAATAAATTAACATACGAAAAACACAAGAAGCAAACCCAGGCTCTACACCTCTTCTTTAAAAAACTTCGTATGGAACTGCAAAATTTGATATAGACGGTAAATTCCCAATTGTGATATAGCAGTAGCAAACTGACCCGTGTGGTCACACCTCACATATTTCTCCACATTCAAATCATTCACACTCCATCAATATAACAGAGTGATGCAAATTCAATTACCTTCGCCCACACCTCCACCCATCCAACGATAATGAGAAGCGAAGGCGCTAAGCGTCCCCATGTTTTGCACTTCCGTCGAACGCCAAGACCCTTTGTCGGAAATCCCCAATGGAATGTGAGGAATCTGGCAGTGAGCAAAGGGATCCTTAACGGGAGAGGATGCAGAATGAACCAGCCCCCTTAACGACTTCTATTTCTCTTATCCTGGCAGTTCTCCCTCCACCTGCTATCGAGGGAGTGCTGGGAAGAACTCTGACCTACTCCTCCGGGACCCCAGCTTTGAGCAATGCTGAAAACATTTCTTACGAGTCATGCAGCATCTCCCACTCCCCATCTGCTTATCTAAATTCCGTACCTGACTACACACACCCTCTTCTACATACCCTAAATCTTGTAATAATTGAATCGCTGTACTTACAGAACGATTATAAGCTGGTATTATCAATAATAGCGCTACCACTTTTATTTGGCAAACCGTTTATAACCACATGCCCTATCATTCCACCCTCTGGCTCATTATTCCAGGTGCATAATTCTGTGATAAGATGTCACTGGCGTACAACTTTAGTCCTTCCCTCTACTGTGCTCCTTTAGCTTGGAGTTTTAAATTGCTTTCAAGAAAACAAAGATACCTGAATTTAACCTCTGCTACTGTTCAAGCTCATAGTGATACACTATGCCTAGGGAAAGGAGAAACAATCGTATTGGGACGATGGGCTCCCTAAAGTCCATTTCTCTGTTAGATAGGATCACTCCTGTATCCCCCGCATCCTTACCGGCCAGACTCTCCAGGCTTCTCTCTATATCAATCCTTTAAACTCGCTAATTCATCAGCGGAAATCTCCCTTATCTATTTTGTCTCGAAATGGGCCTATTCTGCCATCACACACTTTTCTGATCCCCTCTTCCCAATCTTAAGAGAAAGAAGGCACGGACCAATGCCCCACATGGCGGGTATAGGAACGCGTGATCACTGCCCTTGCCCATACTGTTTAGGGTATGAAGGAGAGAAGGGGAGCATTTCGAGGAATAAACCGATGGTTTCACACTACCCTCTCTCCCTCAGTGTCAGCATCCAGACGACCCCATCCCTCAGCCCCACAGTAGTATCATTGCCCGCCCGCGTTAAAGCTCGAACTTAACAGGTAGATCTGCTAATTAGGCGTTTTAGCAGCCTCTGATTGTTGTATCTTCCTTAGCTGACAAACTATCTCTGTGTTCTGACGTTCTAACCTTGCAGTCCAAGACTTAGCCATCAACAGTTGTTCTGTCAGAATGATACAGCGCTGATTTAGGTCCCTCTACCTCATTGTTAAGACGCACAATCATTTTGTGCTGGGGCCTTCCTATGGCTGCAAATATCCAGAAACCATGCCGCCGGAAATCTTCTCTCCTGGGAAAACCCAACGATTTAAGTATGGACTCAATGTGGTGTCCAATTTTCACCCAGGTAAAGGTCTGAACAATCTACCAGCATTCGGTAAACCATCAGTAGGTTAGCGAGACTCCCAACGCCATCACTATTTTCTGTCCAACTCGAGACTCGACATCTCTAATGCCCCTCCCTTTTCCCGGATTTCCTCAATGTAACCTTGTGAAAGAAAAATGTATTTTCTGCTCAAACAACAAAGCCTGCTATTGGCAGCGCCAAATGTAAAGTCGAAGCGGGTTCACGTGATTGGAGAGTGAGACAGGAACACTGACTGCGAATGTGTAAAATATTTCTTTACATCCACTAGAAAATTCGAACATATATTTGTTTCCCCCCAAGTTACACAACATAAATCTTCAGCAAAGAGACATTTATTTATGAGTGCGCGGAGTATTCCTTCCCAATAGTTCAGGGAACAAAGGGAGAGAAAGCAAATCTCCTGCAGTGATATTTTATACACAGTTTATTTCAAACTGGGGGCTACGTATCCAATCAATAGGAAGGGCAGTGGCAGAATCTAAACCAGCGGCTTAATCTAAACTAATCAGCTCCAGTTGATGAAGACATGTCAACCACCAGATGGGCAAACACGAGGAATTCTGCAGATGCTGGAAATTCAAACAACACACATCAAAGTTGCTGGTGAACACAGGCAGGCCAGGCAGCATCTCTAGGAAGAGGTACAGTCGACGTTTCAGGCCGAGACCCTTCGTCAGGACTAAATGAAGAAAGAGCTAGTAAGAGATTTAAAACTGGGAGGGGGGAGATCCAAAATGATAGGAGAAGACAGGAGGGGGAAGTATGTAGCCAAGAGCTGGACAGGTGATTGGCAAAAAAATATATGAGAGGATCATGGGACAGGTGGCCAGAGAGAAGGAAAATGGGGAGGGGGGGAAGACCCTGAGGATGAGCAAGGGGTATAGTCAGAGGGACAAAGGGAGAAAAAAGAGAGTGAGAGAAGTAACGGATATGGTACGAGGCAGAGGTGGGGCATTAGCGGAAGTTAGAGAAGTCAATGTTCATCCCATCAGGTTGGAGGCTACCCAGACGGAATATAAGGTGTTGTTCCTCCAACCTGAGTGTGGCTTCATCTTTCCGGTAGAGGAGGCCGTGGATAGACATGTCAGAATAGGAATGGGCTGTGGAATTAAAATGTGTGGCCACTGGGAGATCCTGCTTTCTCTGGCGGACAGAGCGTAGGTGATCAGCAAAACGATCTCCTAGTTTGCGTCGGGTATCGCCAATATATAGACGGCCACATCGGGAGCACCGGACGCAGAATATCACCCCAGCCGACTCACAGATGAAGTGTCGCCTCACCTGGAAGGACTGTCTGAGGCTTTAATTGGTGGTAAGGGAGGAAGTGTTAGGGCATGTGTAGCACTTGCTCCGCTTACAAGGATAAGTGCCAGGAGGGACATCAGTTGGGAGGGATGGGGGGAAGAATGGACAAGGGAATCGCGTAGGGAGCGATCCTTCCCGAAAGCAGAGAGAGTGGGGGAGGTAAAGATGTACTTAGTGGTGGGATCCTGCTGGAGGTGGCGGAAGTTACGGAGAATCATTTGTTGGACCCGGAGGCTGGTGGGGTGATAGGTGAGGACCAGGGAAACCCTATTCCTAGTGGGGTGGCGGGAGGACGGAGTGAGAACATATATGCCTGAAATGGGGGAGATGCCTTTGAGAGCAGAGTTGATGGTGGGGGAAGGGAAGGCTTTTTCTTTAAAAAAGGAGGACATCTCTCTCGTCCTGGAATGAAAAGCCTCATCCTGAGAGCAGATGCGGCGGAGACGGAGGAATTGTGAGTAGGGGATGGCATTTTTGCAAGAGTCCGGGTGAGAAGGGGAATAGTCCAGATAGCTGTGAGAGTCAGTAGGCTTATTGTAGACATCAGTAGATAAGCTGTCTCCAGAGATAGAAACAAAAAGATCTAGAAAGGGGAGGGAGGTTTTGGAAATGGACCAGGTAAACTTGAGGGCAGGGTGAAAGTTGGAGGCAAAGTTAATAAAGTCAACGCGTTCAGCATACGTGCAGGAAGCAGCGCCAATGCAGTCGTCGATGTAGCGAAGGGAAAGTGGGGGACAGATACCAGAATAGGTACGGAACATAGATTGCTCCACGAAGGCACGCATAGCTCGGACCCGTGCGGGTGCCCATAACTACATCTTTAGTTTGGAGGAAGTGGGAGGAGCCAAAGGAGAAATTATTAAGAGTAAGGACTATTTCCGTTAGACGGAGCAGAGTGGTGGTAGAGGGGAACTGATTAGGTCTGGAATCCAAAAAGAAGCAGAGGGCTTTGTGACCTTCCTGATGGGGGATGGAAGTATCTAGCGACTGGACATCCATGGTGAAAATAAAGCCGTGGGGACCAGAGAACGTAAACTCATCGAAAAGTTTAAGAGCGTGAGAAGTGTCACGAAAATAGGTAGGAAGGCATTGAACAAGGGGGGATAAAACCGTGCCGAGGTATGCAGAAACGAGTTCGGTGGGTCAGGAGCAAGCTGAGACAATAGGTCTGCCAGGACAGGCAGGTTTATGGATCTTGGGTAGGAGGTAGAAACGGGAAGTGCGAGGTGTGGGAACTATAAGGTTGGAAGCAGTGCATGGGAGATACCCTGAGCGGATAAAGTCGGTGATGGTGTGGGAGACAATGGCTTGGTGCTCTTTAGTGGGGTCACAATCGAGGGGTAAATAAGAGGAGGTATCTGCGAGTTGTCGCTGTGCCTCAGCAAGGTAGAGGTCAGTGCGCCAGACTATAACAGCACCCCTCTTATCGGCGGGTTTCAAAGTAAGGTTAGTATTAGTGCTGAGGGAGTGGAGAGCAGAGCACTCGGAAGCAGTCAGGTTGGAATTGGAACAAGGTGTGGTGAAATCGAGACGGAGACGGCGGAAGAGCCATTCCGCGACATGGCGAACGCGGAACTCACTGAGGTGTGGGTGAATGGGGACAAAGGTTAGGCCCTTACTGAGGACAGATCGTTCTGCCTCAGACAGTTGAAGGTCGGAGGGGATGGTAAAGACCCGGCACGGGTGAGAGCTGGGATCAGAGGGGGGAGGCTGGGGGTATCAGTGGAGACGGGAGGTTTGGGGTGAGAGGTCGATGGAGCCTCTGAGGGCCCAGGAGCTGACGATGGGATCTGAGAGAGACCGGGTTGCAGAGTAGTGGTGGGGGAAGGGGAGACGGGAGTCACAATAGCAGTACATAACGACCCGGCCTGGAGCTCAAGGCGGGAGTCGCAGCTGGTGGTCGCGCAATCGGTTTTGAGGTGTCCACGGTCGTAGCTGGAGTACGTGTTTTGAACATTTGCCTGTCCAGCTCTTGGCTCCATCCCTCCCCGTCCTGTCTTCTTCTGTCATTTTGGGTCTCCCCCTCCTCCTCCCACTTTTAAATCTCTTCCTAGCTCTTTCTTCAGTCAGTCCTGACGAAGTGTCTCGGCCTGGAACGTCGACTGTACCTCTTCCTAGAGATGCTGCCCGGCCTGCTGCGTCCATCAGCAACGTTGATGTGTGTTGCGTGAATTTCCAGCAACTGCAGAATTCCTCGTGTTCGCCTTTTATAAAATTCACTACTGAGAAGCCTCTTCCGGTGATGCCTGCACCGAAGAAGTTTAAACCTTCTCTTCGACGGGAGTTCAGTGAAACCATCTCTCACTGCTCCTCATCTGTAATTTCTTCGGCTCTTCAACTTGTCGACTACTTTTTGACTCAGACTCGCTATCACAGCCATATATCCTTTCTTGGAACGTGCCTCCTTCGCCAACTTACTCCAGTTAGATTTAAGATTCGTTTTCGAGCCTCTCAATATGGACCTTCTGAGGATTGCAGGTACTCACATTTTATTGACTCTGCCTCTTGTCGCTTCTCCCGTCAAGCTCTGATGGCGACCCCCTCCACCATGAGGAGGTATTTGGTGTCCTTATCCCAGACACTTCCACACCTTCGGGACACTTTCTTCGCCGTCAGTAATGGCCCTACCCGTTCTTTCATCCTCCGTCGGATCCATGCCTGCAATCGCAGTTTTTTGACTTTGTCATGTTAGGCAAAGATCGCAAGATCCTACATCTGCAGACCCCAGATCCTGCAGGCCCGGGCGCTAGCAGGCATGAATTTCAAATTGCGGCCCTGCCATTGATGTCGCAGGCCCCAACAACTCAGGGCATATTCAAAACCCGGACTCCAGCAAAGACCGTGGACACCTTCAAAGCGATTGCGGAACCACCAACTGCGACTCCAGCCTTGAATTCCAGGCCGGGATTTTATGTGCTGCTATTGTGACTCCCGTCTCCCCTTCCCCCACCACTACTCTGCAACCCCGTCTCCCTCAGATCCCATCGTCAGCTCCTGGGACCTCAGAGTCTCCATCTTCCTCTCACCCCAACCCTCCCGTCTCCACTGACATTCTCTGCCTCCCTCCTCCCCACTCTGATTCCAGCTCTCATCCGTGCCGGGTCTTTACCATCCCTTCCGACTTTCAAATGTCTGAGGCAGAACGCTCTGTCCTCAGTAAGGACCTCACATTTGTCCCCCTTCGCCTACACCTCACCAAGTTCCGCGCTCGCCATGACGCGGAACTGTTCGTCCGCCGTCTCCGTCTCCGAGCCTACTTCATCGGCAAGGACTCTTCCACCCCCACCGATGACCCCTTCTCCCGTCTTCAACCCTCCCCCTCTTCATGGACACCCGTCTGGTCTTCTGTCTGCGCCTGATCTCTTTATTGCTAACTGCCGACGGGACATCAACCGTCTCGAGTTCACGACACCAATTCCAACCTTACTCCTTCCGAACGTTCTGCTCTCCACTTCCTCGGAACTTATCCTAACCTTACGATAAATCCGCCGATAAGAGGGGTGCTGTTGTCGTCTGGCGCACTGACCTCCACCTTGCCGAGGCACAGCGACAACACGCAGATACCTCTGAACAACTCCCTGAACACCTACGCTCTGTCCGCCAGAGAAAGCAGGATCTCTCAGTGGCCGCACAGTTTAATTCCACATCCCATTCCCATTCTGACATGTCTATCCATGGCCTCCTCTACTGTAAAGATGAAGCCACACTCACGTTGGAGGAACAACACCTTATATTCCGTCCAGGTAGCCTCCAACCTGATGGCATGAACATTGACTTATCTGAATTCCGCTAATGCCCCACCTCCCCCTCGTACCCCATCAGGTATTTATTTATTTATTTATTTATTTATGTACACGCATTCTTTCTCTCACTTTCCTTTTTTCTCCCTCCGTCCCTCTTAGTAAACCCCTTGTCCATCCTCTGGGTATCCCCCTCCCCCTTTTCCTTCTGTCTGGGCCTCCCGTCCCATGATCCTCTCATATCCCTTTTGCCAATCATCTGTCCAGCTCTTGGCTCCATCCCTCCCCCTACTGTCTTCTCCTATCATTTTGGATCTCCCCCTCCCCGTCCCACTTTTAAATCTCTTACTAGCACTTGCTTCAGTTAATCCTGATGAAGGGTCTCGGCCTGAAACGTCGACTGTGCCTCTTCCTAGAGATGCTGCCTGGCCTGCTGCGTTCACCAGCAACTTTGATATGCGTTGCAACCACTAGATGGTGTCATGGTTTCTAGTTTCTCACAAACGACAAGGAGACGCAGAAAACCCGTCAAGACGTTTTAAACTTTAATTTGCAAATCAAAGCTGCGACAGTCAGAAAGTTAGTAGCTGACTCCCCGTCGAGGCTTGTATACGGCATTTTTTATGACAATTTTCCTATCTTAGCTACATTATCATATCCAGTCGGCCTGTGATTACATATCATCAATATATCCGTTCTCGACTTTCCACTATTGTTTTACTCCCCAACTTAATTATGTCCTAGTTTTCGTTTTAGACCATATGTCCTCTCATCCCTAACCACAGTTATTTCTTAGTTAATCTTGCGTTGACATACTGCCACATATTTCATTACCTTACTCGCCACCGTTATCTTTCTACTTGGTTTCATTCTAGTTCTCTTCATGAATTAATAGTGAACAGGTCAAAAGTCATGGCTACATAGTGACTACCTTCTATTGAGCTAGCAGTGGTTACATAGTAAATATAGAAAATACAATGTCTGCATTTGAGTAAATACTGTTGAGTAAATACTGTAATACATGGAAAATACAATGCATACATTTGCACTTTCCAATATAATTTACACTTTGAGACCCACAGGATCTCATACAGAGAGAGAGAGGACTGAGAGTCCATGCACAAATGCTCAAATAAAGCCCCGCATTTACTCCCAAATTTGGGTTAAACTATAGTTTCCTGCGCTTAGGACTCAAAGTGTTCTCTCTATACCTCCCTGGGCAGCTGAGCCAAAAACCCGTTCCTTCGTATCTGAGACAGGGAAAAAAGACTCAGAAGCCTTCACACACTAATCCCCACATATTTCATCTCTCTCCTGTTCGTCTTGCGTGTCTCGTAGACTGTACGAATACATCATCGGTGCTTCTTTCTCCGTAGGGCTCGGCCCAATAATTTCCAGGATCATCGGAAACCGTTTCATTGCAGCACGCACTACAAGCGTCTTGAGACATGGAAGAAAACAGCACAGAATGACCGCACAGCTTAGTAACACAATACCGATGGTTACTGCAATCTTGATCAGCCATGCTCCCCATCCTCCTTATTTACTATTCAACCAGTCCAAGAACTGGTGTCCAAACCCTGCATTTTGTTTAACTTCCTTTCTTAGATTTTTCAGTTTATTCATTGCTCTGGTAAGCGATCCCTCCGGACTAGTGTTATTCGGTATAAAAGTACAGCACTGTTCCCCAAACATTACACAGACTCCTCCTTTCTCTGCCGGTAGCGAGTCTAGTACCTGTCTATTTTGCCACGCCACTCTACTGGTTGCATCTAGTTGCTGTCCCAAAGCCTCTAGTGCATCATCGGTGTAGCTAATGAATCTCTGCTGATTGTAATATATATAATTTATCCATTCAACATTTTTGCTAATCCCTATTACAGGTATAAGTGCTTCCCAGCCCGCAGCAATCTCATTTCTTGCCTTAAACTCGTTAGGTATACCCCTCGGCTGTCTTATACTGTCGATTCGAATCGTTAGGTCGGGCTCATATTTTCTCTTCCTCCTTTTTATTATCTGTTGCCTCGAGGTGTCAAACTGTATTTCAGGGGATACTACAACTTCTTGAATCAGCATAACACGCGTACATGTACCCGCCAAATTTAGGGGAAGCGTGGATCTCAGGCACCCCTCTTGTCCACACAGCCACCAGGTATCTGCTAACGGGATGGTCTGGGAGTTCAGTGCACCCTCGGGCAGAGGGGAACCTGTCTGGTGTCCTCGGCGTGGGGTTGCATCCCAAATCTTAACACAGTTGCCGCTGAAATGCCTAACCGAGAGGTCACCCGTCCCCGTGAATCATTCATAACTCAAATGTTCCTGCATTTTAAGCTTTCCCGATGTGTGTGTCTGGCTCCTTTTATTTATAGCCCACGGTCTGCTGTAATTACAGTTAGATAGAAACTTGTTTTGATCAAACTGCGAGGAAGCCTGGTATAACATACACCAATAAGGGCACATTGGTGTGTTATCAATACGTTTCTGAGAACAAGGATCCCTCCCGCTATAAATTCCTATATTGCAGATCTTGACTAAATTTCGACACTGCCGCGCACACTGCCCCCTCCGATCCCTTCACCACTGCGTGCAGGTGGAGGAGTTATAAGGCATGGGGGCTACGTGTTGCACCAGACTTGCCCTTGAGCACAGATAGCAATTCTGTCTCTTCATCATCCCTGCTGTATAATTTGCCCACTGGTACCACATGTTCTCGTACCATGGTACGGAGGTATCCGTTGTGCTCCTCTTACTCCTTTCTCTCAGGTTTTGTGGGATCCTAACGGTCCCATTCCACATCTGCCAAATTAATGGTCTCCAAATCTGCACAGGAGTATCTGAGTGTATCATCCCGGGGGGCGGGACTGGTCGCCCCCTAGTCGTCCCCATTATCTGAAAGAGTACTACCATACATTACCCCATCCTTAGCGTCTTCGGGCCTGTCCTCAGTTCCAAAAAATTCCTTTATTAATTGGTCAAGTTCCTGCGGTTCAGTATCAGCTTTTTGTTGCTCTTGTCTGTGCCCTACTGTTTGTTCCTCTTCACCACTTACCTCGGGCGGCACACCTGACTGTACCTGCGGGATTGCTCGAATGCAGTCATTGAGATGATACCAGGTGGAGCGTCCTTCCACTTGAACTGCGGTGGGTGATGCCTTGATCGGTCTCTGACTCTTTCTGTTTTTCCTGTGCATAAATAGACTTATGTATCATAGTTAATTGCCGCATGTATTGTTTTAATTCCAATTCCAATTGCTCCAAACTAGGCCCTTTATATGATCCTCTCCACTGGGGCACTGGTATGGGCCTTCCGGTTAGCATTTCATGCGGTGTTTGACACATCATCCGATTAGTCTGCACGCGGTAACTCATTAATGCTAACGGTAGTGCATCGACCCAGTTGAGTTTAGTATCTGCACAGATTTTGTTTAGTTTGGTTTTTAAGGTCCCGTTAATTCTTTCCACCATACCCTGCGACTAAGGGTGCTACGCACATCCAAATCTTCCGTTTATTCTCAGTGCTTGCAGTACTAACTTGACCACTTTTTGGATGAAAGCTGAACCATTGTCTGAGCTAATTTCTGTCGGTATCCCAAACCTTGGGATCACTTGGTTTGTCAGGAATTTCACCACTGCTCCTGCCCCTTGATCTTTCGAGGGTACTGCCTCTACCCATCTGCTGAATCTGTCGATTACCACCAACATGTATCTTTTCCCTCTTACTGTTTTTATCATGTCTACATAGTCAATCACTAGGTATTGAAACGGCCCTTCAGGTACGGGTATATGACCTATTGGGGTTGTAATTCCTTTCCGAACATTATTCTGCGTGCATACCTCGCACTGTGACAATACATGGTCTACTGAAGTCTGTAAATAACGCGACCAAAACCCATCCTTTTTCATTTTCCTTTTTTATTTCCCCCCCGCTTGCACAATGATCCATCCCATGTGCTTCTGAGATCAGGATAGATAATAAAGGGGTGGGAGCTACCAGTAGGCCATCTTCCGTGGTCCATAGGCATTCTGGGTTCTGCCTGGCCCCGCTTCGTCTCCACAGTGTTTGTTTTGCCAAAGTTGTCTTTCCCTGTATTTCAATTAGGTCCTCTGCCATAGGTTCCGGCTCTAGACTTACCTGGTGTGCAATAACAGCCGATGTACACCCAGATGCTTTCCTGGCTGCTTCATCTGCAGCTTGATTTCCCTTTGTTACTGCATCGTTTCCTTTTTTGTGTGCCTGGCATTTTACTATAGCCAGTGCTTTAGGTTTCATCAGTGCTTTTATTAGATCTAAAATCTGCTGACAGTGCTGTATGGGATCTCCACTGCTCTTTTTAAAAATTCTCTGTTTCCGCACTGCCCCAAACAAATGACACACTCCATGAGCATATGCTTAATCTGTATAGATATCTACTTTCTCTCCTTCCATCATTTCACACGCTGCTGTCAAAGCTCTGATTTCCGCTAGCTGGGCGGAGCACGGTTGGGGACACGCCTCTATTCTGATGACCTTGAAGTCTGCCTGATCCTGTTGCACTACTGAGAAACCTGCGTGATTCCCATCGTGATCCCTGTAACAAGAGCCATCTACGAACAGAACCTTTTTATCTTCGTCCTCTAATGGTTCCGATCATAAATCTGCTCTCAATTTAGCGAATGTCATTGTTTTCCCTACACAATCATGGGATTCTCCTTCATACCCTAAAGGTACATAATGAGCTATGTTACTGGTGGTGCATTTCTGTATAGTTATATCTGGAAATGTCAGTAGCACCTGATATGCTGCTATCCTGGCTGGTGTCAACACGAATTTCCCTCTTTTCAGTAATTCTGCTACCTTGTGGTGTGTGTACAGAGTCACAGGATAGCCAATGGTTACGGATGATGCCTTTTCATATGCATAGTATAGTGCCGCCAATCCCTGGTAACAATGTGTGTACCCCTGAGCCACCTCATCCAGTTTCGCACTGTAGTATGCTATCGGTTGCTTTGCTTTACCTGTGCCAGTCTCCTGCATTAGAACTGCCGTGGCATAACCTTCCTGTCGGTTGGATACGTACAGATGAAAGGCCTTCTCGTAGTCAGGCAAAGCTAATGCAGGGGCTGATTGCAATTCCTGCTTTATAGTATTGAAAGCCACTTCCGCCTCCTCATTCCACTGTAGACTACTCCTCAAGCTTATATGTCCTGCTTTCTTCTTTATTTTCCTTAGTGGCGTTACAATTTCAGCATATACCACAATCCAATCTGAACGATATCTTGTCAGTCCCAGAAACGTCATCATCTGTCTCACTGTCTGGGGCTTGGGAGCTTTAGTTATAGCCTCAATTTGATCCGGCGCTATCGCCCTCGCCCCTTTGGATATCACTCTGCCTAGGTATTCGACCTGTTGCTTGCAAAATTACAGCTTCTTTCCAGATGCCTTATGCTCTCCATGCGCCAGTCTCTCTAAACGGGTTATGGTATCCTGTTCACACTGTCTCTCACTTTCGGAGCACATCAACAAAACATCAACATACTGTATCAATGTACTTTCCAACGATATGCACTCAAGGCCGCCTTTAACACTTGATTAAATACGTGTGGTGAATGTTTAAATCCTTGTGGCATTCTAGTGTAGGTATACTGGTTGTCTCTGTATGTAAATACAAATAGGTACTGACACTGATCTGCCAGGGAAACGCTGAAAAAAGCCGAACACAAATCAATCACTGAAAAATAGTCTGCCTCTGGTGGAACATTAGTCAAGAGCGTGTGTGGGTTGGGAACTACCGCTGGCTAGTCCCCCACTACCTCATTCACCGCTCGCAAGTCATGCACCAGTCTCCATTTAGATTTATCCGCTTTAAGGACAGGTAACAGCGGGGTATTACATGGGCTGACTGTCCTTTTGACTCCTGCCTCCAGTAGCCCCTGTATCGTTGGCGCTATTCCCTCTTCTGCCTCTGGTTTCAAGGGATATTGTGGTCTCCTGGGTGGAACTGCTCCCTTTTTCAGCTTTAATTCTACCGGACTGGCTGTTCTTATTCCCCCTACATCCGTGTCATGTTGTGACCACAGCATAGATGGTAACCTATCCAGCCTGTTATCTCTCTGCTGGCCTTCCTCCTTTCCCAATAACGTCAGGTGTGATTGGAGCGTTACTTCGACCTCCTTTGTTGTTCCTACTATATCTATATCTACCTCTATTTTAAAATAGTTGTTGTCTCCCGATACCCACACCTGTGGCATAATTTTCCTCCACGCCGCTACGGTTCCAGCGTGCTTTACTAAGGGTCCTTGGTCTTTAGACTGATGTCCCTCATTTACCAGCAGCGTTATGTGGGGCTCAGCTTCCGGTATCCTGTACCTTTTTCCATGAAGTTATTCCACCTGACTTGCAGGGCTGCCCCTTGTCTCCCAATTATTATAGCTTCTCCTCTTAGGTGCTGCCGGTTGCCTGCCTCCTTGTGCAATATCTCCCCTAACTCTTTGTTCTGAGTTTCGTCAAAAACCACTGTGCAATGTAATTCGGATTTGGGCGCTACAGCCTGGGGAAATATAGCCTGCACGCCCTTTTTCCGTTTTTCCCAGGTTTCCCAGATCTGACCTTCTATGTCTCCTATCCAGAGGACATTAGCTTTTTGACTTCCCGCACTAGTATTTGAGCATTTACTCTTTCCACACTGAACCCACTTCTGGTACATTCTAAATTTAATTCTAGTTTTAACAGGGCTTCTGTGCCTCGCAAATTCATCGGATGTTCCTTTGGACACTAATATCGGCAAGACTATTCCTTTGCTGCCCATCCTTAGTCTCACTGGAGCTGTACATTGTGTCAACTCTGTTTTTCCCGAGAACCCTACAGTCTTATCAAATTTTCCTGACATGGGAAGGTGAAGGTCATACTGCGGCTGTACGCAAGTATACGTGGCCCCAGTATCTATCATCATTGGTGTCAGCTGCCCTTCTAACACAACCTGAACAATGGGTTCCTCTTCTGCCTCCCTTGTTATCACTGGGTAGAGTCCCTTCCCACCTGGGTTCTCTGGGCACCCCTAATGTCTTGCGTAGGGTTTCACGGGTCCACTCGGGCCTGCGGGGACTGGTCCTTGGCTAGACTGTGGTTCCCACCTCATTGGTTCCCGCTGGTACGTGACGGCCCATGGCTTACGTGGGCAGTCCCTTCTCATAGGTCCTGGTTCGTTACATCCCCAGCACAGTCTCTGTATCTCTCTTTCCCCTTGTTTCCTTACTGGCCCTTCCTGCCCATAAACTCTCTGTCCCACTCCTTGGGATTCCCAGTCCTGTCTGGGCTGCTGTTTAAATTTATCCTGTCCCTGACAGGACATTTGCGGAAAAACTCCCCCAAAGACATTTACTGTTGGCATGGGGTTTTCTGGGCTCTGTCTTACGGCACGACCGGTCCCTCTATATCATGGCATTTTATTCATTTCAACGGCTGTGCTGAAATCGGTCACTGCTGGCAGCATCTTCTTGCCGTTTTCTTTTTCCTTCTTTTTAAGTTCGTCAAGCTGCATTTGTATCATATTTCTCTGCACTTCGTCTTGCTGCTCAGTCAACTTTCGTTTGTCTTTTCCGATATGTTCCGACCGCATGGACTACGTGGTCCCTGAATTCCTGTGGGTTCATTGACATCAGTCTAACCACTTCCTCAAGTTTAGACTTAACTTGTGGAGGCATTGCATCCAAAACGGCATTTCGGAACATCACGTTCATAAATGGGTTGCCTTCCACCTCTTGTTCAGTTTCGCGTCTCCGCCTTTTCAACTGATTTTCTATATAGGCTGTTGGATTTTCTGTGTCTCCCAGTGGATCCCCTTTCATGGCTTTGGGGTCCATTTTGGGTGGATAGAGCTCCCTGAGGGCCCCCCATACCCTCTGCCTCACTATGTCAAATCTGGCCCTGTCAATCAGTGTGCTGTCCGCATTCTGTATGCCAGCCGCTTCCACCAGCTCTTGTAGTTTGGAGGTTCCCATCAGCCTTATCAGCAGCGCCTTCAAATCTCCCATATGTGGTTTCTTCCTCAAAGGCCTTAATCCACTTCCCTGCACCCTCACGTAGGCTGGGCAAGGTGTTTTTTCAGCCCTTCCAGCTCCTAGGATCCCCAAGGAATATACTGTACTTGTTTGTCTCAATCCTTTTACTAACAACGGCATCATTCTCCCTTTCCTTTCCAACATCTCCTGATTCTCCTCCTCGCCTGACTCCCCATCTGTTTCTGAGCACGTTTTTACTGGCTGCCACATGGTTCTTTCCGGGGTTTCCTTTCTCCCTTGGCCTCCTCGTGGAGTTATTCCTTTTTGCCTTGAGCTAGCATTTGCTTGGGCCCATGTGAAATCCTCAAACTCCCGTTGGAAATTCATTTTTTTCTGCTGTAATGCCCTAATCTCTCCCTCTTTTTTCTAATATCTGCCTTTTCACTCTCTCGTTTTCCTCTTCAACGCTCCTATCTCCTATCCTCTGCCTGCACTCTCCTGCACCCTCTCTTTCACTACTTAACTCTTGCTCTCCCGACAAGTAACCTTCTGCTCTGGCCTGTTCAGTTCCGTGCCCATATAACAAAGATTTCTCTTCATTCCTTTTCGCTTTTAATTCCTGTAACCCTTTGATCTCTTCGTCTATTTCCCTTTTCTCCTGTTCTATCTTTGCCCTGTCTTCTTCTATTACCTTCCGTAGTTCCTCCTGCTCCTTTTCGTGATTCTTTCTTTCCACCTCGGTATCCCAGACTTTAATTTCTCCATTTAGATACACTCTTCCTGTTATCATCAGACACTGCTTAAGGGTTTCTTTCTCATAATAGGGAGGAGGTTTTTCTACGTCTTTCAGGTCTGGGTATAGAGCCGAAGCCGGCTCCCTGTTATGCTTTTCCTTTTCTTTATCAGACTGCTCCTTTCGTTTCTCAGTGTCTTTTTTACTCACTATTAATATACTTCCCGTCTTTCTTAACCTTTCTCCCTCCATCCTAAAGAGTTTTAACAATTCCATTTATTGTTCCTTTTTTTTCTCTGTTTTCTTAGATTTATCTTTGGGTTTGTGATTTTTCATTAGCGCTTCCATCTCCTCGCATAAGTTTACATCAAACGTTCCTTCTCTTGGCCATTTCGTCACCAGGTTTTTTAGTTATTGTTTCCGATTTTTCTGAAATTTCCGCGATCTTACCTTGACACACTGGGAATTTTCTGCTCAATATTTCTACTGCTATCGTTCTTCTGTCATGTTGTTCTCGTTTTCCTTTTTCTATAATGGTATTTTTAGAATTTCACGACTTGCCTATTTAATAATACTATTTCTCTAACTCTATGTCTATACCTAACCTTATGGTTTATCTCACCAGCGTCTGAATTATCTATTAAACTATCTTTATCTCTTATTACGTTCTGCCTGTGCAGACCCCTACTTAGGGCGGTATCCACAGAACCTTTTCCTTTTACACCTCGCCTATGCAGACCTTACACTTCTTAAGGCGGTATTCACGAGGATTTTTAATTCTCCTTCCCTGCCTGTTCCGACCTTCGTTTCGTGCGCAGCGGTATCCACAGGGACTTACCAACACCACGTGGAATTTCCTTACTTAACTTATTATTACTTTATTCGTACTTACCCCCACTGCCTTGCTCTTGATTAACCCTCTGAGCCTCCTTTTATCCCCAATTCTGCCAGATTCTTTGGATCGGAAAGACCCTTCGGCAGTTGCTTCACACTTCTGAGTCCCCGAGACCCCCACCAAACCCAACAGAATTCTTAGTCCGAATTATCGCAAAAAGCGCTCACCATTTTTATTTTTTATTTTTGGGTGCACCCTTAATTCTGTTAGCCCCGTGAGGGTCCCCGAGGGACCGGGAAGCGTTCCAATCTTCCGTTCCCTTCCTCGCGGTTCTCTATCCGATCCTGGTCGTGACGCCAATTTTGTCGTGGTTTCTCGTTTCTCAAAAACGACAAGGAGATGCAGAAAACTCGTCAAGAGTTTTCAAACGTTAATTTGAAAATCAAAGCTGCGACAATCAGAAATCTAGTAGCTGACTGCCCGTCGAGGCTTGTATACAGCATTTTTATAGCAATTTTCCTATCTTAGCTACAATATCATATCCAGTCGGCCTGTGATTACATATCATCAATATATCCGCTCTCGACTTTCCACTATTGTTTTACTCCCCAACTTAATTATGTCCTAGTTTACATTTTAGACCATATGTCCTCTCATCCCTAACCAGTTATTTCTTAGTTAGTCTTGCAATGACATACTGCCACATATTTCATCACCTTACATGCCATCGTTATCTTTCTACTTGTTTTCATTCTAGTTCTCTTCATTAATTAACAACGATCAGGTCAAAAGTAATGGCTACATAGTGAATACCTTCTATTGAGCTAGCAGTGGTTACATAGTAAATATAGAAAATACAATGTGTACATTTGAGTAAATACTGCCGAATAATTACTGTGATACATAGAAAATACAATACGTTTGCATTTTCCAATAATCTCAGAGCGGAAATATGACAGAAACGTGGCTAACAACAGACGTCAAAGCCCACACAAACGTCGAAGAGTGATCCTACAATAGAGAAAAAAATGCTGGGCACAAAGAGGGTTGGGATGCTTAAAAAAACAAAAAAATAAAAATAAGATAACGTATACAAAAGATCGTTAACAAGGAAAATAGGGGATATAAACGTCAGATAGCCAATAATATTACAGAGAATAACAAAAGATTATTTCGATACATTAAGTAAAAACTGCAAAAGTCTATATCAGACCACTGGAAAATCATTCCTGAAGGACTGTAGTATGGGACTACGAAACGGCTGACCAGCTGAATATATATTTTGATTCATTTTTCGCTATGGAAGACGTATCAATACGGCCGAAATTCCAGGTGTCAGGGGTAATGAAGTATGTGAAATTACCATAACTAGAGAAGAGGTTCACGGGAAACTGAAGAGTCTGAAGATAGATAACTTACCTAAACCAGATGATGTGCACCGTGGGCTTCTAAAATTGCAGGAGGAAGGGATCGTGGAGGCATGAGTAACAATAAGACCATAAAACCGAAAGACATAGGAGCAGAATTATACGTTAGTCAACTCGAGTCTGCTCCGCCATTGATCCAAATTACTTCTGATACCGGATCCCACTTACACTCGTACACCTGATCTCTCGCCATATTCTTTGATGCCCTAACCAAACAGGATACGATCAACTTCCGCCTTAAATATCCGCACAGACTTCTCGTCCACCAAGGTCTGTGGCAGAGCATTACACAGATTTACTACTCCCTGGCAAAAACAAATTCTTTTAACTCTGTTCTAAGTGGTCGCCGTCCATTTTCAGGCTGTGACCTTTAGTTCTGAACACCACCATCATAACAAGCATCGTATCAGTATCGACCCTATCTATTATTTTCAACATTTTGTAGCTTTCAATAAGATCTCCTGCGTTGTTCTAAATTACAGTGAATACAGGCCTAAAGCTGCCAAACGCTCCTCATTTTTTCACTCCTTCATTTCTGGGATCATCTTCGTGAACTCTTATCAATGACAAGTCATCCTTTATGAGATATGAGTGCAAACCTGTTGTCAATAATCCAATTCCGGCCTAACTGATAAAGTCTCAGCATTATCTCATTGATTTTCTATTCTATTTCCCTTAAAATGAATGCCAGCATTGCATTTGTATTCGTTACCACACATTCAACCTCTAAATTAACCTTGCACTAGGGCTCCTAAGTCTCTTTGAATCTTCCATGTTTGAACCTTTTCTGCATTTAGATAATAACCCGCATTATGCTCCTTTAACGAAAATGCATTATGATACATTTCCGACACTGTATTCCATCTGTGATTATTGCCCATTGTTCCAGTTTATTTAAGTCCTACTGAAATCGCATTGCTTCCTCCGTACTACCCCCTTAACTTTCTTTGTAAGTCATGGTTGCCTACCTCAAACATTTGAGAACTTCTTCCTCTTTGGGTCATATCAACTGTATCTTGCACCTTGGAAACTATTCCCAGATATTTCAGCCATCTCTCAAATCGCAGTGTAATTCCCATCACATTATAATTGGATTTTTCAATACTCACTACGATCTGGAAATGTTCTGGATGAATGAATAATTGCATATCTCACTCCAATCTTCAAGAAGCAATGAGAGGCACGGAAAAGGAAACTATAGGGCAGCTAGTATGACTTCGTGGTTGGGGGGGATATTGGAGTCGACTTTTAAGGATAAGCTGTCCGGGTACTTGGTGACACATGATCAAATAGGCCGTAGGCAGCTGGGTTTCCTTAACGGAGATTTTCCCTGATAAATCTGTTGGAATTCTCTGAATAAATAACAAGCAGGAGAGACAAAGGAGAGTCGGTTGATATTCTGCACTTGGATTTTCGAAAAAAAACCTCTGACACGTTGCTTAACGTCCTACCAGTACATGGTATTGCAGGGAAAAGAAATCTAGCATTGATAAAGCAGCAGCTGTCTAGTAGGATGCAAAAAGTGGGAATAAAGGAGGAGGTTTCTGAACGGTTGTAGATGACTACTGGTGCTCCACAAGGGTCTGATTCTTTTTTTTTTTACGTTCTTGTCAATGATTAGGATTATAGAATTCCTGTTTTTTTGCAAAGGTCACAGACGATATGAAGATATGTGATGTGGCATATAGTTCTGAGGAACGAACGAGGCTATAGAGGACTTAGACGAAGGATGAAATTTGGCAAAAAAATTGCAGATGGAATATATGGTCGAAAAGTGCATGGTAATGCACTTTGGTGGAACAAATGAAGGGATTGGCTGTTTTTGATTGGAGCGAAAATACAAAGAATATTGAGGCACAAAAAGACGAGAGTCCTTATGCAGGATTCCCTAAAGTTTAATTTACAGGTCGAGTCTGTGGTCAGGTGGGCACAAGCAATGTTAGTCTTAATTTCGAGAGAATAAGAATATAAATGCAAAGCTGGAATGTTGAAACTTTATAAAACACTGCTGAGTTTCACTTGCAGTCTGTTAGTATTTCTGGATCTGTATTATCCCGAATGCAGAAAAAAAAACTATCGAATAGTGAAAGAACCTAATAAAGTCAATACCGAGAGGATGCTTACCATGGTGGGGGAGTCTAAAACTAGAGGACACCGCCTCGGATAAAGTGGCATCATTTTAGAACGGAGATGAAGAGGAATTTTCTTAGCCAGAGTGATGAATTTTGGAATTGTTTGCCAGAGGCAGCCGTGGAGTGCAGGTCGTTATGTATGTTTAAGGCAGAGTTTGATAGATTCTTCATTTGGCAAGGCAGGAACGTTCACGGGAGAAAGCATAAGATTGGGGCAGAAACGAAACTTGGATCAGCCATGATGAAATGGCAGAGCAGGTTCGATGGGACAAGTGGCCTAATTCCCTTCCTAAATCTTATGGTTTCATGGTCCTACCATTTCCCTCAGACAAAACCACACTGATTACCCCTCGTTAACCGCCATCATACCAGATGAACAGATATACTATTCCGCAGAATTCTCTCCGGTAACTTTTTTCCACAAGGTACCTGATGTATTGGTCTGTAGTTTCCATTAACTTATTTGCTCATTCTAGTCTCAGCACATCATTCACTACTTTTCGATATATCCAAATTCATCCATGGGAAGCGATGATGCAAGTATTTCAGCCAGGCCTCTCGCAAATTAATCTTTAGTTTCACTGACTCCCTGTGCGTAATGTATCTTGGCAGTCAACGTCCTTAATCAATGTTTAGATAACGGTTGCTTCCCTACATTAATGCCATCTTGGAGAAACACACAACCGCACTGAAGTTACTTTTCTTCGTTCCAAGGTATTTACATCTTCTTCTTTGGTAAATGCAAGAGAAAAAATATTCATGGGTACATTGATATTCTGATTTCCATAAAACGAATGATCCTTTCTTCTGTGAAAGGGATTATTGAATCTACAGTTGCCGCCCCGCCCCTCCCCTCCCCCCCCCCCCCCACACACACACACACACCTCTTAATATAACATCTCTTCGGATTTTCCTTTAACTCTCCGGCTACTGCTACCTCATGTCATTTTGTTTGCGCCCCAAATTGACTTATTCTGTGTACCCGTTACATTACTGCAGGGATTTGCTTGATTGCAACTGCCTGTATTTTAACCATGTTTCCCCCTGGTCAAGACTACAAAATCTCTTGTCATCCCGGTTCCTTACATCTACAGGCCATGCCCAATTTACTTCGATAGATATTTATTTTTGTTCTGTGCACTGCTAGGATAAAAACTTCACGATATTGCATTTCTGTTAATTTACAACATACAGAAAGCAAATTATCATAATCGTAGGTGTGTAAAGGAAGAGAAGCCATATCTAGGGTCCGGAGTAAGAAGAGATTCTGTTATAACGTTCACAGATTTTTGATAAGTCATTCATGTGTTGGCAGAGCAAATCTGGACCATGGAAGAAAAATGTCAATGATGGGTATGAGTAGTTTATCGTGTGTCGTACTCCTTTGAGTATTGCATCCTTTACTGATTACAAACATTTTAATGTAAGCCCTAGCCATAAAAGTTCCAAGTCCTTTCTGAAGGTATGAAAAATAGTTGTCTTTCTTAAATATACTGCTCTAGTCGAATGAAAATCATTCACATTTCAGTGAATTAGCAGCTCCAAAATGTTTCCAATACACGAAATACAGATTATGTCGTTACTTTCGGTATATTTTAATAGAACAACAAATAGTCGAAGAAGGGGTGGGGTGAGAAGTGAGTAACTGCTTCATCCATCTGTGTAAAGTATGTAAATAAAAGAAAATATATTCTATTCGTATTCATTCCCTTGTTGGAACAGATGCATATATCTCGAAATGTATTTTTCAAAATATATAGCATAGTAGACAATAGTCTGAAATACTCGACAATATAAATGAAAGCGTAGTTTTGTATCAAATTGTTTTGTGTATTTACTTTCCCACATATTATCGACATTTATTTTGAATTAGCCGGTGACAGAGAGACTACATGGATGATCGTTCCTACTAAGCGATTAACTTGGTAAACCGGGTTGTTTGACTATTATGGTTGCAGAGAAGCCCTCAAGAAATATATTTCATAAAAGATTCATTTTACTGTGTCAGCAGAATCGGATAAAAATTCATTGGATGTTCTAGAAGTCGGATGTTAATCACAGTTTGATCGAGGCATTGTTGCATTATACCGTTTACACATATAGTACACAGACAACACAACACAGGAACAAATCATTCAGCCCACAATGTTGTACTGAACCAGCTAAAGGCAAATCCAAAACACACTAACACTAATTCTTCGCTTCCACACAATGTACATATCCTTCCATCTTCCTTACATCCATGAAGCAATGCAATTGTCTCTTAAAAGCCTCTAAATTAATTGCATCTACAATCACATCAGGCGGCGCATTCCAGACATCTACAACGATGAGTAACAAATTTGTCATTCATATTCCCCTTACTTCTACTCCTTCTTACATTCAACTCAAGTCCTCTGGTTAAACACTTTAACACTGGGAAACAAATTTTCTCTGTCCGCTCTATAATACCCCTCATAATCTTGTAAACATCTATCAGGTTTCCTCTCAGCCTTTGGAGCTCCAATAAAATCAACCCCAGTTAATCCATCATTAACTGTTAGCACATACGCTCTAAACGAGGCAACTTCGTGCTGAGGTTCTTTTCAACAATCTCTGAAGCCCCAACCTCGATAATGGGGCGAAGAGAACTGTACACAATACTACAGATGTAGCCCAACCAGCATTTTATAAAGTTGCAGCATAACCTCATGATATTTGAACTCAGTGCCTCGATGAATGAAAACAAGCATTGAATAAGCTTGCTTTTATTAGTCGAAGCATTGAGTTCAGAAAATATCTTTGTTCAGCAACTCTGTTAAGGATCTTGTTCTCCTTCCATTTGCACTGCCGAGGTGCAACACTTCACATTTACCTGTGTTAAACTCCATCTGTCATTAGTCAGCCCATATCTGCAACTGATCTGTATAGTTATGCATACTTTTTCTGTCTTCTGCACTATCTACAACTCCACCAATAAACCACAAATTTACCAACCCACCCATCTACATTTTCATTAAGGACATTGATATATACCATAACGGCATAAGTCCCAGAACAGATCCATGCCGAACTCCACTAATAACAGATCTCCTACTCGAATAAGTCCCTTCGAAGTTTACACGTTCTCCTATGTGGAAGCCAGTTCTGAATCCAAACAGAAAATTCGCTTCCGACTGCATGCAACTTAATCTTTTGGGTCGCCTCCCATAACGGAGCGTCTGTCAAACGCATTGCAAAAATCCATGCAGGCAACATTCACTGCCCTACCCTCATGAATTCCCCTCCTCAATGTGTCAAACAAATTTAATCAATTGTGTAACGAACGACCAGATATTTCGCAACAACTGACTTGAGACTCGGCGGTGTATAGCTCACAAGATTTTCCGTTGTTCCATTCTTAAATAGAAGTGTAACATTAACTAGTGACCAGTCTTTCGGGACCTCGCCTGCGGCTAGAGATGACACGGAAATATTGGTCAAGGGCCCGACAATCTGGTCTCATGACTCATTAAGTAAATTGGCGTAAATCCCACCAGGGGTTAGCGACATATCCATCTGAACAGATAGGACATATTGAGAGTAGTGACATGAAAGATTTATGCTGGACACAGAAAACTATATGATATTCAAGAAAGGGAAGGGATTAAAGAGCCAGTGCAGTGCTATCCCCCTAAAAACGTATATCACTTAGCATACTTTTGGGATGGTGTACGTAACAGGAGAAGGCACAGTGGTTAGGTCTCTGCTCTGTGTCTGCCCCTGAAACTCAGAAAGGAAATGTGGAGAAGGGTAGCGCTATGTTGATAGGGAATTAGTTAGTTGGCGGAAGGGATAAAATGTTTTGTGGGTGAGAACGAAATTCCCCGATAGTATGTTGCATCTCTGCTGCCAGGGTCCGAGATATCTCGGATCGAGTCCTGATCATTTTTCAGTGGGAGGGTAAACAGCTAACTGTTGCGGCCCCTGTGGTAACAATGACTTAAGGAGACCAGTGACAAGGCTGTGCACAGAGAATCCAGGGATTGCATGCTAAATTAAAGGGCAGGACATGCTGGGTTGTTTTACATTTACTGGTTGAGTGAGGCAGCTCAAACAGAATAATGCGTAAACCTGTAACAGATTAGGATATATAATTATATGCCCCGTTCTTGCAGTTGTCGGAATCGTAGGAAAGACACCGGATTCTAACAATGAGCGAACAAAAATAGCTTTATTTTTAACCCTTTATATATGTAAACTACTAACACGTTCTTCCGCTTAATTGCTTCACTGGGGATTTTGTTCAGACGTACAAAAAGGTCCTGTGCCGCATTGTTTACCACCTACCACATGAGTGATGCAATGCATGAACCAGCGAACGGTCTCGTATACTCTGTTTATTACCCCATACTTGCAGCTGCCGGTATTCCTGGTAAGATTTTAAGATGAAATTCCATTTGTGCGTCTTCGTGGTATTTTTGGTTACTCATGATGCCTACCTTCCGTTATTGCTCCTCCCTAAATTGGGTTCGCAGGTCTGTGCTACATCACTGATGCAGAGTAATCGACAAGCATGCAAAACCTATAGGATGGAGTAAATGTCTTCATATGATGCTAGATCAGCATATCGACAGGAGCATCAGCTCTGAATATTTCGTGTCACGAAACAAGTGCTATTGATAATCCACATCCGTCTTCTCTCATAGGCAGGTGTGCCTAGAGATAGATATACTTCCTCAGCATTTGTCCCCTTGGGAAGTAACAGAGATCGGAAAACCTCCGTGACACCTTGCGGTGGGCTGTGAAGAACCACCGAATGATGCAAATAAGTTTAATAAGGTTATTTTCCAATGTACACTTCGTCCTGGTAAACGTTCTCAAACAGCTAACAAGACGTAAAAAAAACGTTTTTGCTTCAGAGCATTTTTTTTTAAATTGGAAAATGCCTATACATACATAGGTATAAAGATGATATACTGTTACAGTGGAATCTGACTGTGCTGCGAAGGGTTGTGCAGCCAACACAAAAAAAAAATGCTGGAGGAGTTCAGCAGGCCAGGCAGCATCTATGGAAAGGAATACAATCGGCGGTCTGTATTTCAACGAAACCAGAATGGATTGTTAAAATAAATGTTCATAATCGTTCTATTCGGGCAGGCAAAAACTGATTCTAGCTGAATGATATATAACTCATTCGTGGCTTTTCCATTCTTGGGAGCTGCGGATAACTCACACAGTTTATATGACGCTTAAGTACATGTTAATTTCATAATAAGACTGAAGACTGACGGAAACCTTGGAGATAGAGACTAACTTCATCTAATTTTGAAAGTTGTTCAAATAAAACCAGAGAGGCATGCAAAGGCCGGGCAACGCCAAAAAAAAAAAAGAGAGAGAGAGAGAGGGAGAGAGAAACAGATATAAAGATTCAGTAGCAACATTCATAATTGACACCATTGTTTCTAAATCTTACCACGTATTTATTAAAGTGCAGTTTTTCTTCCTAAACTAACACCATTTATCCAGTATTGGAGTTGAGTGGAATCGGAATGGATTGCTATTTAATCATGCCTCAGCCGGCTGGAACTCGGTGTTCAATTCATTTGACGCTGTCTTATGTTTATAGAAACACAGATACGCACACACTCTCTCTGATAGTTCGATGAACATCGATTAGTGACAGCAGGCCTGAAGCTTTTGCCGAATGCTTATTGTTCTAAGTGGTGAATGACGGAGATGTTGCTGTATTCTATAAAATTATAGCTCAAAATGGAAACAGTATTTTTTTTCCGAAACTGGTCAGCCAACGAGAATGTGATGGAAGATGCGCGGGTTACGATTTAATTCACTTAATATGTTAACTCTTTCGCTAAGTTTGCACATGCTACCTCATCTGTTGGTTTATTCAATACACTTCTCATATCACTTCACTAACAGTTCATATAATGTTCTGACAAGTTCACCACTGTCAAACGTGCCTTGTCCTCTGCTTTCAATGTTATTCTGATAATGTCAGATTACGGATGTCGACGTAATCTTTTGCATAGAATGAGAGTGCTTAGTTTAATCGTATCCGTCTGTTTCAGCTAATGTCGCTGTCATTGTGATCCTGTCCCGGGGGAAATGCGGCCTCTCTAAATGTATCAGTTACTACCTGGTTAGTATGGCAGCGTCGGACCTACTCGTCGTCATTACCGGAGTAATACTGAATAAGGTTGTTGAGGGGGGATCTGATTGAAACGTATAAGATCCTAAAGGGATTGGACAGGCTAGATGCAGGAAGATTGTTCCCGATGTTGGGGAGGTCTAGAACGAGGGGTCACAGTTTGAGGATAGAGGGGAAGCCTTTTAGGACCGAGGTTAGGAAAAACTTCTTCACACAGAGAGTGATCGCTTTGTGGCAATTTGTTGCGGCAAGCTGAAGACTAGGTACTGCACTGAGAAGGTCGCGGCCGCCGTGGTTGGTACAGTTTTCACGCTGGGCTGTTTGCAAAACATCCTTTGGTACTTTAAATTTGAACCGATGTACGTTATCAACGGTATGCCGTGGCACTGTCAAACAAAAGCCAGTTTCTACACCTCGTTATCAACGGTACGCCGTGGCACTGTCAAACAAAAGCCAGTTTCCTGAAATGCAGAACAGAAAAAGGTCCATTGTTTTCAACTTTTCGCCATGGCACTGTCAAACAAAAGGCAGTTTCTACACCTCTCCGTTGTGGATAATATATTCTGCTTTTAATTACATCGCTACCCCGTTCCTCCCCTTCTTTTTCATCGTGCTACTCAACGTCCTGACTGTTAGATTCATTATTGTGGCGAGCAAAGCGCGCAAAGCGCTCCGCCGACACGATCACAATGATCCTGAAATGCAGAACAGAAAAAGGTCCATTGTTTTACTTTTCGCCATTTCCGGCAGTTTTGTTCTCCTGTGGATGATATTTATCGTCCACTTCCTCTACTATCGAATCACAAACACGTTGACATATACGGGTTACGATGACCCGGTGTTTATCTTCCAAGAGGTCGGCTACATGCTCTTGCTCCTGAGTTGCTGCACAAACACTTGCATTTATGCAGCGACTCAGCAGAAGTTCAGAGAGGAGTTGAAAAATTCACTGAAATATCCATTCAAACACATCATCATATTTCTGAAAAAATGAAAACATTGACAATATCGGTAAAAAAGACTGTGGTGCGCACACGGAACGAGAAAACAAGGAAAATGTTGGAGTCTAGTAGAATTTGTCCAACAAACCTTACAGGAACAATCTTAATCAGCAATGTATAGAACAATATCTCACAGTGCAAGCTAATGCACGATGAACAATAATAATAAAGGATAACAATAAAATGTTAAATCAAATAAAACATGAATTACCACAAGAGCTAAAAATAATACAAACTAAATATCACAACATTGCTATAGAACAATGCCCCACCCCATCCCCAGCACTAATGAAAATAGAATCACATCAACAACTTCTCCACAATCTAAGTGAAATCAACAGCACAGCCTCTGCAGACTGCAAATAAGGCAGAGCATGCAGACATATCCATCCGAACATTTGACACATATTAACAGAATACATTGGGGAATGAGCCAACGAAAAGACACTACTTGTCAAAGCATGTCATCGAAATTAGCAAAATTTACTAATTTTCTCAGCAATATCATATTACCACAATAACTGGGAATGCTTTAAACATTTGAAGTACTACACACAGTAGATTATTGCACAACAGTGACAACAGTGCAGTGTAATGACTCCAAAATAGGGTACAGATTAAAAGAACCCCAAAATTAAGATCACCGAAATGGCAGAAGAGATTAAGATTCAAAACTCAATACTTCAGAGAACAAAGAGCTCGACTAATGGTGTATAAAATGGATATATCGTGCAAGAAAGTAAGGAAATACGGGTAACTACAAGCTGCAGACAAGGTACGATCCGCCTAACAAAGCACATTATCGACACACTGAAACAAAAGTTTGGTGTATATAACGCCAAAATAAGTGGGTAAATGAAGTATGTCAGATAAACAAAACACAATTGGCAGTTCTGGAACAATGAAAATAAGTAATTCTGGGTATAGCAACTAATTTCGACGCAGTAAAACGTCACTAACCCTCGCACAGAAATACCAACACAGAGATAACAACACGATCGAGTAGAAAGCGAGATTAAGGAGTAAAAAATAAAGCATTCAGAAGAGAAGCGAACCCCTGAAGGTACGATCGATATGCTTAAAACGGTTGTAATCATGCATCTCACAACTAATCACACTTCACCTGGATAAAAACAATATACATACAGAAGAGCGGGAACGATATGGTAAAGGTATAAAAGAGTGTAAAGAATAACTGTTAATAGATTCTGTAATTTAAAATCAAGCCCGGCGGAAAAGAAAAACAGAATATTTCCTTTTGTTATATTGACTCTCTAAAAGCATTTGATTCTGTCCCATATTCATGGTTATTTGAAGTTCATGGCGCAGACCGAATCCTTGTGAAATTCCTTAAACCTCTGATGATGCTTTGCCACAATATAATCACTCGATCAATTATATTAAAAAAAGAAAAAAATAATAATAGCCAACGTTATCAAAAAACGATTAATTTTCCAGAGCGATTCTGTAAGCACACTATAGCTCTGTTTAGCTTTAAACTCGCTCTATAATTTACCGAATTTGACGAAAATGGGCTATCAAAAAGGGGAATAAATAAACCAGAGAAAACTGCAGATGCTGGATATCAAAGCAATAAATTCGAAATGAAGGAGGACCTCAACGGACCAGCCATCATTTATGGAAAAGATAAATTAGTTAATGTTTCCAGCCGACATCCTTCATCAGGACTGGGAAAAAAGAGATTAGAAGTCAGTGCAAGAAAGTAGCGAGGAGGAGGAGAAGAGAAGTACAAGGTAGTAGGTGAAACTGGGAGAGAGGGTAGGGTGAAGTTAAGACTTGGGAAGTGAATTGAAAGAGATAACCGGGTGAAGAAGCAGAAATCTGATGAAGGACAAAAGGCCATGGAAAAAAGTGAAGGGGGGCACCAGAGGGAGGTGATGGCATGTGAAGGGAAATAGGAATGGGGAAAGGTGAAGGTGTGGGGGTTATTACCGGAAGTTCGAAAAATCGATGTTCATGCCATCAGGTTGGCTGTTATCCAGAATGAATCTTGACACCTCTTCGATACATGGACGTTTGGAAATTATACGTTCTTTCATCAGTAAAGCTACAGCAATTCATTCAAAAAGTAAAATTATTTGTCAAAAAAAAATGAACTTTGTACTAGGCAAGAGCAGAATTTTAAGTTTAACGCTTAGGCTCGATTGACTCACGGTCGTCTAGGGGAAGCTGACGTCGGCCCCGCCAAACGGGATGATAGGTTTGTGTGGGTGCTGCGTAATGCGCCTCGGTATAACCCCACAACATCGAATATCAGACAGTACACAAGGTGCGATCTAATGATTGCACTTTATAACTCTTTTGGCGGTGTGGTTAGTTGAAACAAATAAAACAAAGGCGTCATTCAGTTAATTTATCGGTTCTGTGCACAAGTAATTCGCCTGATCTCACGAAATCAGGTATCGTTCGTCCTGACGAAGGGTCTCGGCCTGAAACGTCGACTGCGCCTCTTCCTATAGATGCTGCTTGGCCTGCTGCGTTCACCAGCAACTTTGATGTGTGTTGCTTGAATTTCAAGCATCTGCAGAATTCCTGTTGTTATCGTTTCCACCTACGGATTTCCTCCGAACTCCGTCGACCCTCGGCTGGGACCGCTCCCGGTGGTCTACCAGAGCGCTCGACCGCTTCCGACCTCTTCTCTCTTCCTCCCCGACAAAAAACACCACCATCTCTCTCTCTGTCCCACCAATCAAGATAGCATAACAGGTCATCATTGGTTAGTTCCCTATTATCTGTAACTTTAACCCAAACATCGCAGCAACAGAGAAACATCAGCTCTTCATTTAACATTACAGAGACGACATTTCATATAGGACTACAGTGAAGCCATTTCATTAGCCTTCGCAGTGATCATCACTGAGAACCCCATATACTCCCCCACCGAATTTAGTCATGCCCTCATGACGTTCAAATAATTTGACAACCCTTCCTGCAAAACACAGAGCCCAAGCCAAGTGAAGAAAGAAAGAAAGAAAGCAAGAAATAAAGAAAGAAAGAAAGAAAGAAAGGAAGAAAGAAAGAAAGAAAGAAAGAAAGAAAGAAGGAAGAAAGAAAGAAAGAACAGCTCCCCAAAACAGTAGAGGTTGCGCCCTGCCCTCCAGGTGCAACATAAGCCAACCTTTCCGGGCGGTTCCTAATTCTCTTTTGCCTCCGTACCCCCTCTTCTAACTCATCCGCCTAGGACACTACGGGGGACTCTTTGGGGCTACGTGGAAAAACCCTCCTACGAGCGGTCACACAAGTCCCTCTGCACCCGGAACCGCCTGTCTCTCGCTCAGGCCCTACCTCTTCTCCTTCTGCGTTCTGCTGTACCCCCAGCTGCCCACCAATAGCTCCCCTTACCTCGTCTAACTCAGCAGCAAAAGGACCAGGATTTTCTTCCTCCATCACGGGGGAGTCAGTGAACGGCAGCTTGCACGACACATCCCAATCATCATCCACTGAATCAGTATCGCTTTCAGGGGCTGGGCCCGGCCCAATCACTTTCGCAGTGGACTTTTCCATCGCCCCTCGCTTCCGCTGAGCCCTCGTACTAGGTGTAGGCTCCAAGTCGGCCTCTGTCTACCTGCACCTCTTGTCCCAGGGCAACAGGTGGTTCCGATGCAGAATCTTGACAGGCCCCATCCCCTCCTCAGGCCTCACTCGGAAAACCGGTAGGTTTCGCATCTGACTCTCCACCACATACAGTGTGGCCGCCCAGCTGTCAGCCAACTTGTGCTTTCCAGGTAATGCCAAATTGCTTATGAGTTCTCGGTCTCTCGGCAGGAGTTGGGAGAACTTTACTTTCTGGTCATACCTCCTCTTATTTGCCTGATTAAGCCCTTTTCAGCTCTCTCCTCATATCGGACACATACTTCAGATAACGCTTCGGCGTTTCGTCACCTGCGTTAGTCCCGAAACAGAGGTCAATTGGCAACCTCGCCTGGCGCCCAAACATCAGATAATAGGGCGAATACCCCGTAGCTTCATTGCGTGTACAGTTGTAACATTGAACCAGATGCCCAATATAGTGACTCCATCTGCTCTTTTTGCTGATCTCCAAAGTCCCGAGCATGTTCAGCAAGGTCCGATTAAACCTCTCAGGCTGGGGATCGCCCTGCGGATGATAAGGCGTGGTCCTCGATTTCTCAACTCCCAGCATGCTCAGTAACTCATAGATGAGCTTATTATCAAAGTCACGTCTCTGGTCACTACGTATCCGCCGGGGAAGGGCATAATGCACAAAATACTTCACAGGTAATACTTTTGCCTCCATTGTCGCCCTCTGGTCCTCGGTAGGAAAAGCCTGAGTATATCTGGTATAGTGTTCCGTGATGACTAAGACATTCGTCATATGGCTGGCATCGCGTTCTATGGACAGAAAATCCATACACACCAGCTGCAAGGGCCCTGCGCTCTGCAAGTGTGACAGAGGAGCGACCTGCACAGGCAGTGTCTTCCGGCGTATGCAGCGAATGCATGACTTGCAGTAGGCTTCAAACTTCGACTGCATTCTGGGTCAGTAAAACTGGTCTTTGAGCAACCTGTAAGTCTTTTCCACCGTCAAATGTCCAGAGTCATCGTGCAGGGACTTCAACGCAATCTTCCGATACTTCTCAGGCAGGACTAATTGCCAAAACCGAGGTCGGTCCGGTATAAAATGTGATTCTTCAACTTCAACCGTAGCCATTCCCTCCGTAATGGAGCAGTGCCACCAGGGTAATCAAAGATACGACCCACCGAGCTAACACACTTTTCTTTCCTCTTCCCTCCAGGAGACGGCTCAGGAGCTTGAAGACTCGTACGGCCAGATTTGGGAACAGCTTCTTTTCAACTGTGATAAGAGTGCTGAACGGATGCTGACCCGGATCTGGGCAGTACTCTCCAAATATCCAGACCTGCCTCTCGTTTTTTTTTTTTTTTTTTTTTGTTCTACGTTACTTTCCATTTTTCTAGTTGCTATTTGTGATTTATAACTTAAATTTATAATATTTACTAATTTTTACTATTTTTAGTTTTTAATATTTGTAATCCACGGAGCGAAAAGCGCAGAATCAAATATTGCTGTGATGATTGTACGTTCTAGTATCAATTGTTTGGCGACAATGAAGTATACAGTATAAAGTACTGGAAGCACGAAACGTGTTTCGTCTTCTCGCTGAGCAGCTGCCACTTCTCCAGGATTTAATTCCGGCAACTTATTGGTCTTCAGAGTAGTCAGGTCATAGTAAACCGGCGGTAGGGTGTCATCAGAAGCCCCCAATAGCTCTACTGCGTTATCCAACCTCTCGCTTCCCTCAGCCTTCACAGTGATAGCAAATTGACATGTGGCCTTCACCGCAGGGGCAGGAATGCTCTCCCACTCCTCGTCCCTTTCCAGTTCCTCGTGCATCCATCGGGACAAAGCGTCCGCATCGACATTCCTGCTCCCTGGCCGGGACTTCAGGCTGAAATTATATACGGACAATGCCGCCAATCACCGATGGCCTGTAGCATCCAGTTCAGGAGGTCAGGATTTAAGTGAGCCAGTAATTGTCCATCCCCACCTCAAACTTGGCCGCGTAGAGATAGTCACTCAGCTTATCTACCACCGCCCATTTAAAGCCAGAAACTCCAAATAGTGGATTGGATAGTTCCCCTCGGAGGGCGACAAACTCCAGCTGACAAACGGTACAGGCCTCAACCCAGTGCCCTGATCCTCATACAGGACGGCCCCAAATCCCTCTTGGCTGGCATCGGTGTTTAGTACATAGCGCAATCCGGGGTCCGTAAAAGCCAGCACCGATGCTTGGATCCGCAACTCTTTCAGAGAATTAAAAGCCTTCTCACACTTTGCATCGCAACTCTGTCGGGTTGAAATATTCCCCAGTCTCCCCATCTCCTTTTCCATTTATTCGTCCTCCCGAAAGAAGGGTAACCACGCAGATCTAGTTCAAGGAGTGACTTACTTTGGCGTACACTTCACGAATCTCAGATAATAACCACAGAACCCCAAGAACGAGCGCAGAGCGCCTACAGTCTGGGGCCTCCACCACGTGGTCACTGCTTCTAACTTCGCCGAGTGTCTAACTACTCCATCCCGCGAGATTATGTGCCCAACGTAGCTACGGGACGTCTGGCAGAAATGTCACTTGTCCAGGGAAAGTTTTAACCCTTCCTCCTTCAGTCGGATTAGCACCTTCAGTGATCTCGCTTCGTGTTCTTGCAACGTGGATACAAATACTAACAAGACATCCAAATACACCAACACTTCAAGCAAATTCATATCCCATACCGTTTTCTCCATGATCCTCTGGAAGGTGGCAGCGGCTCCTGATATGCCTTGGGGCATACTTTCAAACTGGAAAATTTCCAGAGGGCATATAAATGCCGTCTTCTCCTTGTCGGCCTCACTCAACTGCATCTGGTAATATCCACTACTCTGATCCAGCACACTAAACAACTTCGCTCCACTCAAACAGGCCAGCGCGTCTTCGACCCTCAGGACAGTATACTGGTCAGGGATGGTGCGCCGGTTCAGGGTCCTATAGTCCACACACATTCGTACCTTTCCTTTCCTCTACCAGGCCATTACTATTTGGAACGCATAAAGGCTTCAGGATTCGGAGATGATACCAGCTTCCTTTAACTTACGCAAATGCTGCCACACATCTTCCACATCTGCAGTGGCCAGCCGCCGTGACCTCTCTCGAAATGGGGTGTCTTCAGTCACTTGGATGCTGTGGTGAGTGGTCTTGGAACAACCCACATCAAACTCGCCAAGTGAAAACACATCTTCCAACTTCAACATCTTCTTCACCAGCCTTTGCTTCTAACCCGGAGGCACAGGAGACTCCCCAAAATTAGACCTTCCCCTGATTTCCAATGGTTTCTCCCCAGCGGGCCTTACGGGGGCGCTAGATATTACCGTCACCGGACACAAATGCGCCAGGGGCATCACTCTCTTAAAGGTGATTTCTCTCCTCGTAGTGTTCCTGACAATCACAGCCATCCTGCTCGCCTATACCACCGAGGGCCTCTGCACTTCGGGGCTCACTAGCAACGCAGCCGGAAATCGTGACTCCCCCTCGAGGTCTTCCGGGGCGTGCAGTAAAACAGCCTCGCCATCAGGCACTCGGGAAATCTGGGGGTTCTCATCACTCTCGCTACTATCCCGGGCATTGTTGCCTTAGGCTTCGGCTGGGTGCACCACATAGTCCCTCGTTTAAATTCAGAATCCGGCCCAGGGCGGCTCCGCACTTCCTCAAAAGCAGCTTGCAACACGGGGAGCACAGCCAGGGTCCCCAAAAAGTTCTTACCCGCTCTCTCCTTACAGGCCCCCATGAGCCTCAGCACCAAATGTGTGTTGGTCCCACCAGAATTGTAGCACTGCCCGTCTCAACCGGGTCCGGGCAAACCAGCATTAACGTCTCCTGAACTTCATACACTACCACAGCGGCTTCTTAAAACTCCAGTCGCACTGACAAGTACCCGTCATACGGATAGTCACCAGCACTGACACCTCAAAACTCCAGCGCACTGAATGGAGTCAAGGGCAAATGCCTTAAATACTGGTTGTAAAACATAGAACATAGAACATAGAATAATACAGCACAGTACAGGCCCTTCAGCCCACAATGTTGTGCCAACACTTAAAACCTGCCTCCCATATAACCCCCTCACCTTAAAGTTCTCCATATACCTGTCCAGTACTCTCTTAAATTTCTCGAGTGTATCTGCCTCCACCACTGACTCATGCAGTGCATTCCATGTACCAACAATTCTCTGAGTAAAAAACCTTCCTCTGATATCCCCCTTGAACTTACCACCCCTTACTTTAAAGCCATGTCTCCTTGTATTGAGCAGCAGTGCTCTGGAGAAGAGGCGCTGGCTGTCGACTTTATCTATTCCTCTTAATATATTTTATACCTTGTAAACGAACGGTATAGTAAAGTAACCTGCGACCCGATGTCGATTATGGCTTTAGCATAGATTCCCTCTATCCGTAGCGGCCCGCTGGTGCAGGGTCCTACTAATCCTTCTGGAATCCGGTATTTTGCTTTCGGTAGTTCATTGGTACATTGCTGGGAACGTGACCCACAGAGGCAGCAGGCCGTTTCCTCACTGGGTCTCCTCTAATTTTCCCGACAGCTCTCCCTGCTTGGATGGCCGGCCAATCGCCCTCCGAGGGGCGCCCTGTCGCTCACATTGCCGCCTGAAGTGTCTCTCTTCCCCACAATTATAGCACACTCCCTGCCGCTCACATTCTTTCCGGAAGTGTCCCTCTTTCGCACAGTTATAGCACACGCTACCGGCCATCCCTCTTCTCACGGACACCCCGCCACTGTCAGTCTTCTGTGTTGTCCGTTCCCTGAGGGATCCCTTCCTACCGACCCCTCAGTTCTTAGCTCGGCCACCACCTCCTTTATCAATTTCCGGGTAGAGCCACCAGGGGCTACAACTGAAGATTTCACCATACGGACACAGTCATCCCGCGACCTCAACGCGTTCTCATACCACCCCCCGCCCCCTCACGTCTCGGATCACCTGAACGAACGTCGGAGGACGGCGCGTTTCATAGGACTGCCGGAGAGTCCAAGCAATCCTGTCCTCAGCCTGGGCACCTCTAGTTACCTCATCCATCCTTAACTGTTCCACCTCCTCCGCCCGAATGATCAGCCAACTACCACCCCCCGGCGCCTCAGCCCATTTAGCCGTCCGTCTACCCGAAAAAGGTACGCAGAGAGCTTCTCAGCCTTCTCCTGACGCATGTTTTGAAATTCACCGAGGAGCCCAAGGAGCTCCTGGTCAAACCAAACGCACTTTCCAAGGCCTCCAGGTAGTCACCCACAGTGGTCGATGGCTGGTTAACCTTCACACCTCGCACTACCCCAGCCGCCCCTCCTGGCAAACTTTCAAATAATCTCTGTCGCTTTTTGTCATCCGAGCACGGTCACTCACTTAACAACTGCGACGTTTGCTCTATCCATGTCTCAGAATCCTCTTACCCTTCTGGAGTTGGTGTTATCGCAGAGATTTTTTTTTTCGTCTTCTGGCGGGGTCCTTCTGCCTTTCTCGCCAGGGACGTAATGGCAGATGCCAACTCCGAACTCTCGCCGTTCACTGGGGGACAGGAACTAACCAAATATTACAAATCTGACCACTCTTTCGCGATATGATTTCCTCTTTGCCAATCACTTTAACCATACTCAAACCTCGAAGTAACATTTCATCCGTGTGCACCCCCTCAACACTTTTTAACTCTTTTGATGGTGAGGTTGGTAGAAATAAATAAAACGAAAGCCCATTCAGCAAATTTATCAGGTCTGTGCACAAATAATTCGTTGAAGCTCACGAAGTCAGATATCCTTTCCACCTATCGATCTCCTCCGAACTCCGTCGACCCTCGGCTGGGACCACTCCCGGTGGACTACCAGAGAGCTCGACCGCTTCTGACCTCTTCTCTCTTCCTCCCCGAAAAAAAGTCCACAAACTCTCTCCCAGTCCCACCACACAGGACAGCATAACATGTCATCATTGGTTAGCTCCCTGCTATCTGTAACTTTAACCCAAACATCGCAGCCACAGAGAAACATTAACTCATCATGTAACATTATAGAGAAACCATTTCATATTACACTACAGAGAAGCTATTTTATTATAGCACTACAGAGAAGCCATTTCATTAGCCTTAGCAGTTAACATTACTGAGAACCCTACATCAACATAAGAAAATGTGCAATACAGCTAGTAGAATATAAAACAAAGCAGCAGACATTATATGGATGAAAATGAATCATATCAGGAATATAAGCAAGCAAAGCAAATGTATTACAGTGTGATAATATGAATATTGTCAACAGCAATTTCTTAAAAATCTCTGAAAAAAATGCCAAATAGAGGTGAGAATCAGAATCAGAATCGCGTTCAATATCACCGACATATGTGTTGTTTCTGCAGCAGCAGTGAATTGTAATACATAATAATAAAAACGGTCTGCTCAGAAATCTGAGAGTAGAACGAAATCGTCCCTTATTCTTTGCGTGTGAGCCTTCAGGCTCCCGTACTTCCATCCTGCTGCTAATAATGAGAAGAGAGCGTCTCCTGGGCGATGTGGGTCCCTCAGGATGAATGCTGTATTTTTAAATCATCACTCTTTGAAAATGTCTTGGATGCACCGAGGCTAGTGTCCATGACGGAACCGAATGTTCACAATTTTCTGCAGCTTCTTTCGCTCCTGTGCGGCGTCTGACCTCGCCACCACCCCACCCCCCCACACCCCCCGCACCGTACCACACATTGATACGACCAGTTACAATACTGTCCAAAGTACATCTGTAGAAATTCTGTTGACATACAAAATCTCATCAAACTCCAAATGACATATAGCCGCTGTAGTGCCTTCTCTATAACTCCACTGACATATAGGGCCCAAGAGAGATCTTAGAGATGTTGACATCAAGGAACTTAAAATTGCTACCCTTTCCACTTCTGATCGATCCATTAGGACTGCTGAATGTTCCCCCGTCTTACCCTTAATGATGGCTACAATCTTCGGTCTTACTGACGTTGAGTGCAAAGTAGTAAAGCATAACAAAGGCTCTATCCATAGTAACACATTGTTTTGGTATTATTTCTTGATCAGAAAACGATATGGAAAAGGGTAGGATTCACTCTTAGGGATACTCAGCAATATTTATGTAAATAATCAAAAAGCTAAAATACTGAACTCCATTAGAATAATCTGAATTTCTTAGCAAATGAAAAATGAGTGTGTGTGGCGAAAAGGTACATCAGGTATTACTGGATTGAGCTGAGAAGAAAATAATTATAGTAATAAAGGAAACAAACTTCATCAAGAGTTACATAGTAATATCTATGAAAATTTTCAAAATGTCCCAATGACAGACAGCAATAGAATAGTTCGATAGTTCACAGCAATTAGCCAATGAGCCTGCTTCACTAGGCACATATCTCAGGTTTTACCAGCTTGACCTGAGGAAAAACATAAATAATCATCATCATCATCATCATCATCATCATCATCATCATCATCCTCATCATATGGAACAGGCAGCAGCACCGGAAACAGTGTACGGGACGAGATGACAGCACCAGCCTCTAGCAGCGAGAGGCAGAATTTGGCGAAAACACAAGACGGTGAGCCGCTCAGCTGCATAGGTTCTGAGGACAAACGAGGAGCCAGGGCTTGGATTCGGGCTCTTCAGTGCGGTCTGCGATCTGGGGCATCGGGTGCATGAGAACAGATCCGGTGTAACATCAGCCGCGGCCACTCCGTTCTGAAACAGATCCAGACAGATTTTTATGCAGATTGGACGGTGCTCTGCTCTTCGACTGTTCTCCATGTTTGAAGCGGCTGAAAGTGAAACCTGGATGTAGGTATAAAATGAATACCGTTTCACTTTAGAAATGGAGAGGTGTCTCTGGAATACAGTGATACGGTAGCTGCCTGGAGATCGACAGGGCGTGACTGGAGCTAGCGCAAGTCATGACAGTAAGCGAACCACGAGTGGTGCCCAGTTGACTAGGCGAGCAGACACCAGGAAAGCCGAAAAATACTCAAAGAAGCCCATCAACACGACAGGATACAACCGCTGCAAATGTTTCTCAGCAGAGCAGTCCACTTACAACTAAGAACTTTCAAGCAGGTAAGAGAAGAAAGACACGCACGAAATAGTCATTTGAGATATACGCATTAACTTGAGACTAATATGACAACATATAGGCAGACACTTGAGCAACAGTTTGGAGCACAATGTCGCTCCATGCAAATGAAAAGAACTATCAATTTGGAGTGACAGTAAAATTAAAATAACTTAATCTCTGCAAAACACGAAATTGCACAAGAGCACGAAGGAAACCAACCTTAAGGCAACGACAATAATATGTAAGAAAATAATGAAGATGCAACCCACAGTAGCAATGATGAAAATAAAGTTATTTCAGCTGCTTTACAATCAGATATAAACAGCAACAACGCATTTCCAGAGCCTCTGCAGAACGCTGATGACGAAGCCGAGCTTACAGGCTAATTTATCCTGATATTTTAAAACAACTCTGAAAGAATGTACGGGCATTAACAGAACAACTTTACATACCAAAACAAAATACGTCCCCAAACTTCGCAAACATTGTTAATACTCTCGATAATATTATATTACCACAATATTTAGGAAAACTCGTAACACTTGACAAACTAGAAACAATACTATACTGTGAGCATTAACAGCAGTGTAATAGCTCCACATAGAGGCAGTTATCAGAAATTCAAAACTGAGTACCAAAATTAGAACACAGAAGTGGCAAAAGTGTTTGAAGAAGTTAAATAAAATGAAACTTTAAAAGCAGAAGTAGCCAGCCTAATGGAATATATAAAGGATAACCGGAGCTAGAATATTCAGAGGAAGGCTAATGAAATGCTAAGGAAATATAAAGTCCATACAATATTGCAATTTCCTAACAAAAGCAGGGCAGAGTTTATAGACACACTTAAGCAAAAGCTTGGTGCATACAAAGCCAGGCTAAGTAGATACATGCAATGCAGCAGCTGAAGAAAGCAGAATTATCAGTTCAGAAACAATGAAAAACGTTTATATAGGGCATTGAGACTAAATCTGAAGCACCGAGATGTCACCAGGCCCAGCACAGAATATCAACAAACCCAGAGAAAATAAACTTTTATTTTAATATCTGTTTAAACAAGGTCAAGCGCTATCAAGTAGCAAGCAGATTAGGGAAGCAAAGTAACGTACACACACGATTGAAGCAAGTTACAGTGGATATGCTGAAAGTAGTTATAAAAATACCTACAACTGAAAAGGTACCGGAAGTAATCGGTTTCACATTTTTGGTATAAATACTTCTTTGCCTTCATCCTTACGGATTAATGGATATCAACATTGTGTCCTAAAAATCATGAATAAGTGTCTTAATTTTTGAAGGAAGGTAAAACATAATGTTATCTGAAGGGGAAATCTGAAAAGATCAATCAAAGTCTTTCCCTAATACTTGCTTGCAAATTATAAATACAATTACAACATCATGTATTCCGCAATCAAGCACCACTCACTTAGATAACCGCAATATACTTACAGAAGAGCAGAAAGGATGCTATATTGATTGACAGTATGTAATTAATAACTGATGATAGATACCGCAATTCTGAATCTAAAGATATTAGAAATCTTCCCTACCCTCCGATAAACTTCTAAGAGTATACATTCATCAACGACAACAAGAATCAACACTTCACGCAAACATATGCAGTACCGATAAGAGTAAACACAACGAAACATAAATGAGACCACAACCAAGGATAATGAAGACAATATCACTATTGAAGAAAAGGTTAATCAATGGAAGAATATACCCTCCATGGAAGCGTCAAACTCCTGGCTCAGAGGTGGAAACCTCTTGTCAATAACAGAAAGGTTCCTTGTCGCAATACAGGAGCAGGTGGTGAACAGAACAAAAATCAAAATACATAATAAAAGAACAACAATTTCAAGATGATAAATGTAGAATAACGCTGAGAAAAAAAAACAGTAACAATCGATCACATTAGAGTATCCTGTAACAATGTAACACAAATTGATGTGTTACACAGGCTGAATCAAGTGGCAAAAAGTATTCATCGGAATGTTACATTAACATACAAGATCATAAATGAGATCACACCTTACTATAAATACAAACCTAATCCAGTTCATTGAGTCCGATTATCACAAATTATATTGTGACAGATCAGTTATTAAAAATAGCACAATCAATAATAACAGTCGGGATATACGAATAAAGGATAAACATGCAAAAACAACTTAATTTATAGATGTATCTATTATAAACACACACGACGTAGAGAAATCAATAAGGGAAAAACTCTAGAAATGTGAAGAAGAAGAAGAAAGAGAAGAAGAAGAAGAAGAAGAAGAAGAAGAAGAAGAAGAAGAAGAAGAAGAAGAAGAAGAAGAAGAAGAAGAAGAAGAAGAAGAAGAAGAAGAAGAAGAAGAAGAAGAAGAAGAAGAAGAAGAAGAAGAAGAAGAAGAAGAAGAAGAAGAAGAAGAAGAAGAAGAAGAAGAAGAAGAAGAAGAAGAAGAAGAAGAAGAAGAAGAAGAAGAAATTGAAATACTTTGGAAAACGAACAAGGTATACATTGTCCGGATAGTAATATATACAGCTGGCCGTCATTCTAAAGACGCTTTAGATTATGAGAACACTCAGTCCTCTATTATTGTTATTTTAAAATGCATACATGCATTAAGAAATGATAAAATGTTAATCCGGCGTGATATCACAGAAAACAAGATAGACCAAAGACTAACACTGACAAAACCACATAATTATACCATATAGCTACAGCAGTGCAAACCAATACCATAATTTGATGCAGAACAGTCCAGAGGCACAGTAAAAAAAAAGTCTCAAAGTCCAGCACCGTAAACTTGCCGATACCTTGGAAGCAGCCGACCACAACCTACCCTGAGTCCATCCGTTCGAAAACTCCGAGCTTTCGAGCAGTCTCTCCCATGCAGCCTCCCGAGGTCCTTAGACCTTTCCCCGGCCGCTGAAACCGCAAAGACGAGGATTCCGAGGCCTAAAGCTCCAGAGATTCCGGTTACCACACAGTAGCAGCGGTAGCAAAGCAGACATTTCAGAAGTTTTCCAGATGGCCGCTATGCACTCACGTCTGTCTCCATCAAATCAGGAATGCTGCACGGTCCCCTACTTGCCAGATAACAGATATTCATCACTGGAGAGGCCGAGCGCTCTGTCGATCTTGCCGCCATCTTCTTTTGTATTACTGGTTACTTGTTACATATCCCGTGAGTATGCTATTGAAATTATGTAATTGTCTTGCGATAGTGGGGTGATGTGATGTCACGTGGTGGCATGTTTCAATTAGTATAAAATGGGAAATCGCAGTTGTTGCGCAGTTCGTTTTAGAAATTACCGCCGCCATCGGAGAAGAAGAAATAGTGAGAGTGAAGAATCCCCAGCTCCGAACAAACCCTAAAAGGATTTGAGGTTAACCAGCGGCATTCGCCACATTACGGGTGTGACTACATATGGAATCGACCCTACGTGGCACGCAAGTTTTATTAAGCCTGACACGTTTGCGTTGTGCGATGATCACGTATTCTCCGTCATAACTTCGGACAACCATTTCGGCTCGGAGCTGCGTCAGCAGTGATGTCTTTACTTCGGAGACTGTTTGAAAGCTAGTTTGGGAAGTCTCTTATCGCGAATATTTGCAGGATTCATCCGGACTTATTAAATTACCACCTTAAGACTTAAGTGCTTTGACAAGATCTGTTAAGAATTGTCTTTAAGTTCGACTGTTTGATCACAATAGACGCATAACGCTGTTACTCTCCGTTTAAGATAATCGTTCGGTTACTGTTCCATGTTTTTGATTTAAATCTAAGTAAAGGAAGTTAAAGGGGTTCCTCCACTTTATGGGGCAGATGTTGATAGATACTTCCAGCATATTTAGAAGGTTTTTCTGAGTGCACCGTGAAAGACAGAGCGTTGGCTTGTCCTGTTACAATGTATATTTAAAGGTAAAGCACAACAAGTTTATACGGCTTTAACCAGTGAACAGGCAGCGGATTATGAAACTGTGCAGCAGGATATACTTAAAGCTTATGAACTGATTCCGGAAGCTTATATACAGAGATTTAGAAGTCTGACAAAACATGTAAACCAGACTTATGTGGAATTTGCCTATGACAAATCTGTGTGTTTTGAGCGCTGGTGTACCTCTGAAAATGTGAATGAGGATTATGACACTTTAAAAGAGCTGATTTTGATTGAGGAATTTAAAAGGTGCGTCGTTGATGGCATAAATGACTATTTCAATGAAAAGCACCCTGCCACGTTGCCAGAATCTTCTAAATTATCAGATGAGCATGCTTTAATCCATCAGAGTAAGTTTACTCCGAGTACAACTTTCCAAAAAGGTAGTGTGGATAGTCATGGTAAACCAGAAATGAAATCGCAAGCTCGTGAAAACGGTAAGAATGAAGGGAAACAAGTGAAGAAAAGCAGTTTGGTCTTTTTGTTATCATTGCAAGAAACTAATCATGTTGTGGCTAACTGTTTCTGTCTGAAGAGGCTGGAAAAGGAGGCAAGTACAGATGCCTGCGTGCAACATTCTGAAACTCCCATAAAGCCATAGGGTTCGGGTCATCCAAAGGAAGCTTCGTCAAGGTCTCACCAGGTTAAGAAAGGAACGATCCTTTTATATCAAAGGGATTTGTTTTGGTGAATGCAAGGGCCACTCAAGTACCAATAAAGATTCTTCGGGATGCTGGTGCTTCTCAGTCACTAATGTTAGAAAGTGTTCTAGAGTTTAATGATGAGACTAACACCAGTGAGTTAAATATTATACGAGGTATTGAGGTCAACGTCATGTCTGTACCTCTGCGCAAACTAGTTTTAAAGTCAGGGTTAGTTTCAGGAACTGCTAAAGTAGGACTACGACCCCGTTTAACTGTGGTCGGTGTTTCATTATTGTTAGGAAATGCCCTAGTAGGAGGTAACGTTGTTCCTGCAGTGCAGATGACAACTAAGTCAATCGTTGATGATCCAAAGATGGATTCTCACGACAATTCAAATCAGGATTCAGATTTTCATGATTTGCCAGTAACTTTTCTACCTTCATTATTTGATCAGGAACCTTGTAATATTTCTGACCTTAAAGACTCGTCCTTGTCTAGTTAGGAGATAATACTGGAGCAAAGCAGAGACCCCGAGATTGCCACCTTAAGAGAACAAGCTCTCTCAGATAATGAGATTTCAAAGGTGCCTCTAGTGTTTTATTTCAAGAGTGGAGTATTAATGAGGAGGTGGAGACCACCTAAGATTCCTGCAAGCGAGGATTATGCAGCTTTTCACCAGGCAGTGGTTCCTAACGTTTACTGGAATGAAATTTTTAATTTGGCCCATAATATACGCTCGGGTGGATATTTTGGTGTGAAGAAAACTGTGAGCAAGGATTTAAACATTTTTTCTTTTATCGGCATGGGTTGAGGAAAGATGTGACGACATTTCGCCGAACTTGTCACACTTGTCAGCTTGTGGGGAAACCTAATAAAGTCACCCCAGTGGCCACATTACAACCTATTCCTGCATTTGGTGAGCCGTTTTCAAAAGTTATTGCAGATAGTTTTGGCCCATTGCCAAAAACTAAAGCTGGCCACCAGTATTTCCTGACCATCATGTGTACCGCATCTAGGCTTCCAGAAGCGATACCTCTTAGGAATATAAAGGCCAAAACTGTAACAAAGGCTCTCATAAAGTTGCTTAATTTATTTGGGTTACCTAAAGAAATCCAGTCTGATCAAGGAAGTTTTTTTTTGTCTGGATTGATCCAACAGATAGTTTATAAACTGGGAGACAAGCAGGTTACATCGTCTGCATATTATCCCGAATAACAAGGGGCCTTAGAAAGGTTCGGTTCTACTCTTAAAACCATGATTAGGACGTTTTGAGTTGAAAATGGGGAAGATTGGGATGAGGGAGTTCAATTGCTTTTGTTTGCAGTACAGGAGTCAGTGCAGGAGTCACTGGGCTTTAGTCCCATTGAACATGTGTTTGAGCACAGTATCCGAGAACCTTTGGCATTGTTAAAAGAACAGTGGGTTAATAAGGACGTACATACTAAGTTATTGGATTATGTCTTAATGTTTACAGAGAGATTGCAAAAAGCTTGCAGCTTAGCAGGTGAAAAGTTAAAATCTGCTCAGGATAGAATGAAAACCTGGTATGACAAGGAAACTAGAACAAAGTTATTTAAGCCGGGAGATAAGATGCTGGTTCCTTTCCCTGTGTAAACGAACTCTTTACAATCAAGATTTCATGGTCCTTACGAGATCATATCTGAAGTTAATTAATGTGGACTATGTGGTAACAACACCAGGTCGACGATGGCCAACGCAATTTTGTCATGTAAACATGATAAATGTTTATTGTGGGAAACAGCCCGCAGCTCTGACTGGTGTTGTCAGTGACAATAAGTCTGACCTTGCAGGAAGCATGGTAGCTGATCCATCTGAGGATTATTTTAATCAAATGAAGCAGTTAATGTTGGAAAATATGGATTTATTCCCAGACGTTCCTAAAAGAGCCACAGTAGCCTCACAAGATGTAGATGCTGGAAATGCCAAACCTATAAAGCAACATCCATATCGAATGAATACGAAAAAAATGTGCACTTGCCGAACAAAAAAATAAGTATATGTTAGACAACAATATTATTAGACCCTCTAGTTCAGATTGGAGTTTACCTTGTGCCATGGTGCCTAAACAAGGTGGTAGTAGTCTGTTTTGTGCGGATTACAGGGTGGTGAATGCTGTAACAAAAACTGATGCATATCCAATCCCTAGGGTAGACGATTGTGTAGACAAAGTTGGAAAAGGGGAATTTCTTACAAAGATTGATTTGTTGAAAGGGTATTGGTGTGTTCCATTAACGAACACAGGTAGAGAAATTTCTGCATTGGTGACGCCATCTGGGCTATATGAGTAAAATGTCCTGCCATTTGGAATGAAGAATGCTCTAAGAACCTTCCGGAGAATGATTAATTCTGTAATTCGAGGGTTAAAACTTACAGATGCCAATATTGATTATTTAGTCACAGGGAATGACACTTGGGAGGCACATGCTTCTGCCGTGGAAAAACTGTTTGACAGAAGTTCAAAAGCTAACTTAAATGTTAACTTAGCTAAAACTGATTTTGGGCATGCCACTGTGACCTACCTTGGTTACGTTGTGAGTCATGGCAGATTGGTTCCTGTTCAGGTAATTTCGGAGGTTCCCACTCCAACTGGTACAAATGCTCTCAGAGGTTTCCTGGGAATGGTAGGGTATTCTCGTAAGTTATATAAGAACTTTGCCGAGATTGCTGTTCCATTAACTAAAGTCCTGAAGAAAGGTGAGAAGCTTGTTTGGACAGAACCTTGTCAGGATACATTTGATAAATTGAAAGCTAACTTATGTTGTCAACCTGTGCTCAAATAACCTGATTTTGAGAAGGCATTTTCCTTAGCTGTAGATGCCAGTGATGAAGCTGCAGGAACAGTGTTACTACAAAGCGATAATGATGATGATATCGACTACCCCGTGGCCTATTTTTTTTCCAAGAAATTGAATGGGTATCGAAAAAAAAAATTCAACCATAGCATCTTTTATTTTGGCTCTACAAAATCTTGATGTGTATGTTGGCACAACTCAGAAAACACTCGTGGTTTAAATCGATCATAATCCATTGGTAATTCTGAGTAAAATGAAAAACAAAAGCAGAAGGTTATTGAACTGGAGTTTACTTTTCCAAGAATATAATCTATTAATAACCCATATTAAAGGCAAAAATAACGTAATTGACGACTTTTTGTCTTTATATTGAACTTGCAATGCAATTCAGATATTTGGTTACACTCCTGCCATATGTTATATTAGCACTGTATGATTATTGGTTGTGTATGGTGCATTTTGTAAAATTTTAAACGTTTGCAGGTTTTGTTAATTGTAGTTAAAATTTTAACCTGATAGTTCAATATTCTCTTTTCTTGGAGGGAGGTGTTACATATCCAGTGAGTATGCCACTGATATCATGTAATTGTCTTATGCTATTGGAATGACGTAATTGTCTTCTGATAGTGGGGTGATGTGAGGTCACGGGGCGGAATGTTTCAAATAATATAAAAGGGGAAATAGCAGATGTTGTGTAGTTCGTTTTGGAAATTACCGCCACCATCGGAGAAGAATAAAGAGTGAAAGTGAAGAATTCCCAGCTCCAAACGAACCCTAAAAGGATTTGGGGTTAACCGGCGGCATTCAGTGCATTACGGGTGTGACTGACATTTGGAATCGTTTGTACGTGGCACGCATGGTTTGTTAAGCGGGATACGGTTTGGGCCGTGCGATGATCAGCTTGTTGAAATGTCAGTCACTTTGAGAAATCGTATTTTACGTCATAACTTAGGACAAGGCATTTCGGCTGGGAGCTGCGTCAGCGGTGACGTCTTTACTTCGGGGACTTTTCGAGAGCTAGTTTGGAAAGTCTCTCCTCTAGAATATTTGAAGGAATCATCCAGTCTTATTAAATTACCACCTTAAGACTAAAGTGCTTTCATAAGATCTGTTAAGAATTGTCTTTAATTTCGACTGTTTGATCACAATCGACGCATAACGCTGTTACTATCCGTTTAAGATAATCATTCGTTTACTGTTCCATGTTTTTGAGTAGAGCTTAATAAATGTCGGTGTTTATTTTATAAATACTCGACTCAAGTTCATCTTCATTGTTGCTGGTTATAACACACTACACAAAAGCATTACACAGTTAGGTCAACACAGCGCTAAATGTATGTGAATCTTCAGAAAGCACCAATACTAAACAGCACCAGAATAGTCCAAAATTTCCTTGCAATTGTTAAATGAGGATGGTTGCTAAGCTATGTTCCCAGATTTTACCAGCTTCGACTGAGAAAAAAAATAAAGAAAAATGACAATAATCACCATAATCATAATCACCATAATATCCGGAAAAAATGTAAGAACTGGAATGACAAATATCAGAAAACATTGCATACGCTAGGCGGTGCTTGAATTAACACTGTTTGGTACGGCCGGAAAAAAAAAGAGGGAAAACTTACATTAAAGATCTGCGCAAATGAGATAAAATTGCAAAGAATATATTACCAGCCAAAACAGGGTTCAACATTTCACACAAACATATGCAATTCCGACAAGGGGTACACGTCACTAAATATAAATGAGAGTACAATTCAGACAAATTGGGACATTATCACTATTGAAGGACAGGTTAACAAATTGAAGAACATAACCTTCTATGGAAGATATCCTCACGAACTGAGCAAACCAGCTGTCGACAAGGAATATCTGGTTCAGAGTTAGAGACCTCTTCCCAGAAAACAGAAGCAGGACATATAGGGCAATCCAGAAAACTGACCGGATATAATAATACAGGATAAACAAACAAGAACACCTTACTTATTAGATGTAGACATTCCACGCCCGCATACCTTACATAAATCAGCAAGTGAAAAACAGCAGAAATGTGCTGAATTAAAAGAAGAAACTAAATGTCTTTGGAACATGAACAGGGTATACATTGTCCCAAGAGTAATATATACAAATGGCAACATCCCATGGGCACTACGCAATAGCATTAAACAATTAAGGTGACACAGCCATATCGATGTAAATATTCAGAAAGCCGCAATACGGTGGTGTTATCGATAGACAACAACAATATGCGTGTAGATTACCTGTGCATATATACCAGGATTGTGTCACGAGACAATGAAATGGCATTTGCTGTGGACCTGTTGCTGCGTTAGGGAAATCGAACCGGATCTAAGTAGGAGTTGTTATATTCTCCATCTGAAAGTCCACATACATCTTCATCCCTATCAATGCAGCTGCTACGGGAAGATAATTTTGAGATAGGTCACCATGTTCTTCTTGAGTACAGGTAAAATTGAAGCCTGGTTGAAGCAAGTGGGTCCACTTACTGCTAAAGATACAGGCTAAAGTTCTCAATAAACAGTGAAGCCAATTGATCCGCACGCATCTTTAGTACTTTACTTGATACATATACAGGGCAATCTGATATTCGGGGTTCACCCTCCTGAAGGATGTTTGCATCTCGCCCCCACCGAAATTATGAGATCACCGAAGATCGGCCCATCTTTTGAGAGGAAAATAGATAACAGTGTAATGAAGGGAAAACTTCCAAAAATTACTTCCAGGCTCAAGAAATTCTAATAAACAGAGCTGTCTAGTAAAAAAAAATATACAAAGACAATAAACATTTCAGGTATACCATATTAATATATTCTTTCGGCATAATGTTTTGGTACAAAAGCGATCTGGAAAATTTATAAAGGAAAATAAAAACTGAAATAGCAGAATTTAGAAAACAATATTTACACACGAACGCACTTAGTTTATCGTTATCTATTGCAGAAGGAGGAACAGGAAAAAAAATGACATGACAAAATTACACGAAAATCTACACGATAGTCAGATTAAACTTCTATGGGTGTATTTTCATCAGCGAAAAACAAGGTTCAACCTTGTACGCGAGCATATGCATATGCACACCCAAACGTTAAAGACCTCACAGCCCAAAAAAACTGAAGAAATTATCACTATCGAAGGAATAGTTAACAAATGGAATTGCATGGCCCTCCATGGAAGACATCCGAATAATATGAGCAGGCGAGATGTCAACAAGTAAGCCTGCATCGCCTGGTTCTGAGTTAGAGTCCACTTCCCAAAAACAGTAGAATTCCTTGAGGCAACTGATGATCAGATAGTTAACACAAAGAACTATCAAAATACATAATAAAAGACTAACAAATTCAGGAGATAGATGTAAAAAAATAAAAATGGCAAAAAAACCCAGAAACAATCCAACGCATTACAGAATCCAGTTTGAGTCAATCCATTTATGTATATAGGCACAATAAAGCACAATATTGTTTTATATTACAAAACTCAAGGAAACCATAAATCCCAATAAATATGAATCTCATCATGTTTTAGAGTCATTGTCCCACAAATTATATTCTGACCAATCGATATAATTGGTGGAACAATGCATAACAATCGGCCCGATAGAATAATACAGGACAAACAAGTAAGAAGAACTTACTTAAAACATAGGGCCGTTTCACAGAAGCATAATTAACAAAATCAAAATGTCAAACACACCAGAAATATTCTGAATTAACAAAGGAAACTTAAAAACTATGAGATGTGAACGGGGTTTGTTTACATTGTCCCAAAAGTAATATCTACAACTGGTATCATCTCAAAGTCATTACACAGCAGCATTAAACAATTAGGCCTACACAGCAATTAATATGTAAATCACCCTATCTATTAACAAACCGAAAAAAAAAAGAAAACAACAAGCGTTATCAAAATAAACAAAACATTTACCAGGGGCTCTCGCTAAACCCAGTCTGGTTCTGTGCTCTTTTCATCCCGCTCTCTAATGGAGGAATCGGGCAAAAATAGAACACCAAATCAGAGACAACCAAAAAAATTACACGTTGCTACATGTTCTCTACTTGGACAAATTCAAATTGCATGCAAGTTCATTAGTGAAGCTAGACAATTAATTGTAATAGACGAAGTATTTCCTAATGTTTCAAACATGACCTTTGGACTAGATAAGTGCTGAAGATAAAGCATAAAGCAAGATGCACTGAAGCAAGTATTATGTAAAACAGTAAAACACGATACAATAGAACCGATGATGAAAATGAAAACATAGAAGTGCTTGGGATAACAAAGTTTAAAGCAAATTTAGAAGTAGAGGTTTTTTGGCGTTTTCAACCCTAAGATTCATGTTCTTGCTGGCGTACTCAATAAACAGAAAAGACCAATGAACTACCGCACCAACTCGTGCGTGCAATAAGTGTGCAAGAGACATGCTATGCACATAGGGAAAGAAAGAAATAATAATAATAATTAATAAATCAGCAAAAAAATGTATAGAGAACATTCGATGAAAAGACCTTGAAAGTGCGTCCATTGTTTATGGGAACATTTCACTGATGGTGCAACTGAGGTTCAGTGAACCTTTCTTTCAAGAACCTGGTCGTTGAGAAGCCCTAACTCTTCCGGAACCTGTTTGAATGTGCACAGAGGTTCATCTACCCTCCTTCAGCAGCCTGAAGAGCGCATGTGCTGGGCGGTTCGGTCGCTGCCGATAGGTGCAGATTTCCCCCGACAGTGTTTTATGTAGATATGCTCAATGTTGGAGGTTTTACCCGTGATATACAGGGACGTATCCATTACTTCTTGTAGGATTTTCCGTTTTGAAAATATTAGTATTTCCATGCGAGCTACGATGCAGCCAATTAATATACTCTACACTACATATATATAAAGTTGTCAACCTGCAAGGAAGTTTAGGCGCTGCTGCGCTGTCTCCGTAATATCACCTCCGTTCTCGGCCAAGGGCAGGTTCTCCGTAAGAATAGCAGCGAGGAATGTAAAGTTGATGACCCTAAGCACCTCTGAACTTCCGATGAGGGCTGTCTCGTGAACTTTTGGTTTCCTTTACCTGGTCCATAATCATTTCCTTCGCCTCCCTGACATTGAGAAATTCTTTTTTTTTTTATGGCCAACTTTCCAATCTTCTCCTGTATGCTGATTCATAACCACTTTTGATTCAGCCTACGACAGTGGTGTCTTCAGAAAAAATGAATATCCCAATGGAGCTGTGGTTAGCCACACAGTCATTACTGCAAAGCGAGTAGATCAGGGACCGAAGCAAACAGCCCGTGTTCCAACTGTGTGATGAAGGCTGTGGTTGAGTTGTTTCGGCCAGTCTGAACTAACTGGCGTCACCTGGTGAGGATATCAAGGATCCAATTGCGCAACGAGCTATTAAGGCCATAGTCTCGGAGCTTACTGATTAGATACGAGTGGATGATAATCCAGAATACTGAGCTCTATTCGATAAATAATATCCTGATGTATACATCTTTGTTTCCAGATGTCTCAGCGTTGAGCACCTGTTGTGTACTTGTTGCCTCGGTAAACAAATTGGAATGGAAATCTGTCAGAGTGTGATATGTTGAACCATCAACTTATAAAAACACTTCAATTCGCACTGCAACTGCCACTGGTCGAGCGGTTTCTAGTCAGGTCACCATGTTCTTCTTGGGAACTGGTACCAGCTTGAAGCAGGTGGGGACTTCACCCTGCAAACGCGTGAGGTTGCAATTCTCAGTGAACATTCCGGTCAGTTGATCAGCAAAGATCTTTAATACTTGTCCAGGTAACCACATGATCAGGATGCTTTTGTGGTAGCAACGGCGTAGAACGCTGTGTCTACTTGAAGAAAACGTCAGTACGTGAAAAAAATATGTCACATTGGAAGTTCAGCTATTGCAGAAATTTGGATTGTCTGAATTTGAGCTCGTAAGATATTTGTTCTCCGTTCCCGGACTGAATGACGTTGGAACATAAGAACTAAAGGACCACATGCTGTCCTTCCTGGGCGATCACCATCCTGGTTTTATTTTTCAAGAATTCTTTCTTCAATGAATGCCTGATCACGGAGGCACAGTCCTCGCTAATACATCCCAAAGGACCATAGGGAGCTTGCTAAGTAGGCCGATGCCACTCCATCAGGCAGAAGTGCATGGATCCTCTTCATTTCCTTGTCTCAATATTCATAATAAATTCCGGCAAACGCACTTTCGGGGCTCCAAAACAGACAACTCAGGGTGTATGTTTTTTTTTTCCCAAGCCCGCTTCGGCACCAACGCCCAGAATGCCCACCGCCATGCAGCGTTGACAGTGCTAGCTCAGTGGGACATCGGAGGTCTGTGAATAACGTGGTTCCAACTGCCAAGGCCATCTATGGATAACTACGGACACGGTTTCCGGGCGACGCTTCCTGGGTAACGCCAACACTCAAAATGATGTGCTGAGAATATTGCCCATTAATTATAAGGCAGAGAGCGACAGACATTAACTGCACCGACAAAGGTATTACCATGCGGACGTATTCATGCAGACACGTTTACTAGAGCTGTTGAGGGTGTGACCGATAGAGCAGAGAAAGAGACAGCAGATTTACAAGTAGATGATGGGTGCAACGTGAACTTAAGGAAGGTGAAACCAATGATTGGTAGAAAAGCAGACAGAGAAAAAAGTTAAATTGTGCCACGGAGGCAAAGTTCAAGAGGGCGAAGAATGAAGGACTGAAGGTGTTATATTTAAATGCGCGTAGCTTTCGTATTAACGTGGATGAACTCGCGGTGCAATTAGAGATTGGTCGCTATGACTTTTAGGGCATAACCTAGTCGTAGCTGAAAGAAGGCCGTTGTTGGGAGCTTATCATCAAAGTATATACTTCGTGTCTAAAGGAAAGGCAAGAAGGCATAGCTGGTGCTGTGGCTCTGTTGGTAACAGATGCAATTACACCTTTTAAAATGGTGACATAAATGTTGAATCTTTCTGGATGGAGTTAAGAAACTGCAAGGGTAAAAGAAACGATTATGAGAATTTTAAATAGGCTACGAAATAGTAGCCAAGATGTGTAATAAGGGTAATTTCACAGTTGTACTGGTGGACTTCAGTATTAAACGGGATTGGGTTGGTACGATGGCCGTGCGGCGACGTGGACAAAGAACAGTCGCAGAAAATAATTAGACCGGCCTCTCGACCCTGGATGGTATACGGACTCAGAGGATGAGTGAGTGGGGGTGTGGTGCATGCAGCATTTTGCTAACACCCCACTAACTGAGGAACAGATTACTAACGCTTCTCAGGCTGAGGCAGGTGAAATCTGTGGACAGGCAGGTTTGCTGCTCGACCACGAAAGGAGCCTGGGTTCTAAAGCAACTCGGAATGCAACTGAGCTCAGCCAAATTGCACAGGGACATGCGTTGCCGAAAGGCTCGAGTAGTTGACACGGGAAGGCCTTGCCCGGTAGATTAAAGGTGTCCCAAGGAGTGTCTGAAACTGAAGGCGGAGATTATGGGATTAGGAGGTCTCAAAGAGTCAGTAGACTCACAGATAGGCTGCCTTTGTAGCACTGGGGGAACAGAGGGCTGCGGCTATCGCCCTTGTGAGATATATCACTACCATTTACAAATCGACTGGAGGTTCTGATATAACGAAAATCGTTTGAAATCGGTGTTATTACTAACGGTCTGAAATATTATTTCCAAGGATATGAGTATTTGTAGTAGGGGGAGAGTGTAATGCCCTGGTTCGTATTTTTACTGTTATGCTGAATGCATTTCATTTTCGTAATTCTGTAAGAGCAGCTTGTTTGGGTTACTATCGAAGAAGGGATAATGTGTGCCGTCCAATTAGCGGGAGGTTTTCCTAGTGAGGGAGAATAAGGTTGGGCTTGGGCTGTTGTTCGACAGCAGATGAAAAGAGAAGACACTGAGGACAACCGGTGAGAAACCCTTCTTTTTCGAGATGGATTGCGAGCAACGTTCGCAAGGAGGTATGGGTATTCACGCTGACGAGGGCCCAGCTCGTGAATAACAGACACGTTCAAGATGAGCTCCAACTTGTGCACGTTTCACTGTTTAATCAGAATTCGCACTTTACTGTTTTGTTATTCTTTACTAACCTTTTCGATAAGTTAAGGTTAATAAATATAATTCCGTTAATCGTATGCAGTGCAGTATCTGTTATTTCATGGCACCAATTTGTAACAGGGTAGCAAGTAATACAACATCAAAGCAAGCTGGGGGTTAGGATCGGGAGTACCCAATCTTACGAGTTTGGCGTAAGACTTACGCAGCCAATGAAACCAGGATGTCTTATAAAGAGTGTATATAGTATTTTATGTATTTGCGTTTCAGTGCGGTTTGTATCTGCAGCAAACAGAATGTTAAGAAACTGTCCCATCTTCCCGTCCATGGTGACTACTGAAGGAACGCTCGTTGTTGATATCTGGGACTGAGATCGGTAGAAATTTAGACATGAGACATTTCGGACAATGCCTCTGCTAACACTGAGGCGGTCAAACCGTGGGTCAATCAACTACAGCCAAGAGACTGTTTTCTACATGCGTTTTGTGACAAAACCCGAACTTCCCGTTCATACCAGGAAGTAAAATATAGTTCAAAATTGTTAAGAACAAATTTATTGGAGCGTTTATTCTTCATTAAATTATTTTCAAAGCATTTACAACACGCTTTCTGATACTATATTGCCCAGTGTTCGGAATGCACCAAACGATGGCGGCTGCAGCACGGGATTTGTTCTCCAAATTCACAAGTAGGTTATTAAGAAATAAGTCGAGCGAACCTGACGAGCGGTAACAGGACACTAACGCTCCAATATTTCGATCCGTTTCCTATTAAAGGTCAGTAATGCAGACGCTGAAACGAAGAAATTGCTGAATTAATTGATAGATAGATAGACGATTTAACCTATTCATCCTGTTTCCTCCCATATTGCAAAGACACATATGCTGGTATGTTAATTGTCACATGGGTGTTATTGTCTGTGAAGACCCTATTAGCGAGTTGCATTTCTAAATTAAGACCAGTAATAAATGTACTTGAAGATCATAATTGATATGTGGAAAGTGCTGCCAAGCCAAATTGTGGAATAGGGTGCAATTTCTACGATAAATCTCTATTTACACTGATATACTAGTCCAGGGATGGGCTGCTGTTGCAGGAAATGCAGCTGGTGAAAACGAAAAAAAAAAGATGAGATTTTAATCCTGTATCTGAGTCGGCGCAATGGACTTATCAACTGCGATTTTAATTTTCTCAGGTTATCGGGGTCCTAAATTCTGCTTAACGTTTATGCTTTCATGAATCAAAGTGAAGGCACTGATCCAACTTTTCTTTCGCTATCAGTAATTTATCTCAGTTGTGAAATGCATTTTTATAAGGTTTCTTTGATAATTATGCCTAATCATACGTTTGTGCAACATATGTTCCGACAACTTTGCCGTCCACGGGCAATACATTTTCCTAGAGATACTTTAATATTTTCAAGGGTGTTTTGGTCAGTCGGGTGCGGTTCGCGGTTGAAATTCGTGAACGAGTGTGTATGAACGTCGACATCATATTTATATGGGTACTCTGGAACATCAGCTTTGAAACTAAATCAAATAAGTGTTCCTGGTAATCAGACGAACTCTGCAAATTTTCCGTCTACTGGACATCAGCAATGGTATTTCTTCTCCTCTTCTTCCTAATAACAACAATAAGTATTATTATTATCACGGGTAGTTAACATGAAAAATGTCAAAAATACATAATACAAGACCAACAAATGTTAATACGCAGGAAAAATCAAACACATTACAGAATCCAGCAGCCGTTTAAATCTATCCGATTATTCACACAAGCACATTCAAGTGAGAAATTTGCCAAAATGTTGCTTTAATGTATAAACTCATACAAAAAACTGCATCTACTATAAACACAAGTCTGGACCGGTTTTAGAGTCAGGTTTCCACAAAATAGATTACGGCCGATCCGTTATTACATAGGACTATCTATGATAACCGTTCCGATTTCAAAATACAGTGTAAACAAGCCGGAACACCTTACTGAATAGATAACGCTATTCAAAACACAAATACCACGGATAAATGCAGAACTGACAACATCAGAAATATGACAGGAAATTGAAAGATCATAGAACATGAACAGGGTATGCATTGTTCCAACCTTAATATCTACAACTGGTTTCATCCTAAATTCACTACATAATATCATTAAACAATTGGGGATAAACAGCAATATCACTGTGTTCTCCAGAATATCAGTGTGTTCTCCAGCTAGAATACTAAACACCACTAGCATAGTCCGAACTATTCCAAAATGCAAAAAATGACAAGAGAAACCAGAAACTACCTACACATTACATTTTACTGCAGAAGTGAAACTCACTCGGTTTACTTATACAGCCACGATCAAGTGGCAGATGTCATTTATCTGAACGGTGCTTTAAAATACAAATTGACAAAAGACACCAAGCTTGGTATAGTTTTGGAGGCAGAACCTTGCACATCATTTCACGATCCATCCACTGCTGCAGATAGAACAATCAATAATAACGGTCTGGATATAATGTTCCAGGTAGACATTCCAAACACATATAACGCATGAAAATCAAGTTGTTGAAAAACTCGAGAAATGTGCAGAACTAAAAGAGAAAATTGAAAGATTATGGAACATGCATAGGGTGTTATAAGAGGGCGCTGGGTGCGGACCCAAATGCAAAGCACAGACTCTGAAGTACTAGGAACAGGACTAGAGAGCTGGGACACGAACACTGACTTGGGCTAGGACATTGGCTAGGCAAGCGGAAACAGGACAAGGATCTGGGAATTAGGAACTTGGGCTTAGACTCCGAGCCGGAGATTGGACAAGGACCCAGAATCGGACCACGGAACTAGGCGAGGACATGATGTGGCTACAGGACTGGACATGGCTTGGGTTCTTCATGGCCGGGTTCTTAGAGGCTTGGGTTCTTCGAGGCTTGGGAATGGACTTCGAGCCAGAGACTGGGCTAGGACCCAGAACCTGGGTCTTGACTCGGTCTTGGACTCCAGAACTAACCGAAGGCATGACGTGGCTAGTGGACTGGACGAGGATTGGATTAGATGAGGTACTCGGACGTGGCTTGCTCCAGACAAGGAACTTGGATGTGGCTTGGACTGGATGAGGTACTTGGACGTGGCTTGGACTTCACGAGGTACTTGGACGTGGCTTTGACTAGATGACGTACTTCTGGGTTGGTCGAAGCACAAGGACAGGACGAGACCCCGAAGCCTTGTTCTTGGGAGACAGGAACCCAGAACACAGAGCCTGTGTCTTGGGAAACAGGAACGCAGAACACAGATACTTGGTCTTGAGAGACAGGAACATGGAACACAGAGCTGGAACCCCTCCTTGGGCACAGCACTTGGGGTGGGTCTCTATACAGAATTCTGAACACGACAAAACGGTTCTCAACACGAGGTAGCGGCAATGGCCGGACCTACCTAGCGAAGTCATGGAGACAGAGACCATACCAACTCAACGATAGACAGTTCCTTATCTTAACACAACAAGGCTCCTGTCTCTCTGCGGTGGTAGAACTTGGCAAGGTTGCAGACAAAGCTCCAGACACAGGTTGCAGGCAAAGGCTCCAGACACAGATTGCAGGCGAAGACTCCAGACACAGGCTGCAGGCAAAAGCTGTAGAAGGAAGGGGGAAGGAAGGGAACAGTCCAACCGTAGGGTAATAGCAAAGACGGTCTGACTTACCTCACGGAGGCGAAGACGGGATACTGACGAGACCAAACAGCAACCACACTCGAATCCAGGGCCACTTATATTCCCAGCCCCAAGACCAAAATTTGGTGCCTATAATTAAGCCCAACTGCAACAATTGACAGCCGGAAGAGTCCGGAGTCCACGGACCAGACCGTGAATTGGAAGGCGGTCTTCACGGACCGGACCATGACATAGAGTTTGCATGAACCCAATAGTAATGTCTACAATTGCTATCTTCCGAAATCTCTGTACAAGAGCATTAAAGAATTAGGCCTACAAAAGAGCATTAAACAATATTCATGTATATCTCCAGAAAGCCACAATATTAGACACCAATAGAATATTCCGATAGTTCCTAGCAATTAAGAAATGCGTGTGCTTGGCTATGCCGGTAGTTCAGATTTTTCCAGCTTCAGCTGCGAAAAATAAAAAAAAATAATAAAAAATAATGTAGGCCTCCAATAACGGCTCATAAGACTCCGTGGGTTTTTGATAGGTGACTCCAGTACGACGTTATGTCACATATTGTTCTCTCAAAATGGAAGAAGTTGCATTGAACTCCCATTCTTCTTAACCTCCGTAGTTATACGCCAGAATAATTAATTCTGTCCAATTCATTCAAAGCAGCAAACAGTTTATTTCGGTCCTGCCTGTGTGGGTGACTATGGAATACAGCTCTTCCTAAACATGAGACGCCTTTCCTTTCGACATATTTAACTGGAGGACGGTTTTGACTTCAACATGTCTCTGGACAGTGCGCAGGGCAGCCAGAAGGAGATTTAAAATGTAATATAGTTATATATTTAGTCACACTTGTCTCTTCATTCCCGTTTTATCGCATTACTTGCTGAGCGTTGATCAACAACTTATCAAAATATTTTAATGATTTAATTCTATACGTTTTATCGTAAATTCATTTCCCATGGGTAGTACGAACATGGAATTGATGCATTTGTAAATTGTCATGACTGTCTTGAATCGGTGCAAGTTTATGCTGCACTGTGCAAAATATTCTTCCTTTTCAGCGAAGAACATACCATGTGTTTGTAAGATTGTATCGAAGTAATGGCTGTGTTTTGTTGCCGTTCTACGCGTTATTTACAGTGAGGGAATGCAGAAAAAGATTGAAGTCTAAGGCGAGAGATTACATTGATCCCACTCCATCACAAGCACAATTCACAATGATGTAGATAAACCTGAACTTAATCATGGGTGACAAGGGGCCGAAAGGGGACACGAAATGACGTTTGGCGAGAATGAATAAGAAGAATCTCATGGCAAGTTATATACACATTAAAAGCAGGAAGAAATGTCCACAGACGGTATTGCCAGTTGTGGCAAATATATTTTATGCCTGAGGCCAGAGGAAGCGGGCAAGGTACAAATTGAATATGACACGTAGGTATTAACCAACGAAAAGGACATCGAGATCTTGAGACAGGAATGGGTGTTCTGATATTTTAGCATATATTGACAAGAAAAAAATAAATAGTAAAGCCGTCAGATCTCTCAAGTAACATTAAATTGGATGTGGCAGACCCTGAACGTTCTACCCCGAATTAATCCGGAAAACGACGATACAGCTGGTTGACTGCCGGCAAGCAGTACTTTTCCAGTGGTGTGCGTTGAGACAAATTATTTTTTTATTATTTTTGTTAATGTTATGGATAGTTTTGGTGCAAAGTTTGCAGATCATATAAAGAAAGGTGGACTGTCCGGTAGTATTGAGAAAGCAGAGAGGCTGCAGAAGGGCTAAGAGAGAGTTGGAGAAAGAGCAAAGAAATGGCAGATAGAATACCGTGTCGGGAAGTGTATGGCCATGCAATTTGGTAGATGAAATGAAAGGGTTCATTATTTTCTAAATGGAGAGCAAATTCAAAAACTAAACTGTGTCACAAAGAGATTGAAAATCCGTGTGTAGGATTCCCTAATTGTTAATTTGCAGTTTGAGCCTATGGTGAAGAAGGCACATGCGATATTACCATGCATTTCAAGACGACTTGACTATAAAAGCAAGGATATAATGTTAAGAATATACAAAACACTGGAGTTATGTTAACAGTTGTGAGTCCCTTATGTTAGAAACAATGTGCTGAAGCTGGAAAGTGTTCAAAGGAAGATCAAAAAATGTTTCGAGGATTGATCAGCTTGACGTATGAAGAGCGTTTCATAGTCCTGCGTCTGTATTCTCTGGAATTCAGAAGACTGAGTGGTGACTTTAACAACTAAGAAAGGCCTTTATGGAGTGCATGTGGAAAGGTTGTTTCCTATAGTAGGAGAGTCTAGGACAAGAGGACGCAGCCGCAGAACAGAACGACTTTTTCGAACGGAGATGAGGATGATTTTTTTTTTAATCCAGAGAGTATTGAATCTTTGGTATTCTTTGCCACATACTTCTTGGAAGGTCAGGTCTGTGTGGATTTTAAGGCAGCGTTTAGTAGATTCTTGTTTGGCCTGGGCATGAAGGGATATGCGGAGAAGGCAAGTTATTGGGGCTGAGCTGTAAACGGTATCAGCCATGATGAAATGGCGCAGCAGTCTCCATGGGCCAAATAGGCTAAATCTGTTACTATGTCGTCTGCACTTATCTACACAATCTATGCCCACTTGATTTTTATACCTCTGTTAGTCAGTCTCTTGCGCTCCGGTAGCAAAAGCCCCAGCTAATCCAGATTCTACTAGCAAATAAACTTCCAATTTCAAGAACTATCCTGTTGGAACTTTCTCAGCATTTCCTAATGCTACAAGTTATTACTTATAGTGCAGCAGTGCTGACAGCTATAAGGCAAACATGCTTTAATCGATCAGGGCATGGAGTATAAGTATCTGGAAATTGTTTTGCGGTGGATTGTACGGAATTTTAATGAGGCTGCATTGTGGTTGTTTTTTGCAGTTCTGTTCATGAAGTTTTTAGAGTCTTTGAAGAGGATACAGAAGAGATTCCGCAAGATCATTCGAGGATATTAATTCTGACAACAGGTTGAAGGAAAAGGTTGCTTTCTCTGGTTTCTAGGAAGCTGTGAGGAGGCAGAGTAGAATTTTAGAAAATGAGTGATGTAGGTAAAGACCACCGACAGATTATATTTTCTTCGTTGAAATGTCAAATGTCAAATGTCTGCATTCAGGAGGAAAAAGAGAAAGCTTAAAGATTTTTTTGTTTGTCTAGACACTGCTGTATGCCAGCAATGGTCCCTGAAGCAGATACAATAGCAACGTATAGATAGCATCTAGATAGGCAAATGTACAGGCGGGAATGGAGGGATGTAAACTATGCACATTCAGAAGAAATTAAGATCGCTTTATAATTTTGTCTATATAAGACTTGCCCCTGTACTGTACAGTTCGATGCCATAGTATTCTACCGTATTAACCTGAACGTCATGATTTCATACCATGCCTCTCATTATATTTTTGACCTGAACATCACTTAACATTGAAGAAAGGTTCGGGGAAGGGGTTAGTGTCTAATTATTTTTTTTTTCCCCGTCAAGAGTATAAAAGCAGCAAACCCCGATAAGGCAGCCATCCCGTCTTCACTTCAGTCTCCCCTGAAATAACTTGGCAGAAAAGCCCTTGTCTACTATCTCATCCGGAAAGCTCCTGACCGACATTTGCCAAAACAATTGATATTATTTTGAGTTAACCCTTCTCATTAATTTATTACTGTATCATTGTCACGATCACGCACGTACCTGTAGGCAAATATTTTAGTCAGGATTACAATAATAACCAATGCACCAGTTCCTGTTGAGACGACAATGAGCCTCGTCCATGATCCGGAAGCTGGTTAAAACAAAACAAAACAAAACAAAACAAAATCGTTCAGTAGCATGCCTGTTTTCGGAAGTACTTAGGCACACCGTGAAATATCCCTGTCGCTCTAGTTGTCTGGGTCTTACTACTGCGAATGTGGTGTTATGATCGGGCCCTGTAATAGGCGGTATAAAATATTCTTCAGAAAGCATGAAATGACAAAACACATCGATATTTAGTATTCCTGCCTAATGATGCCTGACGTGAAAACAAAATATTCTACTGATTTGAACTTACCTTTCAATTGTTCGATGGTTCAATGGTTCATCGGTCTCGAATATATTTTTTCGATTTTTATTTCAGAAATTAGCAAAAATACAAGAATCGCGGAATACTGTCGGGCAATTGGTCCCACTGAGTCAATGCTGGCTCCATTATCAGTAATACACTCACGCCCTTTAAGTGTTCAATATTTTAAACAGAAGTTTCTGACAGAAAAGCCTGTTTACTTCTCTGTCTTGCAGCAACGACCTCAACGCCGGAAGCACATTCCTGAAACCCAACACTCCCTTACAAATATAGCCCCTACCCCGCCTTGAATGTATGTCTCCGAGCGTCTGACATTAGCATCCTGAGGAACCACGATTTTTGTAGTTCTCTACCTTAACTAAGCCTCCAAAAATGTTTTAAGTCTTTGCCATGTCGTGCATCAGCCTACATCGCTCCGGAACAGGCAATCCGAATTTCCCAAATTCTCCTTTTTGCTTAAGCTCTCTAATTCTAGAAATATCCCTTGTGATGTTCGGCTGCATGCTACCCAAAGTCTTGGCATTCTTCTTATAATGTGGCGACGAAACCTAAATGCAATACTCTATATGCTTTCCAATTGGGGTTGTATAACATTTCGGAATAATTCCCGACCCGTCATTACAGTTCATTGTCTGAATAAAAGACACATACCACACGGCTTCTTTGTCACCACATCAATCAGTGTAGTCACTTTCATGAAGTTATGGGCGTACCACAAGATCCTTCTACTCATTAGCCATATTGTTGCTATTTCGACAAACGGTCCTTTTACATTTGATGTGTGCAATACTTCATATTTGACCGGGAAAAATACCAGGTGTCATTCTGCACATATGCTGTCAATGGATTTAAGACTCCGCTATATTGTCTGACAACCGTATGTGTTGTTGATAACACCGTCCCAGTAATGTTCCTTGCCGAAATTGACTCGGCGCACCCAGCCAGAAAATCGATTATTGTTCATTAGCATTCGTCTTCTATGGACAAGCCAATTCTCCTTCTTACTTGTATATCCTTGACCTATACTACTAGCAGTTGGTCTTGAAGCATCTTGGACATTAAATAATAAGTTGCGAAAGAACAGCTGTTCTTAATTAACTCTCCCTTGTTCGTTCGGACGACTCGCGTAATTTGTTCTTCTTGGTCTTGAAATCTCACGCAAGGTCCAAGCATATATTTTTTTTTTCTATAGAGATCTAAAATATCGAGGAATTATGCTCAATGTTTTAGAACGTTCCTCAAAATGAAATGTCAGTTACCTGGTCTGGCACGTTACACAACACCAAGTCTGGTACTGCCCCTTCTTTTGTTAATTTAACCACATGTTGTTTTACGATACCCTCTTGAAGACCCGTAACAAATTCTGCATGGTCTAAACGTTTTTTGGACGATGCATGTTCCTGCCTAGATCAGCGCAGTTGAAATCATCCACTTTAACAACTCTATTGTTTTTTACGATTCTCCCTAATCTTCCTGCATATACGTTCCTTAATATCCCGGCAGGTATTGGAATTTCTGTAGTATAATGATGTCAGATTGATTATCTCATTCGCATTCATGAGCACTACTCATGGAGACTCTGTGCCTGCGCCCTTACGTTTCTCCCGTCTGATTGCAGCTGTTGCACCGCATCAGATCGATTCTGAGAATGTATGCAGGCGGCCGTTTGATAGCGCCGTGAATCGATTGGGCATCCTCCGCAAGAGATGCACTCTCCTTTGGCGCAACTAGTAATAATACTACTTAGCTGTCCTTCTTGCTCTGTGCCATCGTAACAGCTGTGGCATTCACCCTGTTTTATGGAGATGGTGCAGATACCCCACCCCTCTATTTTTGGCCTTCTCTATCCTTTCCAAACTTCGAAAGCCTTTAATATCCAGCAATCGTACATGCTACTCTTTAATCTCAACTCAAAGAATTTCTGTTACGGCCACACATCATTATATCCTATGGAGGCGCACCGGGAGCGGACTAAAATACCAGACACAGACACTGAAGTACAGGGAACAGGACTAGGTTTGTCAAGAAAGCAAAGGAAGTGGGGAAGAAATGACGCTGGACATTGACACAACCTCTGGACGAGATTAGGATACAGGGCCTGGGCGAAGACTTGACTAGGAAAGTAGGACCTGGATGAGGTACTAGGAACTTGGAACATGGAGAAGGACTCCAAGCCAGAGACTGGACAGGGACTCGGAAACGAGGTCTTGACTCGGGCTGGAATCCGGATCTAGGAGAGGACAAGACGGGGCTACAGGACGTGGCGTGGCTACAGGACTGGACGGTGCTGCAGGGCTGGACGTGAAACTCCTGCACACGGACAGGAGGAGAACCCGAGGCCTTCACTTGTACTTGAGAAAACAGGAACACAGGGACTTGATCTTGGCAGAACTGGAACGCAGGGACTTGGTCTTGGCAGAACTGGAACACATAACCTTGGTCTTGAGAGAACAGGAGCACAGAATCTTGGCAGAACAGGAACACAGAGTCGTCTGAGAACAGGAACAAAGAGACTTGGGAGAACAGAAACATGGAATACAGATCTGGGTTCCCCACCTCAGGAACAGGACTTGGGGTCGGAGCTCTACACAGAGCCAGGACCCCTCCTAGGGAGCAGTACATAGGGCCGGGACTCATACACAGAACACTGAGAGACAGATCTCCACTTCCAGGTCGGAAAAGGAACGGCAGAGGAAGGAGCAAGTGCTGGGATTGGCTGAGAAGGAGCGGCTGATTTAAAAAGCCGGTCGTGAGCAGCAAACAAAGCAGACATTCCAGGTCAGAGGAGGCGCGGCAGGTGAAGCTAATTACTCAAATTATCGGCTAATATAAGCAAGGCTCACTCTAGGGAAGCGGCCTGTCAGGGAGCGCCTTGTCGAGGTAAGTGCCTTGCGAGAACAGTGCGAGTCTTTGACTCAGGAGTCTTCGGCGAGGAGGCTGAGAGAGGAGACTAAGCCACAATTGGACAGGGTGAGAAGTGGTGAAGAGATGACCGCTAGGCTGATTCTTTTGTGCTGCGTGTATGATGTGGGAGGTCAGGGACACTGATGGTGCTTCTGGCTCCTACACCTATGGAAAATGTGTCCAGATTCAACTTCTGAAGGACCGTGTTGCACCACTAGAGAGGCAACTGGATGACGTCAGGTTCATCCGGGAGAACGAAAGTATTTTGTACCTACAGTGAGGTCGTTACACCCAGGGTACCGGAAGAGAGAAGGGGGACGACGATGAGCAAGGAAAGGGTGCTTGAAGTGCAGGAGACCCCGGGAGATGTGCCTCTCGTAAACAGTTTCTCCCTCTTGGAAGCTGTCGGGACGGAAGACAGTGCCTGTCTCAGAGGCGGACGGGTCTGCGAGTCAACAATTGGCGCTGAGGCAAAGCCGAGGAGACAGACGCCAGGCAGAGCCGTGGTGGTAGGGGACTCCATAGTCAGAGGTACAGAAAAAGGTTTCGGTGGCAACAGGCGAGATTTAAGGATGGTGTGTTGCCTCCCTGATGCCGGGATCCAGGATGTCACCGACCGATTGCAGGGAATCTTCAAGAGTGAAGGTGAACATCCGGAAGTAATGGTGTATGTCGGCACAAATGACGTGGGGAAGAAGAGGAAAGACATTCTAAAGCGTGACTTCAGAGAACTCGGAAGAAGGCTGAAAAGCAGGACCTCCATAGTGGTTATCTCCGGATTGCTTCCAGTTCCCCGTGCTGGAGTGGTCAAGAGCAGGGAGATAATGGATCTGAATGTGTGGCTGAGGAACTGATGCAGGAAGCAAGGGTTTACATTCTTGGACCACTGGGGTAAGGATGAATTGTACAAAAGTGACGGGTTTCACCTTAATATGCGGGGCACCAACATTCTAGCAGGCAGGTTTGCCTCTGCAACACGGGTGTGTTTAAACTAAGTACTGGGGGTGGGGGGGGGTGGGAGACGAACTGGGAACATAAGTATGGAGATAAATAGAAAATGAGAATAAGAAAAGTTAAGAAAGACAGCAAAATCAACAGAGCAGAAAGCTCAAGAAGCGATTGTTCAGTATGGCCAAGTGAAATAGGAATTGATACGGGAAGTGAGGGGAGTAATGAATTAATAGTATTGTATATGACTGCACGTAGTATAAGCAATAAAGTGAATGAGCTGGAGGCACAGTTAGAAATTGGTAAGTATGATGTTGTGGGAATAACAGAGACATGGCTTCAAGTGGACACGGCCTGGGAAACGAATATTCAAGGGTATACGTCCTATCGAAAGGACAGACTGATGGGCAGAGGGCGTGGGGTGGCTCTGTTGGTGAGGAATGATATTCAGTCCCTTGCCAGGGGGGACATAGAATCAGGAGACGTAGTGTCAGGATGGATAGAACTGAGAAATTCTAAGGGTAGAAAGACCCTAATGGGAGTTATCGATAGGCCCCCAAACAGTAGTCTGGATGCAGTGTGTAAGTGGAATCAAGAGTTAAAATTGGCATGTCGCAAAAGTAATGCTACAGTTGTTATGGGGGACTTCAACATGCAGGTAGACAGGAGGAATCAGGTTGGTGCTGGACCCCAAGAAGAGGAGTTTGTGGAGTCCCTCCTAGACGGATTCTTAGAACAGCTTGTACTGGAGCCTACCAGAGAGAACGCAATTCTAGATTTAGTGTTGTGCAATGAACCGGATTTGATCATGGACCTCGAGGTAAAGGAGCCATTAGGAGGTAGTGACCATAATCTGATAAATCTTGATCTACAATTTGACAGGAAGAAGGGAAACTCTGAAATGTGGGTATTACAGTTGAACAAAGGGATACATAGTGCTATGACGGAGCAGCTGACCAGAGTTCAATGGAAGAATACCCTATCAGGGATGACATGTGAACAACAATGGCAAGTGCTTCTGGGAATAATGCGGATAGTGCAGGATCAGGTTATTCCAGAGAGGAAGAAAGATCCGAAGGGGAGTATGGGGAGGCCCTGGCTGACAAGGGAAGTAACGGACAGTATAAAAATAAAAGAGAAGAAGTGACTGATGTACAAGAAGTATAAGAGAGAAGCGGGTGAATTTATTATGGGGAACAAGAAAATGGCGGACGAGTTGAACAGGTACTTCGGATCTGTCTTCACCAGGGAGGGCACAAACAATCTCCCAGATGTAATAGTGGCCAAAGGACTTAGGGCATTGCAAGAATTGAAGGACATTTATATTAGGCAGGAAATTGTGTTGGATAGGCTGTTCAGTCTGAAGCTTGATAATTCCCCGGGACCTGATGATCTGCATCCCAGGGTACTTAAGGAGGTGGCTTTAGAAATCGTGGAGGCATTGCTAATCATTTTCCAATGATCTATGGATTCTGGGTCAGTTCCTGTGGATTGGAGGGTGGCCAATGTTGTCCCTCTCTTTAAGAAGGGAGGAAGAGAGAAAACAGGGAATTATAGACCGGTTAGCCTGACGTCGGTGGTAGGAAAGATGCCGGAGTCAAGTATAAAAGATGAAATTACGACACATCTCGATAGCAGTAAAAGGGTTGGTCCGAGTCAGCATGGATTTACGAAGGAGAAATCGTGCTTGACTAATCTTCTGGATTTTTTCGAGGATGTAACTGTGCAAATGAACAAGGGAGAGCCAGTGGATGTAGTGTCCCTGGACTTTCATAAAGCCTTTGATAAAGTTCCACATAGGAGATTAATGGGAAAAATTAGGGCACATGGTATTGGGGCAGAGTAGTGACTTGGATTCAAAATTGGCTGACTGACAGAAAACAAAGAGTAGCGATTAACGGGTCCCTTTCGGAATGGCAGGCGGTGACCAGTGGGGTACCGCAGGGTTCAGTGCTGGGATCGCAGCTGTTTACAATATATATTAATTATTTAGATGAGGGAATTACAAGTAACATTAGCAAATTTGCAGATGACGCAAAGCTGTGTGGCAGTTTAAAATGTGAGGAGTATGCTATGAGAATGTAGGATGACTTGGACAGGCTGGGTGAGTGGGCAGATGCATGGCAGATGCAGTTTAATGTGGATGCATGTGAGGTTATCCACTTTGGTAGTAAGAACGGGAAGGCAGATTGTTATCTAAATGGAGTCAAGTTAGGAAAAGGGGAAGCACAACGAGACCTAGGTGTTCTTGTACATCAGTCACTGAAAGGAAGCATGCAAGTACAGCAGGCAGTGAAGAAAACTAATGGCATGCTGGCCTTCAATACAAGGGGAATTGAATATAAGAGCAAAGAGGTCCTTCTGCAGCTGTACAGGGCCCTTGTGAGACCACAACTGGAGTACTGTGTGCAGTTGTCGTCTCCAAATTTGAGGAAGGATGTTCTTGCTATTGAGGGAGTGCAGCGTAGTTTCACAAAATTAATTCCCGGCATGGCGGGACTGTCATATGTCGAAAGATTGGAGGACTAGGTTTGTATACTCTGGAATTTAGAAGGCTGAGAGGGGATCTTATTGACATATGTAAGATTATTAAGGGATTGGACACGCTGGAGGCAGTAAGCATTTTCCCGCTGATGGGTGAGTCCAGGACAGGGACCAGTTTAAGAATAAGGGATAGGCCATTTAGAACGGAGTTGAGGAAACACTTTTTCACCCAGAGAGTGGTGGATAAATGGAATGCTCTGCCCCAGAAGGCTGTGGATGCCAAGTCTCTGGATGCTTTCAAGAAAGAGATGGATAGAGCTCTTAAAAATAGCGGAATCAAAGGTTATGGGGATAAGGCAGGAACTGGATACTGATTGTGGATGATCAGCCATGATCACAGTGAATAGCGGTGCTGGCTCGAGGGGCCGAATTGCCTACTCCTGCACCTATTGTCTATTGTCTATTGTCAAGGCAGCGGCAAAAGGCCGGACCTACCCAGCGGAGGCGAGGGCACAAAGAGACGGTTCCCAAAGCAAGGTAGCGGCAAACAGCCGGGCCTACCTAGCGAAGGCGTGGACACTGAGACAGTTTTGTAATTCAAGGTAGCGGCAGACGGCCGGACCCACCTAGCGAAGGCATGGACACAAAGCGACAGTTTCAAACAACGAAAGACTGTTCTTTATCTGGACACAACAAGTTTTCGGTCTTGCTCCGGTGGTAGAACCTCACAACGATACAGGCGAGGACGCAGGCAAGGATGCAGGCAAGGCTTTAGGCAAAGGCTGCAAGCAAATCCTTCATGCAGAGGCTTCAGGCAAGGCTTCGGGCAAGGTTTCGGAAGGAAGGGGAAGGAAAGAGAACAGTCCAGTAAATGAAGCTGAACCCAAGAACTATTTATGCAATCAGCCCAAAATGAGAATCAGGTGCCCCGATTAGAGCACCTAACAGAAAAAGGGAAAACCAGAAAACCTGCATAAGGAACTATGGAACGGACCGTGAACAGAAATGCGGACTTCATGGACCGGACCATGACACATTGTTCCATGTATTAACCCATGCTGTAATTTGATCAGCCGTACGCAAATAATTCTAAAATCACTATGTTATGAAAATATCAACCCGTTCCCACAACCCTCTCCCTCACCGCACCCACTGTTTCTATTACCATAATACTCCTGCTTGTTTCTACTGGTCTTAAAACCGGCCTTGCTGTCAATCACTCCAACTTCTAGCTAGCTTTTTTTACAGACCACCCCTGCCTGAGAGGATGTCCCAATGACCGAAGGATTTGTAACCATAATTCCTGCACTAGTTCCTTGGCCAGACGTTCAGCTGTTATGACTTTCCATTCTAGCCAGGACTCGCACGTGGCACAAGGAGTAATCCAGACATCACCTCATAGATGTCCCGCTTTTGAGTTTCTTTTTTAGCTTCCTCTACACACTGAGTGAAACCGCATATTGCTTCTACCTATGACATTGCAGTACTGTACACCGAACCTCTGAATGCCCAGCTTCCACTTTGAAAATATTTTGCAGCCGCTCGACGACATCCTCGATTGGCGTCAGACAATCCTGCTGTCTTCTTCAAGGACAAATAATCTCCTATCTGTTACGCTAACGATGGAGTGTCTTCCTAATATCATCGTTCCCTGTGGAGTTACAATGACTTCTTTCCCCGCTCTTACACTGGGTATTCCAGCACTAGCTGCTACGTTTAACCTTTTCTGGAAGGAATGAACGTTTTGAAAATTAACTTCCTGAAGATATCATAGTGTTTACTGGACCTGTTCGATAACTTATACCAGGCAATATCAGCAGGCAGCTAACGGATGGCGTAACAACTTTGAATACTGTAAGTCAGTTTGATTACAGATCCCTAAAGCTCTGACTGGACATATCGCAGGTGAAGATTCGGTAAATATATCTGACTTATTTTTCTGAATGTGAGCAGAAGATAAAACAAAAAAGATCGAGATTCAGGCAGAGAGGGGGAGGCAGGGGGAGGTAGAGAGAGCGAGAGGGAGTGAATAAGTGTGAGTGAGAGAGAAGAGAGCTTCTCAGACAGATGGGCAGACGGAGACAGTCAGACAGACAGACACACACACACACACACACACACACACACACACACACACACACACACACACACAGACGCACACGCACACACACGAAAAGGAAAGGGAAAATATAGAAATATTGGAGGATGAAGACAAATAGAGATAGACAAACAGAGATTATACCATCAAGGATCCAGACTCAGACGAGAATTTAACAGTATGAAAACCATATTTATTTTTGGTCTTCCAGCTAAAGATAAACGGAATTTACTATCAATTATATCTGCGTAGGACAATAATTGTATCTCGCCCATACCTGGTGATTCGAGTTCGAA